>NW_026652281.1:96608158-97145096 GCF_009828535.3 Hylobates moloch
TACTACTGTTAACAAGAGCTGATCCAATATGGTGATCTCCTGGATTACTCGAATTCTTTGCTAACTTAGGGTTGGGTTTCCAAAGTGCTTGAACCTGGGCAAAAATTGTTATCCCTGTGGGAACATCAATAAAAATAAATCAACGGAACAAAAGGAGTCATTTTTTTCTTTTCTTCCCTCATCAGTGTTATTGCATGTTTTGCATTTTTGACACATTGACTCAGTACAAAAGGTAATTGGAGATGGTGGAAATAGAGCTGCCTAGGATAAAGTACAGACAAAATAGCACTGGAATACCAAAGCTGAAATCAGTAGAAAACAAGGTCAGAATGATGAAAGCATTAAGGTAAAGGGAGAAACCTTAAAAACCTTTAAATCACAGCATGGTTGGTGTGAGCCAGAAGATAGATATCAGGCTAAGAGATTCTCAAAGCAAAATGAGGAAATGTAGCATTTACAGTCCATAGTGCAAAAATTAGATATTCCAAGATCCACAGGAAAATTTCCTTCCTTTTTTCATTTGAAGTCTTAAAGTCATCCTCTGTTGTAATGAGGACTCTATGGAGACCCAGACTGATCATTAGAAACATATGGGTCTTCACACCTTGAACAAAATAAATGCAACCCTCACATCAGGTGTTCCCGAAACCACTTTTACTTTTTCATACGCATTACAGTGACATATTGTGCATTTATGTTGGAATTGACTAACAACAAAGAGGGCAATGCATTTTCTTGTGAGAGTTTTCATAATCTCCTGGTCTTGCTGTGTACTGCATGTTTGTCATTAGCTGTTTGTTCCTGAACCTTATTTCATCTAAACAAAAAAGCCTACCTCATAGGTTTATTATGAGAAGTAAATTTGAGAATACCCATGACATTAGCATAGGCCATTGCCCATTTTGAGCACTCAGTATATTTCAATTATGCTCAATGGAGGCTTAATGGGCAAAATGTGGATTACATCTCTAAAAGCTCCTTTCCCTCTTAACCATCAAATATATATGTTCTAATATGTTTCTGTGAATTATAAAATATTGTTTTTCTAGATTTTGGGAATTTTATACTTTTTAAATTAAATGAAGATCACATGATCTCAAAAGCATACATTTTATTTGTTTTCTTCTACCTTTCCTCTGGATAGTACTAATCTAAAGCAAATAAACTTAGGTCTTTTATACTGGTCTTCCTGAATTCAGGCTCTGTTTACCTACACATATGTTTTTGTTGTTGCTCTTGCTCTTTAAGATTTTTTTTCTATAACTGAGTCTTTAGAATGGATGGCAGGAGACATGCATTTGAGGTCTAAAATACTTTCAGTCCATCTGTGACAGTATTATGTGGTAATTTTTTAAATTTATTTTATTTTTTTTAGAGCTACACAATAGGAAAATGGTAAATTTTGAAAATACAGTGGAACAGCACTGAAGTTGGATTTAAGTTCATTGAATTTTAGATTCAAATATGCCATTAATTAGATTTTCCTCATGACATCAACTTCATTGGATTTGTTACCCTCTATTAAATTAAGTTTGGCCCAAAGCTGCCTCTGTATAGTAGTGAACTACAACCTAACTTAAAATGTAAACATGCTGCAACCTAACTTGAGATTATATTCTTGCAACAAGTATCTGAATCTCAGCCAATTACAGCAACCAAACTTTCAGCCAATCATAGGCTGCAAATTGCCAAACGTGTCCTAATAAGACAAACTTGAAACTGTAACCAATCATTTTCCTATGTCACTTCTGTTTCCCAGCTATAAATATTCCCTGCCAACTTTATGAAGGAAAGCTCTCTGAAATGCTTTTCGTCCTGAGGGCTATCATGTTCATAAATCTTTTCGTTTCCGACTCATTTAAACTCAGGTAAATTTAATTTTTCAAAGGTTTTTCTTCTTAAAACCTCTAATGGATAGAAAAAAATACAATCAAAACGAAAAGTTTATAAAACTTGTATTTACAAATATACGGAGAAAGTCAATGAATTCACATTTTGCTGTCACAAAATTATTGTAAGTATATAAGTACCCATGTCCCCATAACCCCATCCCCACAGACTTCTTTCTGTTTTTCTGGGAAGAAGCTAATCCTCAGTTTCACTCATCCACTGGTAATGAGGAACCCCTAAAATGTTATTACTGGTCATTATTGATTGCGCAGTTATTTCATTTTTTAAAAAGTGGGTACCACTGGTCTGTTATGTATTTTAAAAATATTTTTAATAGTTAAATACAATATCGTTCTTTTTCTTAAGTGAAAAACAGATTTAGATTTAGATTTAGATTTCGGATTTTGAGCATGGTATTTGATTTTACTAAATGGAAACAAAAAGCTCTGGACTATCTTCATTTGACGAGGAGAAACAAGGAATACTCTTTCAATTCTGTAACAAGGTTGTAATGGGGTAAATTCTGGTTTTGTTTCCTTACAGGGATTTTTCAGAACATCTTCAATTCTTTGAGACCTTTGTATTCTAACACACATATTTGACAAAATTATGCATACAAATTGTGTATTCAAAGAGATAGAGAGGGAGAGAAATCCTTCATGTCAGTTCCAGATTCTCCTCAAGAGTGAAAAGACAAAGGTAAGAATCTCACTGAAGCTTTGTGGTAGTGTAAATTATACAACGGGAACACAAAACTAATTTATACCACTTTCTTTTTTTTTTCTTTCCCTACATTGTTTGTAAGTTTAATCTGTGCAATAGTCTCTCCTTATCCTTGGTTTTACTTTCTTAGGTTTCAGTTATCTGTAATCAACTGTGATCTGAAAACGAAACCAGCCAATTATTTCATAAAATTGATATTTGTGGTTTCTTTGGAGTAAAACTAGAAATTGACCTTCCCAGTCTTAAAACTTGAGAAACTTACATTTGTATTACCGAGTTCCTTTCTCAAGAAACCCACCATCAGTCCTCCCAGAAAGTATCACGCAACAGAATCTTACCAGATCACCACATCTGAACAGTGGGACGCTAGACCCCTCACCCATCATGATTGCCTAACTGATCAGCTGCTGCCTATTGACCACCTCCCCTTCCTTACCTCTCCCTAATTTCTATTTTCCCATATATAGTTACATTTCTTTCCTGCTATGTAGCCCCCCAAGTTTAGCTAGTTGAGGAGCTGGATTTGAGACTGATCTCCCATCTCCTTGGCTGCAGCAGCTGAGTAAAGCCTTCTTCGCTGGCAATATGCATTGTCTCAGTGATTGGCTTTTTGTGCTGCAAGTACCAGAACCTAGACCAAAGCCCTGGTGTTTCAATAACAAAGAAATTATATTTACATGGTTCAGTATAATCCTCAGTTTCAGTCATCCACTGGGGGTCTTGGACCCTATCCTCCATGGATAAGGGGGGTACTACTGTACTTTGCCTTTTTTCCCCTGCCATGAAATACAGACCTTTGTCAGATATAATTTTTTAAAGGAAAAGATACATCTTAAAGACTTTAAAAAAGTGGAAACTGGTATTTGTCCTCTGTTCTAATATTGAACACCAAGTTGAGTATTCTGACTCAGATCTTTTTGGTTCTTCTTTCTTTAGAGGATGTCAATATTCTTTAAACTACAATAGACATTTCCAATACATGCAGTCTTTTTCTGCTAAGTATATATTTAAAAAAGAGATCCCAAAGAATTCTTTTTAATCCATTTCAACAATACAGTCTTTGTAGATAATAACAGTTCTGATGGCAACACGGTGTCTTTTATCTTCAAGAATTCTCAAATGAAATAAAAATACTTTTATTCATTTAAAAATGTTTTATACAAGTTCATGTTATTTTTAAAATTTTTGCACCACGGGAAATATTTTTCTCTAAATAGGGATAAAGAGAAAAGTGTTATAGACACACTGAAAGGAGAAATTGAAAATATTATTTACATAATTAATTTTTAAAAAGGAAAATATAAGAAGGTATTATTTATTTAAAATAATTTCATCTAATAAATTTTCATAATATTTTCACCTTCTAACCACTAATATATTAATTATAATTATTCTATAAAAACTCAAATGAAATTATTGAAAAATATAAAAGACAAAATAAAAATATATTTAGTATCCCATATGAATGTAAATGAATGGAATGCAATGATTTTTTCTATTGATGTACTAAGGTAGAGACTTAAAAATATGTATAAATCATAAACCAGTGATTTTTTCTGATTAAATAAAAATATATAAAATTATACATGTTAATTATTTTTATGTACATAATTGTAATTTTAAATTGCTTGTAAGGCTATGATTATTATTATACATTTAATTTGGCCAAGATTACATATATTCATATAATCTTCACAGTTATTAATAAACTAAGTGCAAGAAAGCACAAAAAAATCATTTTATAATCTTCATATCCAAACATAAGTTTGATAAAACTAGGTTTATAATTTTTATTTGCTATATTTTACATGTTTCTTCTTTTGATGCATGTGAAACAGTGGTAATTTACTGTTAAATAGCTATTGTGAGTTTCTCTCTCAATATTATAAGAAATCTTTATATCATTTAAATTATTTATAAATATTTTTATTGGTCATTTATAATCTATAAGATGATAAGGCCATAATTTAACTTATTCAATGATTATAAAATATTTAGTATATTTTCTATTTTGACTATTATAGCTAGCACAATGATTATCATCTTTGTTCTTGCATCATTTTCTATATTTTTTCATAATTATCGTAATAAATTCAAGGTATTTCTCAGAAGAATGGCAAAAACAAATCGTATTTAGAATTCTTCATTAATACTGCAATTTTTAGCCAATGCTTTTACTACCAAAAGTGATAAATAAGAGCATATTTTCACTACACCCTTGTCAGTATTGGCGCTTCTTATGTATTTGTTTTATTATTGTTGTTGGTGTTTAAACAGATAGAATAAAAATGTCATCCTTAATCATCATTTACTACCTTCTTCATAAGTTTTTTAGTCCTCTCAATCAGTTGCCTTTCTCTTCTCCTTTGGCCAATCTACTGCAAAAGAAATAAAGACTTTTATCATTGATGATACAGTTTAAGGGACAGTCTGATGGGTAGGCTATTTATCTTTATTGACATTTTAATATTTACACTGATCTTGAATTCTGAGCCATACTTACCAGGCTGCCAAAAACGTCTAAACCATAAGAAAAATCTGATTTTCAAATTAATGAGGAATTAATCATACTGTATTTGGATATTTAAAAAAATTACTTCTCCTTTTCCTACTTACTATGGACTTACAGCTAAGTAGAAAGTTAAACAAATTGTTCATTATATCCATAAATATATAAAGGAAAAATAGAAACATATTTGTCAGAACAACTAATTAGAACAATTTAAAGTCAGAGATGAGGAAAAAGAGTAAGAAAGAGCTGATATCACCTTCTCTCCAGATCTTCACATAAAGCTTGGTAACAGATTATTGAAGTCTCTAATTCCAATGTCTCCATCACATCTCCATCTTCTACCTTACTCGACACCATTACCAGTCTATATAGTAGGCATTTATGAGTCACTGAACATTTACAACAAGTTACAAAGATGATTAAAGCTATTATTCAAGGAGATGAGAGTCCTAATTAGTCATACCCAAGCCCACAACCATCTAACTGGTACTTATATGGATTTTTATTTTTATGTGTATTTTCTCCACTAAATGAATACCATGGTAATTAGGCTTATGTCTTTTGCTGGCCATACTCTTCACTTTGCCAGACATACGTCTTGTTTTTATTTTTGTTTTTTTCCCTTCCTTCTTACGTGCTTTCCTTCCACATTCATATTAAAACCATACCTGGCTTTGAAGGTCTCAAACCATTGTCTTCCTGATCCACTTGCCTTACTTAATGCAGTCTTCCCTTTCCCCATGATTTATTATCATTTCAGATGTATTCATCTCAATTTATAAAACAAGAAATGCATGATAAAATGCTTTGAGGATTACCAGCTCTAGGATCACTTGAGTCCTATATAGCGAGTTACCAAAAATGGGTCTCATGGAAGAAATCATGGCTGAAGACTTCAACATCACCATTGTATCAGAAGTGGAGAAGAGGGAAAACCTCTCAGAAACAAGGTGGCAAGATATCTGTATGGGAGCTCTGGAAAGTTTATCAGCTGTGCAAGATGTTTACACATTTCTGAATGAAAAAGGTAAAGTTGAAAAAGAGACATAGTTTTGTCTTTTGTCATTCAACAAACATTAGTTAAGCATTCACTATGTGCCAAACAGGTTGTTAGGCTCCAGTTTCTTGGAGGTCAGCAAAATATCTTAAATGTATTTTGAGGAGGCAAGCAAGAAAGTAGTAGTAGGACAATTTTAGACAATGGTAAATGATGCATAAAAAATAAAACTGAGTGATGTGTTCATGTCTGAGATTACATAGTCAGGGAAGATTTCACTGAGGAGATGATGGTTGAGTTAAGACCCTCATGACAAATAAAGGATAGCCCAAACCAGGACCGAGATTGGGGGAAGAGAGAGGGCAGTGTTCCCAGAAGAGGAAAGTGTATGTGCAAAGGCCTTGGGGTGACAACATGCTTGGTGTGTTTGAGGGTACGGAAGGAGAGCATGGGTATTCATGAGCATGCCCTGGAACTTTACAAAATATCATGTGAGAGGTAGGCTGAGGCTGCATGTCATGAAGTATTCACAGCCATAATGAAAACTAATTATGTTTTAACTCTAATGACAATGAGAAACCACTAAAATATTAAACAAGTGTCTATTGTAACTAATAGTTTTCTCTTTCTTTTTTTAAAAGTGACTTCTCTCCTCTCATTCTTATTCTCCAAACTTCCCAGCACAGCCACAGATACTTTTTGGCAATAGATGTGACTCATCTTTTTTTTTTCTCTCTCTCTCCCTTTTCCTCTCCTTCTGCATTATGTTTGTGTGTATATGCATACGTATAATATTTTATTTATGTCTTATGAGATACTTCCATGAACATGTTGCAGGTTCTACAAATATACAAACTAAAATATTTAAATATGTTCAAGCAGTAAAGTTTAGTTTATAGCCAGCTGAGATAATAATGAAACACCATCTAAATGGTGAGAGATGTTGGTAGAATAAACACCAACACTATAGGTAACAATTCAAAACAAAGCAAAACAAACAAACAAAAAGTCCCCAGAAATTGCAGTCTATGTCTTTTTCATTGTTGTTTTGTTTTGTTTTGTTAATGCTATGGTTTCAGTTCCTGGGAAAGAAGATTAGGCAGTGACACATTCTCAGCAAGACTCATATGATTCCTTGGGAGTTCTGAAGATGCAATGACCCTTTAGATCTGTGTCACGTTGGAACAAGAGGGTCTGGATTCTGTATCTCCACATGAACTAGTCATTGGATTGAGGCTACTTAGAAAAAGAGATAGACTTCTGGGCAAAGCAATTATCGAGGAGGGTTTACAGGTGGGAACTGCCTTTCAGCAACATCAGCTGCAGCTGAGAATACAAGCCCTTCATTCCCGAACGGGGATCTGGGTAATATATCACGGCCTTCACTCTACTCCACTTAATCTTCATATATTTCTCAAACATTATAACTGATCTCCAAATTATTTCTGAAACTACCTAAGATTTCCAGGCGGTAAGCATGGAGAATGACCCACCAAAGATGTCCACATTCTAATCCTAGGGACCTATGTTAATTTATATGGCAAAAGGGAATTTACAAAAGTAATTAAGCTTAAAGATTATCCTGGATTATAAAGACAAAATTTCTTATATTTGGTTTCTTATATGACTGAAAGTGATACGGGTGACTTGAAATTAGAAAAAGAGACGTAACCACAGAAGCAGAGATCAGAATGATGCTATTGCTGGCCTTGAAGATGGAAGGAGGCCATGAGCCAAGCAATGTAATCAGTCTCCAGGACCTCTAAAGGACAAGGGAATTGATTATTTTCTGGAAGCTCCAGAAGGGAATACAGCCCAGGCAACACTTTGGTTTTAGCTCTGTGAGACCCACTGTGGACCTTGGAACTCTAAGACAAGACACTTATATTGACTTAGCCCACCAAATTTGTGGTAATTTGTTACAGCAACAGTAGGAACTAATACACACACCAAGACTAGCTTTTCATCTTTTGGGGCTCTGTTTTGCCATCATGTCCTACTTATTAAACTCTCATGCTTCACTCTTCCAATCGAATCATCCAATCTAAATCAATCCTGTTTACTCATGTTAGCAAAACACCCAGCTTCATCCTTGGGCCTTTGAAAAATAGGTGAGAGAAGGATAAGATATTTGGGGTAGTTTTGTCAAAATCTCACAGCTTTTATGCAGGTATCTCACAAATGTAAACAACATCCATAATATATATTGTTGGAGGGGTGGCAAATAAGGTGTTATTTAATACATTCATCCATTCAAGAGGAATTTGTTTTATCTATACTATATGCCAGGATCTATACCAGACAAAGAAGATACAAATTAGGCCAAAGAGAAATATAATTACAGCTTTAGTATCTATTGGAGAAACCAAGAATCTTTTAAATGCCTGTCATAGTACAAGAATAACAAATGTTATATATAGAAGTAGATCATGCTGTGAATATCAATAACAAGGGAATTTGTCACAAAAAGCAGGACAGCTTGAAAGAGGAAGTGAGGATTAAACAAAGATCTGCCAGAAAATGAGGAGTTAGATAGGTAATGAAGTAATAAGAGAGTGTTCCAAGGAAGAGGCATGTTAAAGATTCTGATCTTTATTCTAATGCTAATAAGAAAATACTGATGTCTTTAAAATAGGGAGGGGCATGATTATAGATGCATTGTGAAAAGCTCATTCTAATCTAGCTGGAGGGATCAGAATAACAACAGACTAATTAGGAAACAATTTTAAAAATCAAAAATTACATTATAATAGTTGTACTAGGATGGTGGTGGTATTCAGGAAGATAGGAGGAGGTTTGCGGTTGAATACAGGTATTTGCAATCTTTGGTGGTAGAGGGAAGACACCCAGCACTACGCTTGTTCCATTTCCTCCCTGGGATCCACTTCTCTGTCTTCTCTACCCTCCCCTCATCCATTACAGGCTGACCTGTGCAGATCACATCAATGACTCTCTTGTCTTTTGTTTCTGACTGGGTCCAGTTAATAGAAAACATCAATAGGAAAACCAAGGATTTAAGATAATCAGGTATGGCTATTTATTCCTCTGATTACCACCCTGCAGGGTCACCTTGGAAGGCTGCATTCTCAACCAAAATTACTGCTCCTCTCAAGGCAGCAGATCTGCAAGACTGTCCATACGGATTCCAGAGACTCTTTTTGTGGTAGAGGTCATAAAGAGCCCAGAATACTATCTTGTTGCTCATGGTAGCCCTGTACCCTGTCCACCCCTCATAAAGACTCCCATAATCAATATATTTTAGAATTATTTTAAATATGAGTGCCATCTGTTTCCAGTTGGTAGCCTGACTAATTGAATGGATAAGGGACATTAAATATCAAGAATGACTCATAGCATTCTGCCTATATAAGAGGATGGATAATCGTGTAATTCACTGAAATTAGAAATACAGAAAGATTAATGTTGAAGAGAAACATCATGACTGAATGAATGTATTCTGGAAATGTTGAGTTATGGCTTCCTTTTATACATCCAAGTGGATATGCTTAGTGAACCATTGGTTCACTTATAAGACCAAAGCTAGTCAAGAAAGCAGCATAGGACTTCCTGTTAACTATCAACCATGCCAAAAGCGGTCCAGAAAGGAAATGGAGGCAGAATGCTAGTAGGAAATGGGCTTAAATAACCCAATAAAACAATCTTTGCCTTCAAAGAGGTGATTATTCCTTCTGCTCAACTAAAGTTGAAGCTTTCTGTGGGACAGAAATATGTCTATTTTTTCCTAGTGCTCATCTTTGAATTGTGTACATTTGCTGTATCCATGCAACTTATGACATAGAAGCAATCCCCTAACACCATGTCTAACATAAAGTAGTTGCTGTGTGTCATCTGAATAAATGAATTTTGTACTATGTGTGGATTTTAATTATCCACAATACAAGTGAACATGGAAAACATGGAGAAAGCATTCCAAATAACACCCAACAGACTTAGCAACAACTTTAAATGTGCCTTTAGTTTTCTCTTGGAGAACATTAGCTTGCTTTTTTGCCTACACTGCCATTCCAGTCAGAACAATCACATGAAGGCATTGAATCCTAGTCCAAGGTTTTAGTCCTCAGCTGAAACTTCTAAGTCTTTAAAGTTCAAATTTCCTAATTTCACATTAAGAAATTAAATAGCAGGGCCTTGAAGTGACTTGTCCACAGAAATGCAATGAGTTACCAGAAGAGGTAACATTAAGAATGTAAATCTCTGAACATTCAATCTAGGCAATCTTTTCACTTAAATGTATTCCTCTCTTCTTTTTTCTTTTTTAGTTATGTAATGTTATGTTTTCTTTTGATAAAATAGAAAGACCAAAAAATACAAAAATAAATTTAAAATCATCCTTCAACACACTAAAAAACTCAACAAATTGTGAAAGACAGGATAATGCCCCTCCATGAAAGATGTTCATGACATAATCCTAGGGACCTCTGCATATATTACCTTAGATGGCAGAAAGGACTTTAAAGATGTGATTAAAATTAAGGACCTTGAGATAGATAGTGCTGAATTATCAGGATGGGCTCAATAGAATAACAAGCATCATTTAAACTGGAAGAAACATGTGGAAGAGAAGTCAAGGTTAGAGAGAGATTTGAAGATCATAAGATGGTGGCTTTGAAATTTTCCTTCATGTTCCCACGACCCAGGAAGACAGATGGCCTTTAGAAGCTGAAAAAGGTGAAGAAACAGAATTTCCCACAGAGCCCTGAACAGGAAGGTAACCCTGCTGACACCTTGATTTCAGACTCCACACCTCCAGAATGGTCAGACAACTAATCTGTGCTGTTTTATGCCATGAAATCTGTAGTCATTTCTTATGGCAGCAATAAAAAAAAATATAGTTATCCACAATGTAATCTAATCATACAAATATTTAAAAGTGGAGAAACTTTCCTGGCTGCAGAGAATCAGCGAGATGTTATAAGAAAGAGAAAAAATGCTACTGTTTAATTTCTTGGTGTATAGCTTTCTAGTCTTTTTAAATTAAAAAACATTTTTCAGAACTAGAAATATTTGTGAGTTTTAGTTTTATAAGAATTATTTATATATGTAAACCATTTTTGTAACCATTACTTTTGTAATTTTTTTATTTAATTTGAATTTTATTTTATTTCTAGATTTATACATATTTTAGTTATTTATGCTAACATATAATACATTAAAATAATTTCTTGATTTTTCCAGTAAGTTTATAACCAAACCTAAATATCAAGTAAATATTTCCTTAAAGTGAGAAGAAATCTTTATTTGTGTTTTATCCTTTATTTAGGTAATCTTTTAAACCATCTGAAATGTACATAAAAGAGGCAAGATATTTGTTTTTCCAAATTTTCAGAAATATTTTCTTTTGTGTAATCTGTCCTTTCTTTATTAATTATAGTGCCACTTTTATAATATATTAAACAGATATACCTGGGTACATCTTAAAGAATTTATATTCTGCTCTATTAATATTTCTTTTTATATTTTGGACAGTGTTATATTATTTGCAAGTACTTATCTTCATTATGCCTTTTTACATTTGCCAATGTAACATTTAGCTTTCATGTACTTTTTTGTTCAAATTTTTGCTGTTCTCACATCTTTATGAATTTATATATACATGAATATATTATGCAACAGCAATAAAGACTTCAATGTATTATTTCAGAAATAAAAAATGATTTAGCTTAATTTAGAGAATTGTCATTTTAATAACATGGCATTTTCCTATTCATGAACTAGGAATATTTCTCCATTTATTTGTCTTTTATATCCCTTAATAATGCTTTGTACTTTTTTCAGAAAAAAAATTGCATATTCCTTATTGAATTTATCCCAGGATATATTTTATTTTTAGATCTATTACATATGGTAACTTATCCTCCCTGTTATGACAGTTATTACAGAATATAGACAATGTAATGATACTATATACTGGCTAGTTAACAACTCCCCAGTTGAACTCTCTTGTTACTTCTAAAAATGTTCTGTTGGACATCATGGGTTTTGGCCATTATTCCAAATTTTTATGCAGATATGTTCATATCTTTTGCCTGGTCATAAGCAATTAAATATTTTGAAAATTGTACTTTTGGTGGCAAGAGGACCAGAATACCCTGACCTGTGATATTTGTCAGGCATCCATTGTAAGTATGAAATATTATTTTAGTCAATGAGTAATAAATGCTTGGTGTGTGACTAAATATATTCCACAGTTATTTCCAAGGTTATCTTATATGTTTTGGTACTGTAAACCATTTCCAAATTAAAGCAAGTGTTATTTCTGAATGCTAGACTAAATGTGAAGGCAAAATGTTGTCTTATATACAGTAATTTTGATTCACATCAACATATTTTTGCCTGCTGATTCATTTGTCAGTACTGTAATATGAGGTTCAATCAAGCTTAATGCTTGTAGAAGTCATAGAAACTAAAAGTAAGCAATAATTTTGTGTCTAAATCTGAAGAGTCATAAATAGTGCTGAATCTCTTGTCACACTAGTAATGCTAGTATTTTTTATTTAAAATGATAGCAGTCTCCTCTAACTGACTTGTACAATAGAGCAGTATCAATAAGACAGATTTTTTATTTTTTTTGGCAGCACAGATATCATATAATGCGTTACTAATCTAATTGCTACCTTAATTTGTTACAACTAGGTTTTAAGTGGGAATTTATATTAAATCACCCACGCACATGTACCTGTATTATTTCATCCACACAAGAATTTTTCACAGTTTCGCATATGTAATTATGTACGTAATTTCAGCTTGCTTCTTTTCCTATTTTTATTAAACTCAGGTTTTGAAACTGTTGTCTATTACAGTCATATAATCAGGACCATAATATAGCATTTATCTGCCAGCTATGATACTCTTTCTTTATTTACTCAAATACGTTGTTTTTGGTCAATGTGGGCTTGGGAACAATGTGATGAACAAGAGAAGATGATGCTCTTTCTTTGAAATGTTGGTTGGTTGACAACCAAGCTTCTTAGCTTAAAACTGCATACAAGTTAGCACTATTAATATCAGATAGGGAAGACAGGAGGAGGAACATATGTTTCAGAGTTTCTTTAGTTCCTTTATATTTTTAGATAACTTGCCTTTTTGTTCACATTATATTATTTCATAGAAAAATGCATGTATGTGAATAAAAATGTTGACTAAATACAAATCACTTATGACACATTCAGATGATACATTGGCATGCTATGTCCATCTTTGAATGATTGTGAAGAGAAAATGCCAAATACCGGTGGGCTACTCCTTTTTCTGCCACCTAAACTGATGGCCTCACCTTACTGGTATGATTAAAGAATAGAAAGAAATATTTTCTTATAGTAGGAGCTGACCATAGTTGCTAGAATCCCAATTTAATGCCAAACTTCAAACTCTACTACCATTAGTTTATTTCTGCAGGTCAGTGAGAAAGAAGAAAAACAAAAAAACAGGTTTGCAGACTCCCAGAACTTCTCAAGAGCCTATCCTTGGACTTA
Organism: Hylobates moloch; assembly: GCF_009828535.3. Lineage (NCBI taxonomy): Eukaryota > Metazoa > Chordata > Mammalia > Primates > Hylobatidae > Hylobates > Hylobates moloch. The sequence continues at coordinate 96,621,774 of NW_026652281.1, forward strand.
AATATGTATTCCTACTGCATACTATTCTTATTTTTACTCACTTTTCTAACTTCATCAAGGTTTTCCAACCAGTCATTTTTCTAGCAGGCTGTAGTACATTCCTAGTTAATCCTACAATACTTCCTACATCCATGTCAAAATTTAAGCTTGTATATCCATAATATTGTAAAATTATCTTATTATAATACACACAGTATTTTGTTGTCCTAAGTTGTTAGGTGTCAGATAAAAATTTCTTTGGTGATAATTTTAATACTAGTTGGTTAGCTTTTAAATGCAATCAAACCATATTATGTTTATGTGAACATTTTGCCAAGAGTCAGATGTTTACTTTTTGTGAGAGTTTATGCACACAAGTATGTATTGAAATAACCACTTTATTCTTTCTTCTTTGTACTTTTAATTTTATGTACAAGTGTATGAGTTTGTGTGTGTGCATGTGTGCTAAGACAAATTTTATTCAGCTATGCTTATTTATGAAAGTAGATTCAATGACACTTCTAAAATATGAAGAATTCCAGGACTTTATGTTCACAATTTTTATCCATTATGCATTTCTTCTATTGTTGCACAAATCAGTCATATGTAAAGAAGAATCTAGAGAGAAGCATGGGAAATTTTGATATGTATATTTGACCTGTCTCGAGCATCATTTCAGATTTTCTCATCCAACTCCTATCTTTCTTTCCTCTCCCTATCCTTCTCTCCCTCTTTCCTCTCTCTCTCTCAGGACTCTACACTCACACAGCACCTACATTCATTGGAAAAGCATCAGGGCATGGGATTTGGCCTCCTGATAAGCTGTTGAGTGGTTAGAGCCTATAATCTAGAGGAGTACAAATTTTAGTATCCAGTGGCGTGAGATATTGAGCAATAGAAAGCAGGAAATAAAATGAAGCTTGCCAGATTGAATCATATTTATTTCTACCATATTTGGATTGCTCTAAGATGGTACTGTTTCATGGAACTCTTTCGGGCGGAGTCCCAGGTGTTGAGCAAAAATGCCTACTATGTGCCTGTGCTCAGAGCTGGCTGGTGTGATGATGCATCCTATACCATCACATTTGCATCTTGCCTTGCCTTGGTTCCCTTTTCAAATTTATCTTTACTGCCCTGGAATTTCACCACTGAAACACAGGGATAGCATTTTAATATTTGTCCAAGCCCTCTTCTTGGAAAGCTGAGTCTGATCAATGAAAGAGAAATACATAGAACAGAGCAAACAAGGTTTTCAGGAAAAGGTGCAGTGCTACAGTAATGATGAGGTAAGGCAAGAATCCGTAAAGCCTAAATGACTAGGATGCAAAGGCCAGATGCAATAAACAAGACACTAGGATCAAAGGAAGGATCATAGGGAATAGGCAGGAGGAAACTGAGGGATAGAGAAGAGCCTGGAGACTGGGGCTTTGAGAGAAAATGGAGAGGACTTTAATGACATCATTTGGATTGAGAGGTTTGGAAAGAAAAGCTAATAGAAATCAGACTGAGGCTAAGTACATTATTATCAGTAGATTGGAGTAGAGGATAAATTACTGAGGACAGAGAAAGCAGAACTGTCAGATGGGAAACAATACAAATGTTTGAGGATAAGGTATAAAAACTTCAGGTAAGAGTCGCTGAGGAGTAGCTATATAGAAGCAAGGACAGGAAAAGTATCATACCTAAGACATGTCAGGTGAACAGAGTTAAAAGAGCAATAATAATGACAGCAAGGAAAAGAGGAGGAAAAGAAGAAGGAGAGGAGGAAGACAAGAAAGAAGAGAAAGCAAATGAGGAGATGAGAGAAGGAGAAGGAAATATTGCAGGGTTTTTTTTTCTTTCTGGAAGTCTGACCTCTCCTTTGAAAATTGGAAAAGGGGTTATGACTTTCCATTGGAATGATAGCCCTCAGTCTCTTATCTTCCAAACTTAATTTTTTTGATTGTATAAGTTAAGCTACACTCTTTTTGTATGTCCATTTATCTTGCCCCTAGAAAAGCTATGCTATATTAAACATGTGGATAACACACTGTGGATTTGGTTCTTCTGGCTACCTCGAGGGCCACGCTATACATTATGATAATTTTGAAACCCGGCTTCTGACAATTAGTCAAGTAAATACATCTAGTGTCTATATTTGTTTTTGTAGCTTCTCTTGTTCTGTTGGAATAGGTCATGACAGTTTTCTGATAGCAACTTCTATCTTTCATCCTTGGCCTCGAAGAGTTTACCTCTAAGTTTTTCAATGATGCTGACACTTCAGTCTGTTGCTGATCACATAGTAAAGTATCTTTTAGGACCTTAATTCAGGAATCTGATGGGATTCCTTCCTTTATGTAGTATGTACTCTCTAGTGTATGTACTTCTCTGAGTCTTTTTTGTCTTTTATTTTCTGTCACAGCAGTTCTGGCAGTCCTTTTCTGTAAGCTAACAAGACTTATCCTAGGAGCCTGTTAGGACCACCTTCCAGTGTCTTTGCCAGCATGTTCAACCCAGTATCATGGAAAAGTTTTCCCATCTTGCTAATGATATTTTATTTTAACTGGAATCCTCAGGATCTGGTACCCAATCATTTTTTTCAATCTTGGACAGTACATGTTGGGGAGTGGGGGGGGCGGTCCTGAAGAAATAGTGCATTTCTGCCTCAGTTATGTTGAGACTTAAGCTTAGTTAGTTGTCTCATGGCCTGGGTGGGTAGCAGTGGTAGATCCTAAGGGAATATATGTCACTGTGTGTGGCAGAAGGTGCTTTATAACAAAAAAGCAAAGCCAGGAAGTAGGGGCTTCAAGATTTACAGCTAGAAGACCTCCATAGACCCAGAGGGTTCTGTGAAGTCTGGGGATTTTAAGACCTTTGGGTGCATTGATTGCATAGATTTGTGTATCCCCTTCTCAGCCTCAGAATCTCAGTTCTTCCTTATCAGGGCTCTGACTTTGGCATAGCAAACCTGCTGGGATTGAGAATTCGGCCTTCTCTGGAGCTCTGCTAATCCTATCATTAAGTTTTATACCTGATTCTCAACGTTCATGAGACTCTGGCTGCAGGAAAGGAGCGTGTCTTTGTATGAAACCAAAGAAGTCCTCTGGAATTAACACTTAACCTTTATTTGTTGAATTTTCACCAACAATCTTTCATTGTTCTTCACCAGTTAATTGACTACTTCCAGAAATTTTCACCGAATTTATTCATTCTTAAATTACTGTTTTCCTTCTACTTCTACAACATCTGAATCATTGCACTTACCACTATATTTCCTTCTACTGGCAACCCATCTGAATGTGACCTGCTGAATGTTTTGATGGGTTTGCTGCTCCCACATGACAGAGGCTGACGGTACTCCTTCCACCTTCTAGCAAGGATTGCAGTTTGGAGTGTCAGCCTGCCAGCCAGGGAGCCATCTTCAACATTTCATTTTAGACGCTGCTTCTCAAACCCTATGCAAATGTCAGGTATGAGAAAACAGGTTGTAAGACAAATATTTATATGGAGAAATTTTACTGGTGAATGGCTTTAGCATCAACATCTGTGGTGAGGTGAAGGAAAGAGCACTGTTGAGGGAAAAGCTGTACTCTTGTTGAAATGCTAAAAGAAACGCATCATGTAAACCCATAAGGAGCTCAAAAGCTGGGGAAACTTCAAATTATCCAAAAGGCTATTCAAGTCTTTATATTCTTGCATTGAGTAATTATTTCATATAGGTTGCCTTTGAACGAAGCATAGATGTGGGGTAAAGTGGCTCACTGGAAATTTCTAGAGAGTGACTTAAGCAATATATTTCATCAATAACCCAGAAGTTTGTGAGACTGAGTGATTTGTCCTGAGAAAGTGGATCTGGGAAATACCTTCATTTATATATTCAAGAAGTAAGGCAAATTCATTAAAATAAATTTTTAAGGTAAAGCCAGTATCACAAAATAGCTCTGCTTTTTTTGTTGCTGTTGAGCTGCAGTTTTTTCTTTCAGATTTTTACCAGCCTGAGTGGAGAGATGATGGTGATAAATAAAAAGATTAATATTATCCATAAAAGTAAAAACAAACCATGGCCAGCTCTCCTGGACATTAGAACCCAAGAAGAATTTTTTTCTGAGCTCTCATAAGTAGGACACTATGCAATTAATGTACAATATTTTAAATAACATCTTTATGATAAGCAATATGGAGTTTCATGTAAGCATATCTATAATATCTCACAATAAGAATCAGTATCTCAACTCATTCTTAAATCCATTAGAAGTCATCAATCAGTATAAGCTATAATGAGAGCATGACTCTCAAATGACCTGGTTTTAGCTATTGATAAATTTTTGAGTACCTCAAACTGTGCATCCATCCAGTATTTCTCTCCAAGTATTGTTCCTCTCAGCATAGCCTACTTTTAAATACTCCATAAACTAGGATAAACTTCATTGTTTTAAGAACAGAATTTCTGGTGTGTTTCCTTGTCAATCCAAATTAGGTACTCTTTTTCTTTTTCACACAGGTAGTATTGACTATATTTGTCACCAAGTGGAATGAAAAAGAAAATAAATTTCTATGAGAATATAAACAAGTACATGCCCATAGACTCATGAATGCAAATATACACATAGTGAGTTTACCTTAAAATCTCACATGTAACAAGTATTTACAAATTTACTGGGGTCAGGGAGAAGAGTAGACCATGTCAAACATTGGTCTGTGTCAATAATATTTCCGATCCAAGATTATTTTTCCACAATATATTAAAACTTGCAAAAAGAAACCTTATTTTATTTATAGGAACACAAGGAGATATTGATTTGAGAATACCAAGTCATACTTCACTAGTTAAAAATAAACATCCGTGTAAATTTAAGTTAAAAATAAAATCAATGTAAATAAAGTATCATGTGTCCTTTTTTGCTTTTGCTCACAGAAAACTTAGCTCTAGTCAGTAGCTCTTAGCTCCTCAAGGGATGTAACCACATCTTCCTTAATTGTTGTAGGAGTGTTTGGATGTATCTGATTTCTTTGATGCTGGTACCAGATTAGATGTTACATAATTTCAAAAGTAGTTGGGAAAAGTTCCATCGGACACAGCAAACTGGATTTACCATTTGGTCTGAAAAAAACAAAACAGACAAACAAATAATATTTTTCTTGTATGCTTAATGAATAAACTTTATTGTTAGAACAGTATCAGGTTCACAGCAAAATTGAACAGAAAATACAAAGAGTTCCCATATACCTCCAGTCCTCCCCCACGCACATTACCTCCTCTACCATCCACATCCTACACTACAGTGGTACACTTATTACAATAGATGAAACTACGTTGGCATTATTATCACCCAAAGTCCATAGCTTACATTTAAGGTTCACCCTTGGTGTTGTACATTCTATGGGTTTGGACAACTTTATTGTTTCATACATCTACCATTACAGTATCCTAAATAATATTTTCCCTGACCTGAATTTCCTGTCTTCTATGTATTCATTCCTCCCTTCCTCCTAACCCCTTGCCAACCACTGATCTTTCTACTATCTCATAGTTTTGCCTTCTCCAGAATGTTACATATTGGAATCATATAGTATATAGCCTTTTCATATTGCTTCTTTCAAGTAGTAGCAGGCATTTAAGTTTCCTCCATGTCTTTTCATGTTTTGCTAGCCCTATTTTTCTTTCCCCTCCCCTTTATTAAGGGTTTAATAATATTCTATTGTCTGTATGTGCCAAGTTTATTTATCCATTTACCTACTGAAGGTTATGTTGGTTGCTTTCAAGTTTGGGCCATCACGAATAAAGCTGCTACAAACATCCATGTATAAGTTTTATGTGAACGTAAATTTTGAATTCATTTGTAAGAACACCAAGGAGCATAATTTGGGGTTTTCCAGCTACCTTTCTACTACTGATTTCTAGTTTAATTCCATTGTGGTCTGAGAGCAGACATCATGTGATTTCTATTATTTTAAACATTTAATAAGATGTGTTTTATGGCCCAGAAAGTGGTGTATTTTAGTGACTAGTTCATGTAAACTTAAGAATGTGTATTCTGCTGTTGTTGGATGAAGTAGTCTACAGATGTCAATAACATCCCATTGATTAATAGCACTGTTGAGTTCAACTGTGTCCTTACTGATTTACTGCCTAGAGGATCTGTCCACCTCTGATAGAGAGGTATTAAAGTCCTCAATTATAAGTTTTATACGTTTGCCTTACAGATTTTGATCTTTTATTATTAGGCACACACATTAAGATTTTTTATGTCTTCTTGAAATATTAACCCCTTTATTATTACATGATGCTCATCTTTATCCCTGATAACTTTTCTTGCTCTGAAGTTTGCTATGTATACAATTAATATAGCTGCTTCCATTTTCTTTTGATCAGTGTCACCATAGTATTTTTTTCTCCCTCTATTTACTTTTAATCTACATGTCTTTATATTTAAAGTGGCTATTTGGTAGACAATATAGATTTGAATTCTATGTTTTGCCTTATTCTAACAAACTCTTTTTTAATTGGAATATCTAAACCATTAAACGTTTAAAGTGATTATTGATATAGCTGGATTAACATATTTGTTACTGTTTTCTATTTGTTGATCTTGTTTTTATTTCTATTTTTGTCTTCTATACTTTTTTTGCCTTTTGTGGTTTTAATTGGGCAGCCTATATCCTTGTATTTTCCCTCCTTTCTTGGCATATCAACTATCCTTTTTTTTTTTTTTTTAAGTTTTTGCACTACAGCTTGCATATTTTCAACTAATCTAAGTCCACTTCCAGGTAATACTACGGTAGTCCCTCCTCATTCGCAGGGGATATTTTTCAATACCCATAGGTATTGCCTGAAATCACAGATAGTACCAAACCCTATATCAACTACGTGCAGCAGTCGATCCAATAACTGAGACAGAGTTTAAGGGAAAATAAGTGGCTGGTTAGGTGCCCTGGACAGCATGGATGTGCTTGATGTAGGGATAGTTCACATCCAGAGCAGCAAAGAGTAGAATGGTAGAAGATTTCATCATACTACTCAGAATAGAATGCAATTAAAAACTGGCCGGGCGCGGTGGCTCACGGCTGTAATCCCAGCACTTTGGGAGGCCGAGGCGGGCGGATCACGAGGTCAGGAGATGGAGACCATCCTGGCTAACACAGTGACACCCCGTCTCCACTAAAAATACAAAAAAATTAGCCGGGCAAGGTGGCGGGCGCCTGTAGTCCCAGCTACGCGAGAGGTTGAGGCAGGAGAATGGCGTGAACCCCAGGGGGCAGAGCAGGGGCGAGACCAAGACCCCCCCCCGGCCCTCCACCCTGGGTGAAAGAGCGAGACTCCGTCTCAAAAAAAAAAAAAAAAAAAGATGAATTGTTTACTTTTGGAATTCTCCTTTTAATATTTCCAGGCAGTGAATGACAGCAGGTAACTAACACTGTGTCCGAAATTGGTGGGTTCGTGGTCTCACTGACTTCAAAAATGAAGCCGTGGACCCTCACAGCGTTACAGTTCTTAAAGTTGGCGTGTCCGGAGTTTGTTCCTTCTGATGTTCTGACGTGTTCAGAGTTTCTTCCTTCTGGTGGGTTCGTGGTCTTGCTGGCTTCAGAAGTGAAGCTGCACACCTTCACCGTGAGTGTCATAGCGCTTAAGGCGGCTCGTCAGGAGTGGTTCGTTCGCCGGGGAGCAGGGGGCGGCGCCCGTCGGGGAGGCTCAGGCGCGCGGGAGCCCACGGGGGAGGGGTGGGGGGGTGGGACGGGGGAGCTGGGGGGTGGTGGCTCGGGCGTGGCGGGCTGCAAGTCCCGAGCCTTGCCCCAGGGGTAGGCGGCGGAGACCCCGCGAGTATTTCAGCGTATTGTGGGCGGGCCAGCACTGCGTGGGGACCCGGCGTACCCTCCGCAGCTGTGGGCCCCGGTGCTGAGCCCCTCACTGCCGGGCCGGCGGCGCTGCGGGCCACTCGGAGTACGGGGCCTGCTGAGCCCGCGCCCACCCAGAACTCGCGCTGGCCCGCGAGTGCAGCGCGCAGCCTCCGTTCCCGCCCGCACTTCTCCCTCCATATCTCCCCGCAAGCAGAGGGAGCCGGCTCCGGCCTCGGCTGGCCCAGAGGGTGGCTCCCATAGTGCAGCGGCGGGCTGAGGGGCTCCTCAAGCGCGGCCTGAGTGGACGCCGAGGCCGAGGAGGCGCCAAGAGTGAGCAAGGGCTAATAGCATGTTGTCACCTCAATACCACAGAAATTGAAAACAGAGATAAAAGGAGACTACTGTATATCAGTTCAAGGTCAGTGTAATTACATTATAATAACAAAATACTCTTATTTTCTTTCTCTAATCCCTTACATAATTGATTCATTGGTCTCATTAATTTTATTTTTACATAAGAAAATGTATATGTGTAGGCCGGGCGCGGTGGCTCAAGCCTGTAATCCCAGCACTTTGGGAGGCCGAGGCGGGTGGATCACGAGGTCAGGAGATCGAGACCACGGTGAAACCCCGTCTCTACTAAAAATACAAAAAATTAGCCGGACGTGTTGGCGGGCGCCTGTAGTCCCAGCTACTCGGGAGGCTGAGGCAGGAGAATGGCGTGAACCCGGGAGGCGGAGCTTGCAGTGAGCCGAGATCGCGCCACTGCACTCCAACCTGGGGGACAGAGCGAGACTCCGTCTCAAAAAAAAAAAAAGAAAAAGAAAGAAAATATATATGTGAAGTTTATATAAACATACATAATTGAACACATTGTTTCTACTATAATTTGAATATGATCTGGTAGATAAACTAAGAATAAGAAAAAATATGTTAAGATTTTATTTTACCTTCAGGTGTTCATTCTCTAATGCCCTTCCTTTCTTTATATAGATCTTATTTTCTGACCTATGTAATTTTCTCTCTGAAAAATTCCTTTCAACATTTCTAGCAAGACACATTTACCAGCAACAGATTCCCTCATATTTTTGTTTTTATGAGAAAGTCTTCATTTCTTCTTTACTTGTGATGGATAGTTTTGCAGACAAAATTTTAGTCTTGTGGGTTTTATTTTTATTATTGTTGTTCTTTTTCTCTATGCTTTAATTAATTCTCTCTAATCTCATTTTGTTTGCCTGGTTTGGGAGGATAGGTAAAATGTAAGTTTTATCGTTGTCCATCTTCAGATAAGATTTTTTTTTTCCCTCCTCTGGCTTCTTTCAAAATTTTGTTTTGTTTTTCATTAATATGATATGACTAGTTGTAGGTTGTTTATTTTGCATTTATCTCATTTGATGTTCTCTGAGATTTCTGAATGTGTGAGAGTTGATATTAATTTTGGGAAAGTCATATTTACTTCAAATATTGCTTCCATTTATCTCTTTCTGTCTTCCTCTTCTGGTGTTCCAATTGTGTGTTAGGGTTTTCACGCTACACTTTTTGTAGTTGGCCCACAGTTCTTGGTTATACTGTTCTGCATTTTCCAGTCTTTTTTTTCTCTTTGTCTTTCAATTTTGGATATTTCTATTGTCATATTCTCCATCTCAGAGATTTTTTTCATCAGCCATACCCTGTCTTCTAATTAGCTCATCAAAGGCATTCTTTGTTTCTATTACAATATTTTTGGTCCCTAGCATCTTTTTTATTTCATCTCCCTGCATACATTTTCCACCTGTTTTTTCATGTTGTCTACTTTTTCCATTCGAGCATTTAGCATTTTAATTACAGTTGTTTTAAATTTCTGGCCTAATAATTCCAACATCATGGCCATTTCTTATTCTGGCTTTGATTCTTTTTCAGTTTCTTCAAACTGTGTTTTTTTGCCTCTTATTATGCCTTGTAATTTTTTCTTAAAATCTGAACATAATGGACTACATGAAAGAAATTTGAAAATAACCCTTTAATAATGTGGTATAAGGTATGGAAAGAGAAAAAGTTTTCTATATCCCTATAATTGTCTGAACATTTCAATGAGCCAATGTCCCTGGATTGTGAATGTTAATAGTGCTCCTCAGTCACCACCTACCTTTAGATGGGACAGAATGGCTAAAAGGGGCTGGAGTTGGGTATTATACTTACCACACATGGAGGGCTAGAGCCTGCTGTAGCTGGCTATTTCCCTTCACTCAGGTAGGTTAGGCTCTGATAAAACCCTAGCAGGTTGGACTCTGGAAAATAATTTCTCCTGAGGCCAGAGCTTGTTAAAAAGAACAGAATCCTCAGAAATATTTCAACATGATTAATTTACCTTTCTCCTGTTGAAAACACGCCTTTTTGTTTCATATTCATTGTGAGGACCTAGTAGAGCTCCCACAGGTAAGGTAAAAACTTAAGAAATTGTGGGACCTCTCTGTGACTAGGGCTCCTTGGAGGTTTAACTCAGATTTGTCGACATCGATCGCCTAGAAATTTGTTCATTACAGTTAGACATTCCCAGCTGTTTCCCATGGAACTTTCTGCTCATGGATTTCTGCTTCAGTAAGTTATGATTGTCTGTATCGGCACATACCTCTATCTAACAGTGGTTTGTCTTATGACCTTATTTCTCTAATGGATGTAAAGAAAGTTGCTACTTTTAAAAAAATTGTTCAGCATTTTCCTTGTTGGTAGGTTGGAGTGGTGACTTCTAAGTGCCTTTCCAGACCAGAAACTGAAAGCCCAATTATTTGAACAAACATTTCAATAAACTGGATACCAGGCAATAAAGGACTGTAATCCCTGAGAGACAAGAAACAATCAAATTGTGCTCTATGATTGCCCCAGCTTACTGTTTTAAGAGAGTTTACAGGCACTAGCAAAGAGGGGAAACCCGTGCAGATCTCAGTGGATTCCCTGAGGTGAGGGGACACAGCTGAGAGTTCAGAGTGATGAGGGTAGCTAGAGTTTTCGGGACTATTAGGTAGGAGAGAGCTGTGCACACACATACAGAGAGAGAACTCTTAAGAACTGCAGAGGAGAGTTAGGAAGTATTCAGCTGAGTTCAAGGGAATGCATATGAGGCAACTACTTAAGGCTAAGAAAGAATTACCACCTGAAAGGATTAGAGGCAAAAATGCCAGGTACTCCAACAGGACCAAGATTAGTTTCGTTTCCACCAGCTAAATTCGGCAAACTCATGATTCGTATGTCACTAGATAGAGTATGAAAAGGATCTTGCCTAATTAATGTGAAATAATTAATCCTAGACTGAATGCTCTATTGGTTCTGGCTAAGGTATCTTAAAAGCAGACACAAAGGTATCAAGCTGCTTCCAAGTGACTTAACTGAATTCCCGAAGCTTAGAATATTTATTGTAATAAAAAATATTCACCACTCAACAAGGCAAAAACGTATAGTGCCTGGCATCCTTTCAAAAATTATCAGGCTTGAAGGCCGGGCATGATGGCTCACGCTTGTAATCCCAGCACTTTGGGAGGCCGAGGCGGGCGGATCACGAGGTCAGGAGATTGAGACCACGGTGAAACCCCGTCTCTACTAAAAATACAAAAAAATTAGCCGGGCGTGGTGGCGGGTGCCTGTAGTCCCAGCTACTTCGGAGAGGCTGAGGCAGGAGAATGGCGCGAACCCGGGAGGCGGAGCTTGCAGTGAGCTGAGGTTGCGCCACTGCACTCCAGCCTGGGCTACAGAGCGAGACTCCGTCTCAAAACAAACAAACAAAAAAATTATCAGGCTTGAAAGAAGTAGTAAAATATGACTAATTATGAGGGGAAAATGTTAATTAATCAAAATCAACCAGCGCTCTCAAAATGTTAGAATTAACAGACCAAAACATTAAAATAGTTATTCCAACTGCATCCCATATGCTCAAAAAGCTAAGTAGAGATATGGGCTATATAGATAGATAATAGCCACCTAGCTAGATACATAGCTGCATAGCAAGCTACACAGATATAGATATGCCACCTTGAAGTTCTAGATAAGAAATCCACAATATCTGTGAGGAAATACTCATTGGGTGGGGAGAAATGATGATTAGACATTGCAAAAGAAAAGCTTAGTGCATTTGAAAACATATTAATGAAAAGAATATTAAAACACAAAGTAAAAGAAAATTTTAAAAGTGGAAGACAAAAATGTTTGAAGAAATAATGGTAATTTTTAAAATTTGAAACTGTAAAGTCATATATCATAGAAACTTAAAGAACATGAAGCGTAATAAACATGAAAAAATTATATAGGACTGTCATAATCAAAATGTTCAAAAGCAATAAGGAAGATAAAAGCTTAATGTGAGCCAGAAAAAAAGACATTATATACAAAAAGCAAAGATAAGGAAAACAGATTTCTTTTTAGAAACAAAGACAAGTGAAAAGATAGTGTAACATCTTTAAAGTACTGAAGTCTTTGCTTTTAAAATCAGTAATAAGACAAGGATGTCTGCTCTCATCACTTCTGTTCAATTTGTACTAGATGTTCTAACTTGAACAATGAGGTGTAAAAAAGATATCTAAATGGGAAAGAGTGAATAAACTGTCTCAATTTTCAGACCTCATGATTATGTATGAAGAAAATTCAATTAGATCTACCAAAAAGCTACTATAGCAAATGAGTGAGTACAGCAAAGTTTCAAGATACAAGATGCATAAGTGAAATCAATTGCATTTCTACCTATTAATAATGAATATTGCAAATTTATAAATACCATTCAAAAGAGCATACAAATATATCATATAAGGTTGATTTTGACAAAAGATTTGAAAGTTGTTTATATATGTACACCAAAAATCTATGCAATATTGCTGAAAGAAATTAAAGACCTAAAATTATATATATAAATATATATCATATGCATATACATACACACATACATGCACAGTATATATTTATATAGTATTCTTAAGTTGGAAGACTTAATAGTGTTGAGATATACTTCTAAAATTAATCTACAAATTAAATAAAATTCTAATCAAAATCCAAACAGGCATTTTTTGTAGACATCAATAAACTGATTATAAATTAATATGGAAATTTGATGGACCTAGAATAGCCAAAACATTTTTGAAAAAAATATAAAAAAAAATCAAAGTTGTAGAGTTAATACTACCTGATTTCACATGTCATTGTAAGGCAACAATACTAAGAAAATGTGGTATTGTATCAAATATAGATAAAAGATCAATGGAACGCAATGGAGAGCCTCAAATGATATTATGCATACATATGAAGAACTAATTTTTTTGATGTAAGTGTAAAGGCGATTCAGTAGAGAAAGGATTGCTTTTGTAACAATTTGTCCTGTAAAATGGGGAATCATATATATAGACATTCCAAAAGAAAAGATTAGTGCACTTGAAGACATAGTAATAAAGGCAATTTGAAATTAAAACACAAAGTAAAAGGAAATTTAAAAAGTAGAAGAGACAGATATTTGGAGAAATAATTTTTTTTATTCGAAGCAAAGTATAAAGCTGTAGATTATTGAGGCTTAAAGAATATGAAGCACAATAAACATGAAAAAAATTATATAGGATTGTCATAATCAAAATGTTCAAAAGTAGTAAGATATATAGGTGACTTTATTAAATTCTTTGGATTCTGTGCAATTAACTCAAAATGGATTGTAGACTTAAACATAAAACTTAAAACAACTATAAAATTTCTGTTAGAAAGTATAGGTGAAAAATGATGACCTTGAGGTAGACAATGATTTCTTAGACATAAAACTACAAAAATAGTCCATGCACATGTATACCTGTATAACAAACCTGCATGTTCTGAGCATGTATCCCAGAACTTAAAGTAAAAAAAAAAAAAAAAGTCCATGAAAGAACAAATTGATAAAATGGACTCCATCAATATTAACAGCTTATCATCATTGAAAGACCCAGGTAAGACAAGAAAAGGCAAGCCATAGACTGAATGAAAATTTTGCAAAAATAATTATCTGGTAAAGGACTTATTTCCAGAATATGTAAAGTACATTTAAAAACTCCATAAGAAAAACAACCCAATTAAAAATGGACAAAGTATAGGAACAGACACTTTACCAAAGAAAATACGTGGATAGGACATAAGCACATGAAAAGATGCTTAGCATCACTGATCTTTAGGGAAATACAATTTGAAATCATAATGACATACCACTGCACACCTATCAGAATATCCAGAAAATAAAAACTGACCATACCAAGTTTTGGTGAGGATGTAGAGAAACTGAGACTCTGATACACTACTGGAAGGAATGTAAAGTGGTAGAATCAATTTAGAAAATATTTCAGCAGTTTTTTTAAAAGTTATACATACACCTACCAGATAATCCATCTATTTCACTCCTAGATACAGTTTACCCTTGAACAATGCTGAGCTAAATGGTACCAACACCCTAAGCAGTCGAAAATTCATATATAATCTTTGACTCCCCCCAAAAACTTAACTATTAAAAGCCTACTGTTAACTGAAAGCCTTACCAATAAGATAAGTGGTAAATTAACACATATTTTGTAAGATATATATATATATATATATATATGGTATACTGTACTCTTACAATAAACTAAGCTAGAGAAAAGAGCATATTATTAAGGAAATAATAAGGAAGAGAAAATCTGTTTCCTATTCATCAGGTAAAAGTAGCAAAGGTCTTCATCTTTGTCATCTTCACTTTGAGTAGGCTGAGTAGGCTGAAAAAGAGGAGAGAGGGAAAGGAGGGAGAGAAGGGATTAGTCTTGCTGTCTCAGAGCTAGCAGAGGCAGAAGAAAATCAATGTATAAGTAAACCTGCACCTTTCAAACTCATGCTGTTCAAGGGTCAACTGTATTTACCTAAGAGAAACCAAGGCACATGTTTATACAAAGAATTGCAGAAGAATGATTGTAGTGGCTTTATTTGTAAAAGCCCCAGAGTGGAAGCAATATCAACAGGTGAATGGACAGACAACCTCTGGTGGATCTACGCAATGGGACACTATTCAGCAATACAAATGGACAGACTATTGATATATACTACAAGACAAATTCATCCAGAATAATTATGCCAAGTGAAAGAAGACAGACCAGTAAAAGTACATACATGATTGTTCTATTTGTATTAAATTATGGAAAGTGAAAACTAATCCATTGTGATAGAAAACAAGTAAGTGGGAAGGATGAAAAGGAGGAATTAGTGAGCTGAGCTTAAAGTGGATTACAAAGAGACACCATCAAACTTTTGGAGTAATCAAAATGTTTATTATCTGAATTTGGTGATGGTTTCATGGGTATATACTTAAGGCAAACTTATTAAATGCCTTAAATGTGTGCAGGCTGGAAATCCAGCACCCTGGAAATCTGGAAGAATTGATGTTGCAGATTTGTTTTCACGTATCAGTTGTATCATAATAACAATGTTAAAATATTTAAAAAGAGATGAGCATGTAAACCGTTTATAACAATAAATTTGAAAATATGAATTAAAAATTTTCTAGAAAAAAGATAATTTTAGTTACAGTGAAAATAACTGAGTTGTCAGTTTCTAACATGCACACACACACACAAACTTTTATACAGATTTATGATAGGAAAGACAAACACTGTTTAATTGCTATTTTCTCTTTTTATAGATCAAGGAAACAGGGCAGAAGAAATAATATGGCGATGCAAATAGAGAAGTTAAAAATAATAAATAAATACATAAACAGCTTATTTTTTGTGATTTTTCTCATCTTGATCATAGTCCTAGGGAGAATGGATTGGCCTTCCTCTTTTGATTCATTATTTACTTAAGCATTTTATAATAGGTTTCTTCTTTTCCTTTATTCTTTTTCAGATTATTTTCTATGTCTATTACCAAAACATTTTTTAAGAAAATTGCACCAGGGAAAAAAAAACACAATAATAACAGCAACAACAACAACGCTTTCCTGAGATGTTTACTTGGGGTCTTTCAGCTCTGGTTCATCAATAAATGGAAGCACTTTTCTAAGGCAGAAAATAGAATAATAGGAAAAATGTTTCTGAATCAATGATGAGAAGATGAAAGGAAACATATTTAAAATTCAGTTTGAAAAGTGTAAGTTGGAAAAACCAGATTTGTGTTTTTCTTATGCTAATTGGCATCTGTTTTGATACCTACCTATATTTTAAATATAAGTCTCTAGAAGCTTGAACTTACCTTTTTCTCAAACCTTCTCTATTAATAGTACCTTATCTACTTAAGCAACCAATGACAAAATATTTAGATCATCATTTCTCTCCCTACTTACTCACCTAGAAATAATTGATCCTGTCTTCTAAGTACTTGTAATAAATGTATTAAAGAGGTAAACTTGTGGAAAGTGATCAAAATATAACTTTAATTTTGTATTGTACTACTCTTTAAAATGTATTTGTTACTGAAAAAAATCCCCTCTGTTATTGCATAAAATCTCTATGGCAGATTCCATAATTTCTCTGCTTGCTTTAGATGATAAAATATCTTATGTTCAATTTTTGCTGTAAACATCTTCATTGAGAAGTCATCAAATCCTACATTGATTAATATTTCAATATTCTATTAAGATCAACGTTTCTCTCACCTCTATGACTAGGACTGGCTTTGAATTTGGCACCTTCTTCTAGACAAAAGAGTGTAGCCAACTAGTTCTCTCTCGTTCATTTCTTCTCTCAGTAGCTCATGGCTATCAGTGACCTCTTAAGTACTGACACATGCAAGAAAAAAAAGAAGAAAAAAAACACGGCTTTATTGACAAGATGCTGTTTATATTACTCAGTGTTCTCCAGAGAAAGAGGACCTCTAAGATAGATAGGTAGATAGATAGATAGATAGATACATAGATAGATAGATAGATAGATACATAGATAGATAGATATGCACACACACGTATGTGTGTATGTAGATATATGTGTATATATATGTCCATAAATATATGTGTGTGTGTACACACATGCACACATGCATATATACAGTTGACAACATGGGTTTGAACTGTGTGAGTCTACTCATACATGGATTTTCCTCCACCTCTGACAACCTTGAGATAACAAGACCCCTCCTCTTCCTACTCCTCAGCCTCCTCAAATATGACAGTGAGGATAGAAACATTTATGATTATCTACTTTGACTTAATGAATAGTAAATATATTTTCTCTTTCTTGTAATTTTCTTTTCTCTAGCTTACTTTATTGTTAGAATGCCGTATACAATACATATAACATACAAAATATGTGTTAATACACTATTTGTGTTTTCAATAAGGCTTTGGGTCATCAGTAGGCTATCAGTAGTTGAGTTTAGGGGCATTCAAAAGTTAGACACAGATTGTTTGACTGCATGGGCATCACCACCTCCAATGCATGCATTGTTCAAGGGTCAACTGTATATACATATAAGGAATTGGCTTATATGACTATGGAGACTGGGAAGTCCAAAATCTGCCGTGTGGTTTATCAGGTTTAAATCCAGAAGACTTGATGTTGCAGATTTGTTTCAAAGGTAGTTTCTGGAAAATTTCCTTTTGCTCAGAAAGGCCAGTCTTTTTGTTCTATTCAGGCCTTCAACTTACTAAATAATGCCCACACACATTATGGAGGGGAATCTGCATCAATGTGCATTAATTTAAATGTTAATCTCATCCAAAAAACACCACCAAAGTTGACACATAAAATTAACCATCACACCATTATAAAGGGACTTTACTCCCACTGAGCTTAGCAGATGCTTAAAACTGATGTCTTATTTAATGATTTCTGTGGAGCCTTCCTTTGATAACTGATGTACTGTGTCCCTTTGCCTACATCTACCCATTCAGTCCCTAGATGTCTACAGATCCTTTTTGTTCTTTCTTGGCTGTATTCCATTGTCCTTCCCACATGTGCAATGGGGCAGGAGTCAAGCAGTACTAGGGTACCTACCTTGTGACTCATTTCTGCACCCCCCCAAAAGTCAAATATCCTGATATCCTGTGTCCTTGTCTCATATATTCAGAAACACTTGTAATCTAATAATTAAGTGAAGTTTCTAATAAAAGATGTTCATTTAAAAATTATAAAAGAAGCAAGGAAGGTACAATGTCAAGTAGAAGAAAGGAACAAAAACAGAAGTATGAACTGAGTTCTGGCTTCAAGGTATCTAGAATACCTTATTTAGAAAGAAATAGTTGGGTAATAATCTTATGTTATTAGTGTAAATAACTTTGCAAGACCATCACCAAATAAGTTATTGCATACTCTCTGTGTACAAGAATATGAACAATTTTCCACCCAGCCAGCAAAAACAATATTAGAGAATAAATAGCTTAACTTTTAAGAAATGTTACAATCACTCAGTTGTAGTGTAGTAAAATAAATGTGCTGTTTTAGTTCTAGTATAAGCATCAGGACTATCCTGAAATTACAGCAAGATCAAAAACATAAACCTGCATAATGTTCCTAGTGTCTAGTCGTGTGAATTTACTACAGTGAAACTAGCAGAATTGGAAAAAATAAAATCAAATATCACAAACCTGTTTAAATTCCCATCCCTGTTACATTTTGGAACAAGAAAAAAAAGGTATTAATCAGTGTCTATATCTCACATGATTTTTATACTTTGCAGTCTTATGGAATAGTATGATTTTTTTCCACTATGTTTTATAAGGTGATTTCCCTGAATGATACAACATAATTTTTCAATCTAAAATGAAAATCTTGAATCAAAGACTGCAAGAAACACACACACACGTGCACACACACACACGTGCACACACTTCCCAAATGACAACATTGGATATAGGACAAAATGATGTTCATTTATTGATATAACATAAAACAATATTTTTTGTAATTTTTAATTTTTGTGGATACATATTAAGTGCATATATTTGTAGGTACATGAAATATTTTGACACAGGCATACAATGTGAAATAATCACAGCAGGCTAAATAAGGAATCCATTCCCTCAGGCATTTATCCTTTGTGTTACAAACAATCCCATTATATTCTTTTAGTTGTTTTTAAATGCACAATTAAATTGTTACTATTGTCACCCTGCTATACTATCAAATACTGAACCTTATTTATTATTCGTAACTATTTTTGTCCCCATTAACCATTCCCGCTTTCTCATCATCGCTCCATTACCCTTCTCAGCCTCTGGTAACTATCATTCTACTCTCTATCTCTATTAAATCATTTAATTTTTAGCTCCCACAAATAAGTGAGAACATGCAAAATTTGTCCTTTTGTGCATGGCTTACTTCATTTGATATAATGACCTCCTGTTCCATCCATGTAGTTGCAAATGTTAGGATCTCATTCCTTTTTTAAAAAAAAAAATTTTTATTATACTATAAGTTCTAGGGTACATGTGTTATATATGTATACATGTGCCATGTTGGTGTGCTGCACCCATTAACTCGTCATTTACATTAGGTATATCTCCTAATGCTATCCCTCTCCCCTCCCCCCACCCCACAACAGGCCCCAATATGTGATGCTCCCCTTCCTGTGTCCGTGTGTTCTCATCGTTCAATTCCCACCTATGAGTGAGAACATGTGGTGTTTGGTTTTTTGTCCTTGTGATAGTTTGCTGAGAATGATGGCTTCCAGCTTCATCCATGTCCCTACAGAGGACATGAACGCATCCTTTTTTATGGCTGCATAGTATTCCATGGTGTGTATGTGCCACATTTTCTTAATCCAGTCTATCATTGTTGGACATTTGGGTTGGTTCCAAGTCTTTGCTATTGTGAATGGTACCGCAATAAACATACGTGTGCATATAGCTGAATAGTACTTCATTGTATATATGTGCCACAGTTTCTTTATCCATTCCTCTGTTGGACACTTAGGTTCAAATCTCTACTATTGTAACTCGTGCTGCAATAATCATGGGAGTCAAGATATCTCTTTGAAAACTGATTTCCTTTCTTTTGGATATATACCCAGCAGTGGGATTGCTGGATCATATGGCAGGTCTGTTTTTAGTATTTGAGGAAACTCCAAACTGTTCTTCATAGTGGTTATACTAATTGACATTTCTGTCAACAGTGTGCAAGGGTTCCTTTTTCTCCAGATCCTTGCTAGCATTGGTTCTATAGTCTTTTAGATAAAAGTCATTGTATCCGGGGTAACATGATAGATATCTCATGTTGTGATTTGTATTTCTGTGATGGCCAGTGATGTTGAGCACCTTTCCATATACCTACTTGCAACTTGTAGTCTTCCTTTGAGAAATATCTATTCAGGTCTTTAGCCCACTTTTTAATTAGATTATTAGATTTAGTCCTATGGAGTGGTTTAAGCTCCTTATATATTATGATTATTAATCTCTTGTGAGATGGATAGTTTGCAAATATTTTCTCCCATTCTATGGATTGTCTCTTCACATTGTTGATTGTTTTCTTTGCTGTGAAGGAGCTTGTTAACTTATGTGATCCTATTTGTTCAGTTTTGTTTTGGGCACCTGTGTTTATGGGGTATTATTCAATAAATCTTTGCCTAGTTTAATGTCCTAGGATGTTCCTCCAGTGTTTACTTTTAGTAGTTTCATTGTTTGAGGTCTTAGGTTTAAGTCTGTAATCTATTTTGATTTCATTTTTGTATAGATGAGAGATGGGGTCTGGTTTTATTCTTTTGTATATGAATATCCAGTTTATTTTCAGCACCAGTTGTTGAAGAGGCTGACCTTTCCTCAATGTATGTTCGTGGCATATTTGTCAAAAATCAGCTTATTGTATATACATGGATTTGTTTCTGGGTACTCTAATCTGTTCCAGTGGTCTATGTATCTGTTTTTATGCCAGTAACATACTGTTCAGTTTACTATAGCTCTGTAATACAATTTGAAGTCAGATAATGTGATTTCTCCAGTTTTGTTCTTTTTGCTCAAGATAGCTTTGGCTATTGTGGGTCTTTTGTGGGTCCATACAAATTTTAGGATTATTTTTTCTATTTCTGAATAGAAATACTATTGGTATTTTGATATGAATTGCACTGAATCTGTTGAATGCTTTGGATAATATAGACATTTTAACAATATTAATTCTTTCAATCCGTGAACATGGAATATCTTCCCATTTTTTCTGTCCTCTTCTGTTTCTTTCAATTTTTTATAGTTTTCATTGTAGAGATCTTTCAATTTTTTGCTTAATTTCTATGTATTTCATTTTATTTGTAGCCATTATAAATGGGATTACTTTTTTCATTGCTTTTTTAGATTGTTTCCTGCTGGCATATAGAAATGCTACTTTAAAAAAAAAAAAAAAACAAACTTAGTATCCTACAAATTTACCATATTTGTTTAGCACCTTTAATAGTTTTTTGGTGAATCTTTAGGTTTTTCCAAATATAAGATCATGTTATCTGGGAGCTAGGGCTTAGAATGGGTGCCTCAGGACCCAGCCTGGTGCCCTGCTGTGGATGAGCTGGCATCCAAATTTCAAGACAAAGTCTTCTTTACTCTTCCCTCTCCTCTCCTCCATTCGAAGGAAGGAGTCTCTTTTGAAACTCTGAGCTGTGCGAAAGGAGTGTCACAAGCACTCTCTTGGCCATCCTGGCTAGTGTCTCACTAGGTCATATGCTCCCCACGTCCACTGGCTCCCAGAACAACATAGCACTAGGAGTTGCCTAGGAGTTACAGTCCTTGTGGCCTAGACTGCCTTTCAAGTTTATTTATGAGCCCGGAGCCCTTTAGCCCACAGTGTCAAGGCTTGTCAAAACTCAACTTCTAATTGCTTGGATATACAATGGCTAAGATTGAGCTAAATGCTCTCTTCATGGGTACTGGCTGAGTTCTGCCTGTTGTTTCTTTCCATTGTAACAGGTCAGCACTGAGTTTTAATGCAAAGTCCCACAGTCTCTGCATTCTCCCTCCCCCATGCCAACAGATTCTCCCTGTCACGTGGCCACTGCTGGGGAATGGAGGAGGAGTGACATTGGCGATGCAAGACTGTCTTTCCTATTCTCTTTAGTGTTTCTTTCAATGATATGAAGTTAAAGCCAGGTACTGTGATCACTCACCTGATTTTTCGTTTTTGGAAATGTGCTTTCTTGTGTAGATAGTGTGTTCCTGCAGGGAGGATGATCAGTGGAAACTTCTATTCAGCCATTTTGCTCTTCCTCCTCCAATGATATTTTAATTTGATGTTTTTGAACTGTGCATTCGAGCAGTGACTATTACCTAGTGTCAATAAGCTAAATGTTTTACATATGTCATATCATTTAATTCTTGTAAGCACCCAGTGACGTAGGCGCAAAGATTGGACTCCATAGGAAGCAGACTATGAGATGGAGATTAGCATGCAGAATGCTATTAAAGAAACCTTAAGGTTAAAACCCCTGAAAGGAGATGAAGAAGATGGTATTGGCAGAGAGATAAGTTGAGGTGTGATACAGGCCTAACCTACAACAACAGAACTAGAACTACGGCCAACCTTACCAAGGGCTCTAGAGTTATAATGACTTTTCATATTTTTCGTTAGGCTAAGATTGGCAAGTCTTTATTATCATGTATCAGTTATTGGATGGGAGTCAGCTCTGAAAGGGTTATGAACTTGCCAAGACCTTTTGATTCTCAGTGGCTGAGGCAATCCCTGAAGCTGCTGATGGTTGATAGCCATCAGCAGACAGCAGCCCCAGCAGTAGGAACAAAAGTTTTCAATTGGTTGAGGTCTTCATGGTAAAACAGGGTAAACTCAGAGTGCAATCACAGTCCTCCCTTTGGTCATTTGAAACTACTTTTTAATATAAATTCTAGGATCAGGACTTCTAGAAGTCTGGTGGCCCTATCTTACTAGGGAAAACTTAGAAGAGGAAGGTTTTTGGATTGACCAGAGTTACTGAGTGTGATCTTTGAGCCACAGATAATTATTGCCATCTCTCTTCCCCACTATTGATATGAGATTTTCTTCACCCTTCTCTAGCACCTCTTCTCTGCTCAGTGGCTTGATCCAGTGGCATGACCACACCTTTATCAATCATCAACGTCAGGGATTCTTGCCTTTGTTTATTTCTATCAAAATTAAGTAAAGGACTATCAAAACACACCCAGTTGGATTACTTGGCTATCAAACATACTCCTCTCTTCCTCCATTTGTAACATCAGCCCTACCCCCTCCTAATAATGAGAGTTAAATGCATTTCCCCCAAGTGGTAAGTTCCATTCTTGCTGGCTAGTTCCTTAGAACAAGGAACTATTAGTTTGCTGGAAATGCAGCAACAAAGTAGCACAAAATGGGTGTTTGAAATAATAGAAACTTATTGTCTAAATTCTAGAAGTTAGAATTTCAAGATCAAGGTGTTAGCAGTATTAGCTTATTCTAGGACTAGTGGTAAAGAATTTGTTCTATGCCTTTCCCTTACCTTCTCGTGGTTTATTGGTCATCCTTGACATTCCATGGCTTGTAGATGCATCACCCAGATCTCTGTCTTCATTTTCAAATGTCCCTTCTGTTTCCATATATGTGTCCAAATTTACCCTTTTTAGAAGGGCACTGGTTGTATTGGATTAGGGCCCACCGCAGTGATCTCGTATTAACTTGATTTTCTCTGGAAAAACAAAACCAAACCTATCTCCAAGTAAAGTCACATTCTAAGATACCAGGGGTTAGGAGCTCAACATATTAATTTGAGTAGGGACTTAAACACATAATAGAGTCCAAAGTGCCCAGGGAGTATTCATATGAGGCTCTCTATCTTGTGGTATTATCTCAATGGGAACTCCAAAACGGCAGAAGCTAGATTATAAGAGACAGAAAATACATATTCCACAAATGGGTCACTGGAAATGATAATAATGTGGTCACTTGCTTCAATCCCTTAGTTTCAGGACCAATGCATTTTTCTTAATATTGACAGAACATCATATAAAGGGATTTGCTTCATAGTTTATATTGCATCCTGGAGAATGATTATATTCTCTTGAAGTATTGCCTCTAAGCTCTCTATCTGTACTTTACAGCCCATTCTAAGGCTGGCTGCTTATGGATGGTGAGGCATGTGATACAGTGAACCCTAGGCAGAATTTCTCACTCTCATACCATTTTTTTCTGTTAAGTGATTCCCCTGTTATGTGGCTTCCCTGTCATGTCACATTCTGTGCTGTGAATCAAGCACTCTGTAATACATGCATATTGGTGCTTTCTGAGGTTCTTTAGGAAGGAAAGAAAAACTAATACCTAGACAATGAGTCTATTCCTGTAAATAGAAGGTAAAAACATAACAAAACATCGTCAACCACAAAAATAGAAAACAGCAACAAAACTGACTCTCCCAAGTAGAATAAATTCAGTGTACTACACCAGTTGACAGTGGCTGAGTGAGGGGTGGTACAATATTAAAGACTCCATGCTGTCCTTTGGGTTCACAGTTTGGATATTAGGTGGCAGCAGTAGGTAGATTATCCCTGGCATTGGATCCTCCATTACTTCCACTTTGGCTATAATGTTTATGAATTAATTGTGCCAGTTTAGGGTTGGATTACACAAGACCCTGGCTAATTTCAGTAGGCTGAGTCATTTATATTTGGTTGTTTAATTTTTTTTTTACATGGCATGTGCTCTCTGAAGGTGATTAACATGTAATGTGAAGTTCTTCATAATTTGTGCCCACTAATTTACCCATTCACAAGTTGCTACTCTAGTTCTCTGTGTTCCAAATTTCCAATATTATTCTTCAAGGAACCTGACCAAACAACTAAGCCTTTTGCCATTGCCCATGAGTTCATATATTTCTTGAACTCGAGTTCATTCTCATTAAAGATAAAGAAGGTAACCCAGGTGCCCTTAGAGAAAATTGTTTCTTGTCACTGGTGCATCTGCCTTCCATTTATGGCTTCTATTCATGTACCAGGCTGACCAGTTAATTCATTAACGAAGTTTGGAGTTCTTTTTCTTATCAACAAGTCATAATGAATCCACATGCACCCATAAGTTTGAGCTGAAAGAGAGCGGTACTGACACTATAGCAGTAGATGACCTAGGAGTTTGAATTACTTGATTGTTCAGCTTTCTTGTTCCCCTAGTCCTACTTGTACTTGATTCGTCTTTCAATGAGTTGTTGCTGGGTCCACCCAGCGTCATGATCTGACATTTGATAGAACCCAGCTAATGAAAGGCAATTTTAGCTACATGGTTACTTGACATTTGATGTCTGGGTATTCCATCTCTACCAGGACTGCTGAGAGTTATTTGTTAAAATGTGTTTAAATCTCAGATAGAGATGGCATCATTTTTATAGAAATCCCTAAGGTTCTCTGTTGTGATTGTCTTAGTGGAGCTTACTATAAACTACATACCACGTATTTTCCCACCACTGATACCTCTAATACTGTAGAGTTTGATGAATTATCTAGTGAAAGTGGCAGGATGACTTGTTCCAAAGACTGGATGGTTTGATCTTTTTCCTGCTTTTGTCTCCATTCCAAACAAAACATTTAGAATGTCCCCCTCTCTTTACAGACAGTTAATTCAAGTAGATTGTCCTGGTTCATTTGGGGAAGTACTGTGGAGATCAATATTATGTAACTTATTAACATTCTGTAGATCAGCTCCACCCTTCCATGGCCAACTGGATCTTACCATGTATTATTATAATTGGTCTCACCTAAATTCTGAAGCTGCCTGAACTTTTTTGGGGGGATCCTATTATGTGTGATGGTATCGGTGTCCTCATTTTATAATGGCCCTTCCTACCATGTTTTTTTTTTTTTTTTTTCCAAAGGTATGTTGTCTCAACTGCTAATAAGATTTGACAATGGGACCTTATTCCACAGGGCATCTGTGCTTTACCAACAACCAGTGGTAAATTTCTTATTGCCAAATACATGGCAAATTATGCACCTTCTGATTTTGCCTTGTCACCTTCTGAATCAGACCATGTCTAATACCAACTGTCACAGATTTGGTTCTTTAAAAAGCAGCCTCTGAGTTACATTTGGCACGCAATATGGTCATTAATGAGTGCTGCTCTAAGGATCAGCACCTGTGGAAAGGAGGGGAAGAAAAAACAGAAGCAAAGGCACAGGAGGTCAAGTTTCAATGCAAGCACAATAATAGCTTCAGCTTACCCTACAGGAGTTCCTGAGTCATAAGAGTCTCTAGAGCTTTCCCAGTTGGGCCAAGATTTAATCTGGTGTTTATCTGCAGAGGCTGCACATTTAATCTCTGTGCAATAAGTCTCTAACATACGTATAATTTCTTTAAATCATCTTAAAATGTTCTACCTACTTTAAATTACTTATTACTATTATATTTAGTTTTAAATAATTAGTCATTCCTTGGTGATAATTATTGTTTTTTTTTCATAGTTTTTTTTTTATTATTATACTTTAGGTTTTAGGGTACATGTGCACAATGTGCAGGTTTGTTACATATGTAACCATGTGCCATGTTGATTTCCTGCACCCATTAACTCGTCATTTAGCAGTAGGTATATCTCCTAATGCTGTCCCTCCCCCCTCCCCCAACCCCACAACAGTCCCCGGAGTGTGATGTTCCCCTTCCTGTGTCCATGAGTTCTCATTGTTCAATTCCCACCTATGAGTGAGAACATGCGGTGTTTGGTTTTTTGTCCTTGCGATAGTTTACTGAGAATGATGTTTTCCAGTTTCATCCATGTCCCTACAAAGGACACGAACTCATCATTTTTTATGGCTGCATAGTATTCCATGGTGTATATGTGCCACATTTTCTTAATCCAATCTATCATTGTTGGACATTTGGGTTGGTTCCAACTCTTTGCTATTGTGAATAGTGCCACAATAAACATACGTGTGCATGTGTCTTTATAGCAGCATGATTTATAGTCCTCTGGGTATATACCCAGTAATGGGATGGCTGGGTCAAATGGTATTTCTAGTTCTAGATCCCTGAGGAATCGCCACACTGACTTCCACAATGGTTGAATTAGTTTACAGTCCCACCAACAGTGTAAAAGTGTTCCTATTTCTCCACATCCTCTCCAGCACCTGTTGTTTCCTGATTTTTTAATGATGGCCATTCTAACTGGTGTGAGATGGTATCTCACTGTGGTTTTGATTTGCATCAGAAATGATGCCGCATATCTACAACTATCTGATCTTTGACAAACCTGACAAAAACAAGAAATGGGGAAAGGATTCCCTATTTAATAAATGGTGCTGGGAAAACTGGCTAGCCATATGTAGAAAGCTGAAACTGGATCCCTTCCTTACACCTTATACAAAAATTAATTCAAGATGGATTAAAGACTTAAATGTTAGACCTAAAACCATTAAAATCCTACAAGAAAACCTAGGCAATACCATTCAGGACATAGGCGTGGGCAAGGACTTCATGTCTAAAACATCAAAAGCAATGGCAACAAAAGTCAAAATTGACAAATGGGATCTAATTAAACTAAAGAGCTTCTGCACAGCAAAAGAAACTACCATCAGACTGAATAGGCAACCTACAGAATGGGAGAAAATTTTTGCAACCTACTCATCTGACAAAGGGCTAATATCCAGAATCTACAATGAACTCAAACAAATTTACAAGAAAAAAACAAACAACCCCATCAAAAAGTGGGCAAAGGACATGAACAGACACTTCTCAAAAGAAGACATTTATGCAGCCAATTATTGTTTTTAAATAAATGTTTGTTGTTAATAAGTTTGTTTAATTTTTTTAATTACTTATTTTTTCTTTTAGGTTCAGGGGTACATGTGCAGGTTTGTTACATGAATAAATTGTATGTTGTAGGGATTTGGTGTACAGATTATTTCCTCTCCCAGGTAATAAGCACGGTACCCAACAGGTAGCTTTTTGATCCTTTACCTGTTCCCACACTCCACTCTCAAGTAGGTCCTGGTGTCTACCATTTTCTTCTTTATGTCTGTGTGTACTCAATGTTTAGCGCCTATTTATAAGTGAGAACGTGCAGTATTTTGTTTTCTGTGCCTGCCTTAATTCACTTAGGATAATTGCCTCCAGCCCTATCCATGTTGCTGCAAAGTACATAATTTTATTCTTTTATATGACAATAGTATTCCATGATGTATATGTACCAAATTTTCTTCATCCCATCCACTGTTGATGAGCACCTAGGTAGGTTGAGTTTATGTCTTTACTATTGTGAACGGCACTGCAATGAACATACAAATACATGTGTCTTTTTGATAGAACAATTTATTTTCCTTTGTATATATACCCAGTAATGGATTTCTGGGTTGAATGGTAGTTCTGTTTTAAGTTCTTTGAGAAATCTCCAAACTGCTTTCCACAGTTCACAGTGGCTGAACTAATTCACATTCCCACCAACAGTGTGTAAGCATTTCCTTTTCTCTACAACCTAGCCAGCATCTGTTATTTTTTGACTCTTTAACAATACTCATTCTTACTGGTGTGAGATGGCATTTCATCGTGGTTTTGATTTGCATTTCTGTAATCATTAGTGGTGCTGAGCATTTTTTCATAGGCTTGTTGACTGCATGTGTGGTTTGTTTTTTGTTTATTGTTTGTTTGTTTGTTTGTTTGAGAAGTCTCTTGTTATGTCCTTAAGCAAATTTTTAATGTGGTTGTTTGTTTTCTGATTGTTAATTTAAGTTCCCTAAGGATGCTGGATATTAGACCTTTGTCAGATGCATAGTTTGCAAATATTTTTTCCTATTCTGTAGGTTGTCTGTTTACTCTATTGATAGTTTATTTTGCTATGCAAAATCTCTTTAGTCTAATTAGATTTCACTTGTCCATTTTTGTTGCAATTGCTTTTGGAGTGTTCGTCATGAAATCTTTGCCAGGGTCAGTGTTCAGATGGTATTTCCTATTTTTAGGTTTTACTTTTAAGTCTTTAATTCATACTGAGTTTATTTTTTTACATGGTGAATAATAGGGGTCCAGTTTCATTCTTCTGCATATGTCTAGCCAGTTATCTCAGCACCATTTACTAATGAGTTACTTTTTCATTGCTTGTTATTGTAAGCTTTGTTGAGGAGCAGATAGTTGTAGGTGTGTGGCATTATTTCTGGGCTATCTATTCTGTTCCATTGGTCTATGTGTCTATTTTGATACCAGTACCATGTTCTTTTGGTTACTGTAAACTTGTAATATAGTTTGAAGTTGGGTAGTGTGATGCCTCTGGCTTTGTTATTTTGTGTGGGATTGCTTTGGCGATTTGAGCTCTTTTTCAGTTCTGTATAAATTTTGGAATAGTTTCTTGCCCTCCCTCCCTTTGCAGTGAGTAACAGATTTGGTCTCTATATAATCTCGTATTTCTTGGAGGTTTTGTTCATTATTTAAAATACTGTTTTTCTTTATTTTTGTCTGAATTGATTCTGGTCTTCAAACTCTGATATTCCATCCTCAGCTTAGTTTATTCTGCTGTTAGTACTTCCAATTATATTATAAAATTACTGTAGTGAGTTTTCTAGCGCTAACAGATCACTTTGTTTCGTTCTTAAAATGGCTAGTCATTCAGTTCTTGTATCATTTTATCAATTTCCTTATATTCCTTGGATTCAATTTTAACTTTCTCCTGAATCTTGATTATCTTCATTGTCATTCAGGTTCTGAAATTCCTGTCGGTCATTTCGGCCATTTCAGTCTGGTGAAGAACCATTGCTGGGGAGCTAGCGGGGTTGTTGAGAAGTAAGAAGACACTCTGGCTTTTAGAGTTGCTAGAGTTCTTGCACTGGTTCTTTCTTATCTTTGTGGGCTGATGTTCCTTTTACTGTGGCCTAATTTGAGTATGATCAGTTGGCTTCATTTCTGGATGTTTTCAAAGGGCCAAGGTTTTGTGCAGTGTCTGTATGTGTGGCTGAATTCTTACCCTTGATTTCACAGAGGGATATATTAGCAAAGTATTTTTGGTGTTGTAGTTTGGGCTGAAATCCAGTAGATGGTGCTTAAGAGTAATGGCTGATAGATAGGCTCTTAATCAGCCACGTGACTCCCTTGTGTTTCTTCACCTTTGCAGGCCATGCTCCCTTTCAGTGCTCTGAGGGTGTGGGTTCTTCTCCAACTCAAGTTCTGGTCAAAGATCGTGGCTTGGCACTACCAGGCTGCACACTGCATCCCTGGAGCAAGCTCAGGCTTTTTGTTCCCTCCCTAGCTTGGGGACAGCATGGGCAGAGACCTTGGCAGTGGCAATGACATAGGGCCTGGCACTTGCCTCTAGGAGCTCCACCCCAGAGAAACACAGAGCCACTGCTAAGTGGAATGATCAGCTGTGGGTGGAGTGGCTGTGTTGTAGGCTCAAGGTGGGGTCCCTGCCTGGTGAAAAGCAGGTGGCTCAGGAGGAAGACAGTCTGACCCCCTCTCTGTAGGGCAGCTGTGGCATGCTGGACGTGTAAAGCACCCAAGCTCTTTTTTCTTTCCCCAGCCTAGTGGCAGCAAGGGCAGGTACCATAGCTATGGTAGTGGTACAGGGACTGTAATTTGTCGCTGGGAGCTCTACCCCAGAGAAATGCAGAGCCACTACCAATGGAATGTTCAGCCAGCAGTGGGGTGGCTGTGCTATAGGCTCAAGCCGGGACCCTGCCTGATGAAGAGCAGCAAGTAGTGGGGCTCAGGGAAAAGACAGTTTTGCCTCCTCTCTGTCGGGTGGTTGTGGCATGCTGGAGGTGTGAGGAGAGCAATCAGCGTCTTTGTTTTCTCCCTAGCCCGGGGACAGCAAGGGCAGGTATCACTGTAGCAGCAATAGCAGAGAGCCGGTCAGTTATCTCCAGGAACCTCACCCTAGAGAAATGCAGAGCTGCCACACACTGAAGTGAACAGACAGAGGTAGGGTGGCTGCACTTGGGGCCCAGGATGGGAGGCCCTTCCCTGTGAGGACGACTAGCAGGGACAGGGAACACTGTGGAAAATATTCTGGTCACTTTTCCTTCTGGTAGCTGCGGTTTGCTGTAGGCCTAAGACAGTTCTTGGGCTCTTTGATCCCTCTGCAGCCTGAGGACAGTAGGGGACAAGAGGAGGGGAGGGGATGAGGAGAGGGGATGTCACTGCAGCAGCAATCATAGCAGGCCTATCAGTTACCTCTTGGAGCTCCGCCCCAGACAAATAAACAGCCATGACCAGCAAGTGTTCAGGTGGTTCAGGCTGGCTCCTCTGGGGTCCCAGGCCAGTGGGCTTTGCCTGATGAGGTACAGCAGAAGCGAGGCCTGCAGTTCATCTTCTCCTCAGCACTGTGGATGTGGCCGCTATCCTGGGGGCATGTAAGAGACTCCTGCCTCCCTAGTTGATGTGGTTATGGCAGCTGACACCAAGGTTCTCAGGAAGTCAAGGATCTTGGGGCTCTATGGGGGCCTGAGCAGCAGCTTTGGAGCCTCAGTCTCGATGGAGGCTACGGGGGACGGGGGCTCAGAGAGGATCTCCCATGCCCAGGGTTGCAAAGGTCAATGGCAGAAGTGTGGGGCCCTGGGGACTCTTGATCACTCGCTGTTTCCCTGCAGTGGGGTCTCCCTTCATTTTGGACCAATGCCTGGTGGACGGCTGTTTTGCCCTGCTCCTCTCTGCTCTCCTTGTTTCATCATTTGCTTCCTTGATGCAAATTCATCATTGCTTCCTTGATGAATCCCAATGTGCCCTCCTGGACAATCCACTTGAAGACCTGTTTTTATTCACCACTCTATCTCCTCTCCATGATAGCCACGCAAACTAGCTACTTTTAGTCAACCGTCTTGGTGCCAAGCCCAGTAAATTTTTTAAATGAACTCCTGGCTCTGTTCTTTTAGAAACAGATAGGATTATAAAACAATACATGTAAATATTTACATATTTATTATTTACTATTCAATAAGATATAATATGCTGTTATCAATTATAATTTTTTAGTGAACAACTAATTAAGCCTTTAATCATCAGCCATCCATTTTTTTCCTCTACTGGACATTGATTTGGTTATTCTTCAACATTTATGAACTTACCTGCATGGACCGTAATAGTAAAAATGAGCCTCACCAGTTTTTTAAGTGTTACATTTTCAATCCTGCACATTTGAGTGCTTACTAGAAAATATTTTTAGTGCTTGTTGTGTATCAATACCTTTGCCCATCACTGATGATCCAAAGCTGAAGAGAGCAAATTCTAGTCCTTGATACTAATAATGTTATTATATTCTGGGGGAGAAACAGATGAGTTAACTCATTGATAATAATGCACTGTGATCACTGTTATGGTTTAATAATATTCATTCCAGATAATTAAATACATGATATATTTAATATTTAAATTTATAATAAATGTTTGATATAAATATGTAAAGTTATATGTATTTATGCATGTAAAATGTATGACTATATGTAACCCTATATAATATAATTAAATATATATGTATTTAATATCTATTTAATTATAGACATATTTTATTTATAGTTCCTTAATTCAAAGTGGCATGGGGGTAATTCCATCTTTGAAGCAAGTTCACTGTGCACTGGTTACCAACTTATCTGAGTCTAGTGATAGAGAACACATAGGCAGCAAGTTACATGAAACAAATGTATTTCTTCCGGATACACAGCAAGAGACAACAGAAGCAGAGGATTCAGGACAAGCTGGTTCTCCAAGGCTAGGGAAGCTGCTTGAGGCATTTGGAGGCTTGATTGAATGTGCCTTACTTGGATCACAGATGAGGAACCCTGAAAGTGCAGCCTACCTTGGGTTATATACCTCAGGCAAAACATGAAACACTGGACCAAACACTGAAGGACATTCTGTTGCTGGAGGGCCCTGAAGCAGAGCTAGGGCTGTTCCAGCAAGTTACCCTCCTATCTCAAGACATTACATTCTCAGTGCATTCTACATTTATCCTTGAGAATTACAAGTGAGAAAGAGGAGAGAATGAGTCTGTTCAAGGCCTCCTGGAGAAGTTTCCTGAACCATCTGATTTGCTTAAAATAAAGATTCTCTAATCTTTAAATATTCGATCAATTGTTCTAAAATTGTGTTTCTTATATATGATTTTGGAGGCTGTGTGTATTTGTCTTAGTGTTTATTAAGAAGAAAATCAGAAAATTGGGTCTCATTTTAATTCCCACATTTGCCTACCTTTCAACAATGTTGAAGTGCTAATAAATATACTATTATATATATTGTAATGCTAAATGAAGGAGAAATTTTTTATACAGATGTGGTTTGTTAAAAAAATGAAGAATGCAGGCTTTTTTCCAAACTCAAAAAAGTAATTTCTCAGATTTAAATATCCAGGTATTCACTATTACTATTTTATTGCTCAATTGTTTATTTTTATTAATGTATTTGGCTATGAAATATCTGTCAATTGAAGAAAAATAATAATAATGCAACTGTTTTAATATGTATTTTAAACATCAACAGAACATTATAGGAAAATCAGTGCAATATGGAACTAAGAATTAAGACTTGTTTCTATGTATATTTAAGTCACTTATTTGTAGACATAAAAAATACAATTTTTATAACTATGATTGAAATTGAATCAGGTCTCACAAACTTTACCATAAAGATATCTAGAGAATGTCAGGTTTAGAGTGATTTGGAGACCAAAGTATACAACTCTACTTGGTTCTAAATTAGAACCCGCATTGTCAACAAGGCTTTTACTAATGTAAAATAGACTCTATGGGGAACAAAATGAAAGATCAGTGATTTTATCTTGATTAGCAGATCTTCAGATTGTCACCTATAAATGTGTTGGACAGCGTCAAAATACCCAGAACAAAACAATTTTGACTAGAACAAACAAATGAAAATCTCTGCAAAATTGTTTATTTTGACTGACTTTATAGTTATATAGGAATCTCAATTGGATTAAACATGTGCTTTTTTCTGAAACCAAATGTAAGTTTGACTCTTAAATATTAGTTATGGTATCTATCGTAGCACTTATATTAACGCTTAAGAAGAAATTAGTTTCTGGAGCATAATCAGTGAAAAATCATGGAGAATGCATTTTAAATTGAAATACAATGTGCTCTTCTAGGAATAAACATTCCCATTTCTTTCAAAGATAAGACATTTCCCAGTTTCAAATTCTCCAGCTCAGTTAACGGTTTCTACTTTGTACATGCTATCTCAATTCTCATCAGTTAAATTTCCGTATCTCTGAAATCTACTCATTCTTTGCTATAGCCCTTTTCTTGGTTCAGACCCTCATAAATTCTCCCTTGGATTGCTGCAATAGACTCTGAACTGATCTCCCTGACTGTTTTGGCCCCTACATCAGTAGGTACTCCACATGGCAGTACGTATCAGACCATACACTGCTATGCATGATACCTTTCAGAAACTTCTGTGATCTAAAGGTTAACATCCTTACATTTGTATGTAACTTATTTCATAATCTGTTGCATTTCCAATAACTTTTCTATATGAGTCCTAAAGTGGAGCCACTCACAGCCTGAGTTCTTATCCCCTTTCCCCACTCATCAGTGATGTGATTTTGAAAAAGTTACCTAGTATGTTTGTGCCTCAGTTTTCTCACTTGTGAAATGATTATCAAATGTTTTTGACACACAGTATTTTGGGGGAAGATTAAGTAAATACTACTACAACTTACATAATGATAATGATAGCAGTAAAAAATATTTAGTAAGGAATGACTTACTGCTTGGTACAGTTCAAAGCATTTTATATGCCTTTTATGTGGAGTTCCTCAAGTATTCATTTGTCTCTCTCAAATCTTGATACCTTTCTACAGGTTGTATTTTCTCTATGAGGTGATTTTTCTTTTTTTTTATTATACTTTAAGTTCTAGGGTACATGTGCACAATGTGCAGGTTTGTTACATATGTATACATGTGCCATGTTGCTGTGCTGCAGCCATTAACTTATCATTTACATTAGGTATATCTCCTAATGCTATCCCTCCCCACTCCCCCCACCCCACGACAGGCCCCAGTGTGTGATGTTCCCCTTCCTGTGTCCAAGTGTTCTCATTGTTCAATTCCCACCTATGAGTGAGAACATGCGGTGTTTGGTTTTCTTGTCCTTGCAATAGTTCGCTGAGAATGATGGCTTGTTCTTTTGCTTAGGATTGTCTTGGCAATGCAAGCTCTGTTTTGGTTCCATATAAAGTTTAAAGTAGTTTTCTTCCAATTCTGTGAAGAAAGTCATTGGTAGCTTGATGGAGATGGCATTGAATCTATAAATTACCTTGAGTAGTATGGCCATTTTTATGATACTGATTCTTCATATCCATGAGCATGGAATGTTCTTCCATTTGTTTGTGTCCTCTTTTATTTCGTTGAGCAGTGGTTTGTAGTTCTCCTTGAAGAGGTCCTTCACATCACTTGTAAGTTGGATTCCTAGGTATTTTATTCTCTTTGAATGGGAGTTCACTCATGATTTGGCTCTCTGTTAGTCTGTTATTGGTGTATAAGAATGCTTGTGATTTTTGCACATTGATTTTGCATCCTGAGACTTTGCTGAAGTGGCTTATCAGCTTAAGGAGATTTTGGGCTGAGACAATGGGGTTTGCTAAATATACAATAATGTCTTCTGCAAACAGGGACAGTTTGACTTCCTCTTTTCCTAATTGAATACCCTTTATTTCTTTCTCCTGCCTGATTGCCCTGGCCAGAACTTCCAACACTACGTTGAATAGGAGTGATGAGAGAGGGCATCCCTGTCTTGTGCCAGTTTTCAAAGGGAATGCTTCCAGTTTTTACCCATTCAGTATGATATTGGCTGTGGGTTTGTCATAAATAGCTCTTATCATTTTGAGATACGTCCCATCAATACCTAATTTATTGAGAGTTTTTAGCATGAAGGGCTGTTGAGTTTTGTCAAAGGTCTTTTCTGCATCTATTGAGATAATCATGTGGTTTTTGTTTTTGGTTCTGTTTATATGCTGGATTACGTTTATTGATTTGTGTATGTTGAACCAGTGTTGCATCCCAGGGATGAAGCCCACTTGATCATGGTGGATAAGCTTTTTGATGTCCTGCTGGATTCGGTTTGCCAGTATTTTATTGAGGATTTTTGCATCAAAGTTCATCAAGGATATTGGTCTAAAATTCTCTTTTTTTATTATGTCTCTGCCCGGCTTTGGTATCAGGACGATGCTGGCCTCATAAAATGAGTTAGGGAGGATTCCCTCTTTTTTTGTTGATTGGAATAGTTTCAGAAGGAATGTTACCAGCTCCTCCTTGTACTTCTGGCAGAATTCGGCTGTGAATCCATCTGGTCCCGGACTTTTTATGGTTGGTAGGCTATTAATTATTGCCTCAATTTCGGAGCCTGTTGTTGGTCTGTTCAGGGATTCAACTTCTTCCTGGTTTAGTCTTGGGAGGGTGTATGTGTCCAGGAATTTATCCATTTCTTCTAGATTTTCTAGTTTATTTGCATAGAGGTGTTTATAGTATTCTCTGATAGTAGTTTGTATTTCTGTGGGATCGGTGGTGACATCCCCTTTATCATTTTTTATTGCGTCTATTGATTCTTCTCTCTTTTCTTCTTTATTAGTCTTGCTAGCGGTCTATCAATTTTGTTGATCTTTTAAAAAAACCAGCTCCTGGATTCATTGATTTTTTGAAGGGTTTTTGATTTTTCTACCCTTATCTAACTGGATAATTCTAATACATCCTTTGCCTGATGCCTTGTGAGGCAGAGTGAGAGTCCTTTTTCTCTGATTTCATCATCTAAACTTTCTACTCGTTGTCTTGAAGCTACTTTGGTTAAGAAATATACTATGCACTCCTAAGCAGTGAAGATGTTCTCTTTTCTCTGAGTTCTCAATATTTAGTATAGTTTAGAATCGATAATGACTATAACATAAATTATTAACTGAATAAATAAATAAATGATACAAATCCTAATCTTTAGCAAATGTAAACATTTTCTGAATTTCATATTATATTGAAATTAAGAGAAAGAAAAGAAAGGTCAATTTTATTCAACAGCTATACCTTAGCTTTCATTTTTAAAAAAATCTTAGGTATACCCTATTATGATGCATGTTCTTAGTATGCACAAGGTAATAATTCAGAACATTTCGAGGATAATTCAGAACATTTCGAGGAAATCTTACTAAACAAGGAATTATAATGTCACACCCCTAACAACAAATACAAAATAATTTCACACATAATCACAACTTAATTTAGATCTCTTTTAATGGACTCTTTCCATCCTAAAGGCTGTGTGTGAATATGATAATTTATTTATTATGGTAGAAAATTTAACATATAGAGACCAAAACTATGTGGCACACTAGATGGCAGATTTGTGGTCTGTGCTGTTTCTCTTCTCTAAAATATGTCCAGATTTTGTCAAAGAAATTTTGAAAGTTGCTCAAACGTTTTAGCAGCAGTGCAATTGGCAAAATAACAATAATAATTAAACAAATTGAAGTCAAGTTAGATATATTCAACATTTTAAACATACTTACCTGTTTATTAGTACATTCCAATTCTGTGAATCCCACTACTACAGAAATAGTTGCTATAGCACATTAGCACATAAGGATATATTTATCCAGTCTATTGTTGTTGGACATTTGGGTTGGTTCCAAGTCTTTGCTATTGTGAATAGTGCCGCAATAAACATACGTGTGCATGTGTCTTTATAGCAGCATGATTTATACTCCTTTGGGTATATACCCAGTAATGGGATGGCTGGGTCAAATGGTATTTCTAGTTCTAGATCCCTGAGGAATCGCCACACTGACTTCCACAATGGTTGAACTAGTTTACAGTCCCACCAACAGTGTAAAAGTGTTCCTATTTCTCACATATACACCATGGAATACTATGCAGCCATAAAAAATGATGAGTTTGTGTCCTTTGTAGGGACATGGATGAAACTGGAAAACATCATTCTCAGTAAACTATCGCAAGGACAAAAAACCAAACACCGCATGTTCTCACTCATAGGTGGGAATTGAACAATGAGAACTCATGGACACAGGAAGGGGAACATCACATTC
This sequence comes from Hylobates moloch, assembly GCF_009828535.3. Lineage (NCBI taxonomy): Eukaryota > Metazoa > Chordata > Mammalia > Primates > Hylobatidae > Hylobates > Hylobates moloch. The sequence goes on from NW_026652281.1 coordinate 96,659,418, forward strand.
CGGGTACTGTTGTGGGGTGGGGGGTTGGGGGGGGCGGGGACAGCATTAGGAGATATACCTAATGCTAAATGACGAGCTAATGGGTGCAGGAAATCAACATGGCACATGGATACATATGTAACAAACCTGCACATTGTGCACATGTACCCTAAAACCTAAAGTATAATTAAAAAAAAAAAAAAGATATGCAGAAATTTGACTTGTTCAAATTCAAAAAAAAAAAAGGATATATTTATAAATATATATATGAAAGTATTTTTTGGGAAAACTACCTGAGGCAACCTAAAGGTACATTAGATTGGAGACTCTTTAATGAAAGTTTTCTTTTGTGTTATTTTGTTTATATCACACTTAGCAAATGCTGCCTATGATCCTCTTACTTCAGTAATAAACATTATTAAGAAAATAAATCCAAGGGTAAATGTATAAAATGAAGTAAGTTTCTCCATGAAATCTTGAGCAAAGTCCTAGTAATGCTCATACTCTTAGGTATTTCCAGAGCAAAATCTCTGATGAGCAGGAGGCAGATCCAGACACATCTTATTGCATAAAGCAATGCCTAGAGAGAAGCAACCCCCAAATCCAAACATTACATTGACAATTCAGGAGAGAAGGGAAAAGAGAAAGTAAAAGAAAGAGAGACGGGGAGACAGAGACTGAGTTAGTTCTCCCCACTCACACCAAAAGCTCCATCTTCTATACTTGTGTTTCATTTTTATTCATGCCCCACAATTAGCATCCTTCTTTAGAGAAGAATAAAGTAGGAGAGATGGAGAAGGTGAGTGTAATTTCCTTACTGAGGCCAATACACTTGCCACTCATTGTTGGTATTATTATGGAGGTTGAACCTAGGAGATTCAGGCTCCTCTCCTTTCCAACATTATAAACTTCCATTCTTAGTACTAAAAACAATAAATTTTGAAAAAAGTGTAATAAAAAAATTAACACACGTAAAAATAATTTAAATTCTACTTTATTTCTTTTTTTTTTTTTTTTTTTTGAGACGGAGTCTCGCTCTGTCGCCCAGGCTGGAGTGCAGTGGCGCAATCTCGGCTCACTGCAAGCTCCGCCTCCCGGGTTCATGCCATTCTCCTGCCTCAGCCTCTCCGAGTAGCTGGGACTACAGGTGCCCGCCACCACGCCCGGCTAATTTTTTTTGTATTTTTAGTAGAGACGGGGTTTCACCGTGGTCTCGATCTCCTGACCTCGTGATCCGCCCGCCTCGGCCTCCCAAAGTGCTGGGATTACAAGCGTGAGCCACCGCGCCCGGCCAAATTCTACTTTATTTCTATTAACCACTGTGATCTTCTCACATTCTAGCTCAAACTTCCTTCACTTAGAATTTTCTGTAGATGGGGTCTTTATTAAAATTTAAGACTAGATTGAATCTTGACAACCACAGATCATCACAGTGAAATGAATTCCATAATAATTAAGCCCCTTTGCATTTATCACATTTACTTTATCAAATACAAATGAGGGGAATCATTACCTAGCAAAACAGAAAAATCTGGAAGTAATTCATACACGTTTAAGGCTGGATTTGGAAAAGTAAGGGTTTCTCAAGGAAACTTCTATTACATTAAATCATACAATTGATCCTGAAAAAATAAATATTAATGTCATTATATTTTATGCAAAATCTATATTGCTATGGAAATTATTGTGATCAGTGGTAATTTGCTTTTTTCTGGTATTTACTCCCAAGTTACATTACTGTCACTGCCAAAGGGATGTTAGATTTGGTTAGTAGCTCCTTATCTTACTAGGCTTTACCTATAATAGACAGCTTTTGTCTATAATGTCCAGATTTTGTCAAAGAAATTTTGAAAGTTGCTCAAACGTTTTAGCAGCAGTGCAATTGGCAAAATAACAATAATAATTAAACAAATTGAAGTCAAGTTAGATATATTCAACATTTTAAACATACCTGTTTATTAGTACATTTCAATTCTGTGAATCCCACTACTACAGAAATAGTTGCTATAGCACATTAGCACATAAGGATATATTTATAAATATATAAATATCTGACACATCTTCAAATGTCCTAATGAGTTTTTTAAGAGCTGAGTTATTTGCAATGTAATAAAAACAGTCTGCTAAATCTTGTCTTTTCTCAAAACTTTCAAATCTATGGATTCCATTAAAAAATAAATACGAAAAGAGTAGGTAAGACTTTACATTATGTTAATTAATTAATTAATTAATTGTATAATAGGGGTTGGGGACTATATAATGTGAGGCCAAATGATTTGAATTTCTTTAATTCTTTTTTGAAAGTTCCCCAATATGACTATAAAAGTAATGAAGCTCTGATGAAATGTGCATTACTATAATCTCTTGACTAAATCCAAGTTAATATTCTGTCTGTGTTATGTTTTCAAAATTGCCTTTTCACTATAGTGAAGAAAGCCTGAATGACATATTTGAAGAAAAAATGAAAATGAGCTGATAGTACCATAGAAGTGTTGAGTTCAAATCTCGGGTTCATTGTTTCCTTACTGTATGACATTGGGAAAGATTAAATAATATTTCCAAAACTAATATCTCTTTACACGGTATTTAATTTATCTCGCTGAATGAAAAGATGCAGATGCCTGTTTCAATGTCTGCTATATAGTAGATAATCATTAAATATTTGTGCGTCTCCCAATGGACACATTCATCTTATGTCAATATTCTTAACACTTTTGTTTTTATTCATATGAATGCCTGCCAGCATTCAACCTTGTAATGTAATAAGATTTTCTTTAGCACCATTTTTAGACTTATCAAAATTTCAAATTTTGTATTCTTTTAAGAGTTGTTAATCGTGTGAGCTCTCATAGTGAATGACACACAATTACTTTATTAACATATTAGGACAGTATCCCTGCAATGATATAAATTCACTAATTTATATTACTTAGAAATTACTTTTTAAAGTTAATTCATTTAAATTTTATTGGTAAGTTTACCCAGACAATCTAAGTAGACAGTTCCTCAATTGAAAAAAAGTGTTCCATACTGTATTTTTTCTGAAAATGCATCTTTGAGTGTATATTCCTGAAATTTTGAAAGTGATTCTCCTCTAAAGTTCTTTATAGAAAATTGAGTGACTGCTTTAGATAGATCATATTTAAATTAATTAGTATTAGTTGATAAAAGAAAATGTATACCTGTGATAGTGATCTGTAGCTCTAATTCCAAAACCATGTTACTCTGTATTGAGAGCTTCACTGAGAATGACAAATTGTTAAAGTGTATTTGCCTCTTTTTTTAACACATAAATCCAAAATGAATTTGCTCATTTTATTAGAACTTAATTTTGTTCCTCAAAATTTTCTATGCATTTACAAAATATAAGTGGCATGTGGAATATATAAAGTATGACATGTTGATATGTGTAATGTTATAAAACAGATTAAATAGTTTCGAGATGTATAGTATTGACTTGGAGTTAGATATCAGTGGGTTTTCTTCTAAACAATAACTCCAGAAACAAAATTAAGTTGACCATATCTGTCAATTTGATAAAAAACTATAGTGATGGACTTAAAAAAAACTATTTTATTTTAGCCAACCCTGAAATTAAGGCACTTGCTTTTGATAATTCTGTCTTAAAATAAGTTTGCAGTCAGAAAAATTTAAAACTCAAAAACAAGTTTTCATTTTATGTGCCTTGTTTGGTGTTTCTAATAGTTCGTACCTGTTATTTGATAAATAGTAAATAAATTATTCTTTATCATAACCTAGAATTCATTCTACAAATCAATTAGAGTGAAATATTGTTTATTATTTTACAATTTAATTAATTTTTAAACATGTTTTATACCATGTTAGGTATTTATTTTTCTGAAAATTTTGTTGTGTTTAGTTTTGGTATTTTCTTAACTAATTTTCTTATAATAAAATTGAATAATATACTCTTATCATGTTAGAAACAGAAATGTAAATACCTTACAATTTTCCCTAAGTGATACCATTTATGTTCCTATGAGAACTCTTTTACTTATAAGGCTGCCATATTTAGGAATGTGTGGGGTGTGTGTGTGAAAATATGTGTATTGTGTGCACTGTGGATGTGGTTAGAGGTGGAGTTAGAGCAGTAATCCTGATTTTCACCTTAAAAACTTCTCTTTTTTATAAAACTACATGAACACACATATACACACATACACATACATAAAGACACATGAGTAAATGTAACTGAGGTAACTGGTTCCTGCAGAGGTAAACATATTGACATTGCATAATAATATCAATTTTGTCTCCCAATTCTATACCTTTAAATATATTTAACTTTGAAATAATGTTGGAAATATGGTCTTTGAGGATCTTGATCAATAGTTCTCGGCCTGGTGATGTGATAATAGTATTAGTAGTAGAAATAAATATAGAAAATGAAGAAAGGATTTGGAGATAAGATAACTGGTTTTAGATGTGGTATAGTGGAAACAGCCCTGCTTTCGAATGCTGAAAATTCTTATTTTGTTCTTGTTCATGCTGCTGACTAGTTTTTGACTTTGGCAATGTCACTTCTGTGTTCTGTCTCAGTTTTTTTATATATATGTAACAGTATTAAAATACACCTCTATAGATCTTCAAAATTTTATAAGTCAGTGATTTATCATTGGTCAGTAATTATATTTAATAGGCACATGGGTGCATTGTTTTCCATTTGTCTCCAACCACTTGTTAACTATGAGTCAGTTGCATTGGCATGGCTAAATTCTGAAGGATAAACAATAATAAGTGAAAATTGTTAATGAATCTACCATATAGCCCATTAGGTATTTTGCTGATGCAACAATGTTTAAATATTATGATTAATAATATTCTTTTAGTATCAGGAGATGTGATGAAGTAAGCAGTACTCATCATTAACAACCATCTCAAATTAGGTAGCTCCCATTTTATATATATATATAGAATATCAAGGAAATAGAAAAATTGAAAGCAACTTGTTATTCCACTTTGCTTTCTGAATTCAAATACAAATCCAGGATTAGAGCATTGGTGAGCTTAATCTGAACTAGTTTTGTGATCCTGAAATATTTCCTTCTCGCTCAGCACTTTGGTTATGCACGTTAGTGCTCAGTACATATATTCTTCATAAATGGTGAGTCAGAAACTTTGAACTTTTTACCTAGTATCCAGTCTTCCTTTCATCTATATCAACTTTACCTAGATTTTACTTAGGGGAGCAAAGTCCCTCACTAAAAAGGTCTCCACATTCTCTTCCAGCTGGGGTTGATCATGCAGCGTAGCCAGAAGAATGTATAAATAAGTCATGAGGTAGGGGTCAAGTAAAGCTCTTCAAAGGAACATAATCAGTTCACATGAGGCTTTTTGCCATACACATCTGTCTTCGTGTTGGTCTATATAATGGTGGTCCCCACGTGGTCACAATGTTTTGGCCTTAGTATCTAATCTTAATATTCTTGAGCTATTGAATCAAAACAACCACTGCTTAACTCCAAAATTATTACCTGAGAAGAACACAGATTTCTACTTCATTAAGCCGATGGAAATTGTTTTCTTTTGTGTCATGCAGAACCAATTTTTAAAATTATGACTACATGGGTAGTTGGGAGAAGTATTTAATGAAGAAATAGAAGAGTACAATATCTAAAAAACTTTGGAAATACAAAAAGTTATGCATTTGATTCTAGATTTTGAATATATTGCAAACATTTTACAAACCCAAAAACTCTCAAGTCCAGGAGAAAGACTAAGGAAAGAATTAATCATATGTCATTTTGTAGCATAAAATTACTTGTTTCAAAAGTTCCATTCTGCCTTCAAATATAAGGTGTTAAGAGAGAGTTACAATAGAGAGGAAACAAGGACAAATTATACTTAATTGCAATTATGTTTCCCTAGCCACACTTGGGACTAGAACACAAAGAACATGATCAAAAACACCAAATTCTGCCAAATTAGAAGACAAACTTCTAATGTAATTAGCACTCAGTGAATTTGATAAATATTCACAGCTATAACATTATAGTATGAATAATAAAGAAAAATGCTTTTATTATTTATTTATTCAACAAATGTTTTTCAAATGCTTCTAATTTGCTTGATAAGGGCCTTAGAATTCGACTGAATATACTTCTTTCCAAATTCCCTTAGCGTTATATTATAAACCATCTATCAGGTTAGCATAAGTGCAGGAGGATTTCTTTCCTAGAATTATAAGAGTAACAGGGCAGATACCTCAACATTTGGAATCTAGTCCTGCCTGTTCAAGAACTAGCTGGCTGGTTTGGGGCCAGCTGTTTGCTCTTTCTGAACTTTGCTTTCTTTAAAATGAAAATAATAATACAAATTCATGATGTTGCTTTATGATTAAATGTTTTAACATCATACGTAATTTTTCTGAATAAGCTGACGAATGAATATTATATAGAATAGTGAGAAAGAGAAAAGTTATTTAGTATTTATTAAGCACTGGTAAGGACCCCAAATACATTATTAATGCCATTCTCAGCACCTAACTAAAGACCATGCCATCTTGTTACCCCTTCAAGCATCTAGAAATCTAACTTAATAATATTGGAAAAGGAAACATCAGAGGATTCCCACTGGAAAGATTATGAAAGTTCATTCTTTTATATTTAGAATCACTGATTTATGGTCATTTTTGTTTCCATGTAACTCAGTTTATTTTTTTTAATTTTTTTGAGACAGAGTCTCGCTGTCGCCCAGGCTGGAGTGCAGTGGCGCGATCTCGGCTCACTGCAGGTTCCGCCCCCCTGGTTCATGCCATTCTCCTGCCTCAGCCTCCTGAGTAGCTGGGACTACAGGCGCCCGCCACCTCGCCCGGCTAATTTTTTGTATTTTTAGTAGAGACGGGGTTTCACCGTGTTAGCCAGGATGGTCTCGATCTCCTGACCTCGTGATCCACCCGCCTTGGCCTCCTAAAGTGCTGGGATTACAGATGTGAGCCACCGTGAGCGGCCAACTCAGTTTATTTTAATCATATCATAACATTAAGGTGGGCCAGGCGCAGTGGCTCATGCCTATAATCCCATCACTTTGGGAGGCCGAGGTGGGCAGATCACAGGGTCAAGAGATCAAGACTATCCTGGCCAACATGGTGAAACCCACCCCCCTACTAAAAATACAAAAATTAGCTGGGCCTGGTGATGTGCACCTGTAGTCCCAGCTACTCGGGAGGCTGAGGCAGGAGAATTGCTTGAACCCCGGAGGCGGAAGTTGCAGTGAGCCAAGATCATGCCACTGCACTCCAGCCTGGCAATAGAGCGAGACTCAGTCTCAAAAAACAAAGCAAAACAAAACAACAACAACAACAACAACAACAAAATTAAGCTGGGTGTTAGAAACAGCTGTTAAATTCTTGACTAGTGGATTTTCTTTATTCTTTCTTTTTTTTTTTTTTGAGACTAAATCTCCCCCTGTTGCCCAGGCTGGAAGGCAGTGGCCGGATCTCAGTTCATTGTAGCCTTCACCTCTCAGATTCAAGTGATTCTTGTGGCTCAGCCTCTCAAGTAGCTAGGATTACAGGCATGTGCCACCATGTCCAGCTAATTTTTGTATTTTTTAGTAGAGATGGGGTTTTATCATGTTGGCCAGGCTGGTCTCAAACTCCTGGCCTCAAGTGACCCGCCTGCCTCAAAGTCTCCCAAAGTGCTGGGATTGCAGGTGTGAGACACCATTTTTGATTGTTGATATTTAGACTATAAAGTTGTTTCTTTTTTTTCCCCTCCTCGTCCTGTTCCTTTGTGTCTTTGTATAATGTGGTTTGAGGCATATAATTATCATTCAATCTGTGATATAAGAATTAAAATATTAAGCATTTTGAAATTTTAGAAATTAGTTGTAGATTTATGAATTTACTATGTAAGACATTCTATAAGACATCTATCCTGTGTTCTTTAGAAAAAGTCATTATCATAAGAAACAAGCAAGCAACCATGAAAAAAAGACAGGGTTTTTATTCTGTTAAAATAAACTGAAGAGGCAGATACACACACACGCACACACGCACACAAATGCAGTGTGTGATCCTGGCATCAGCAAGATGGTGAAATAAAATCTCTTGGCATCACTTACCCCACAAACATACAATGAGAAGTTATTCAAAGATAATAATACCACTCAGGTATGTTGGCTCATGCCTGTAATCCCAGCACTTTGGGAGGCCGAGGTGGGCTGAGGTGGGAGAATTGCTTGAACCTGGGAGAGGGAGGTTACAGTGAGCCGAGATCCTGCCACTGTACTCCAGCCTGGGCGACAGAGCGAGACTCTATCTCAAAAAAACAAAAACAAATAACAATAATACCACTCTGAATTCAGCAGAACTTGGGGCAAAAGTAGAGAAATTCTAGGATTACAAAATCAAGACAAGTCACAAATAAGAAAAACAGTCATTTCAAAGTGTGCCACCCCCTCCTACAAGCCAGCATAATGCTACTCACAAGGAATTTCCCTAGACTTATGTTTTGCAAGGTGAGAGGAAAGAATTGAAAGTGGACATTCAATCTGTGGACTGGTTTGGAAATCTTCACGGAAAGCCCACTTTGGTCTCCTTCCAAAATAACCATTAGGAGTCCAGGAGGACTGAAGTACCTAGAATGAATTGGGAATAAAGATTGGGATGCTGACTGCAGTGACTAGCATGTAGATATTGGTGACTGCTCTGCACTAGGATTAGCAGGGATGCCACATTGAAGAGACTGGCCTGCACCATAGTACTGCAAGGAACATGATCCACAGGAAGATCCAAATCTCTGGCCAGATTTTCTGCAAAGCCTGGATGTTTTACTTGGAGTGTTCCCCTGGCCCAGAAACAACTAAAAGGTCAAGATTAAGTTCAGGTGCCTTTAACTTTGTTTCCAGACTGGGAAACAATGACAGGGTAACAATATAGTTTGAGGGCAACATTTAAGTTCCAGTGTTCATTATAGGTCTTCCTAGAATGGGAAACAAGGAAGTGCAACAATTTAGTTTCAGAACAGTGTGTAAATTCTGATATTCACTATAATCTTTACCACATTGGGAAACAATGGGAAGACAATGAGTTCATTCCAGCACAATGTTTCAGCTCTGGTGCTCGTTGTAATTCTTCCCTGGAATTGTGACCAACAATGGACCAGCATTTAAGTTCTGAATTTAGTAAATGTCTAACAACACCAAGAAACCTCTGTAAAAATTGGAAGAGGTGACTGTCTTCTCAAATGCACAGGCATCAATGTAAAGACACATGAACAGAGAAAACTTGATTAAATTTGACAACACCAAAAGAAACCAACACAGCTCCAGAAATGGACCCAGTAGAACTGAAGTTCTAGAAAACATCTGACAAAGAATTAAGAATAATCTTCTTAAAGAAGTCCAGGGTATCATAAGAAAATACGAATAGAAAATGAAATAATTTTCTTAATTCCAGGAATAAAATAAAAAATTCAAAAAAGAAATAGAAACATTAAAAAAAGAAAACCTACAAACAAGAAATACAATGACTGAAATAGACTGTAAAAAGCTTTGTTGATCAAAGAAAAGCATTAGCAAGCTTGAAGACAGAACATGTGAAATTATCCAATCAGACAACCGAAAAGGAAATTGCATAAACAAAGTGAAGAAGACATACAAGAATTATGAAACATCATCAACAAACTAACCTTTACCTTTTAGGAATTCCCAAAGGAGGTGAGAAAGAAAAAGCCCTAAAAAACATATTTAAGGGAATAGTGGCTGAAAATTTTTCAAATCTGGAGACACATGACTGCATCCGGGTACAAGAAGCTCAGAAATCACCGATCGATTCAACTCAAAGAGGAATTCCCCAAGGCATGTCATAATTAAATAAGCAAAGATCAAACACACAAATATTCAAAGCAGTAAGAAAAAAAAAATCGCTGTCTTCTGAGTCACAATATGGCTTTCAGCAGGTTTCTCAGCAGAAACCCTGACGATCAAGAGAGAGTGAGATGTTATATTTGAAGTGCTGAATGAAAAAAATATTTTCAATCAAGAATACCCAGCAAAGCTAACCTCCAAACATGAAAGAAAGATAAAGACTTTCTGAGACAAACAAAAGCTGAGGAAATTCATCAACACCAGACATGTCTTACAAGAAATGATAAAGGGAATTCTTTAATCTAAAATAAATGGACACTAGATGTAACAAGAAACCGTCTGAAGGTATTGACCTCCCAGGTAAAAGAAAGAAAATAGACAAACTTAAAATACTATAATACTGTAATCAGGATAAGTAAATCATATATCTTATGTATGAAGACTAAAAGACAAAAATGTTAAAAATAACAACTGCAGGAAAGATGCAGTGGCTCACGCCAGTAATCCCAGCACTTTGGGAGGTTGAGGCAGGCACATCACGAGATCAAGAGATTGAGATCAGCCTGGCCAACATGGTGAAACCCCATCTCTACTAAAAATACAAAAATTAGCTGGGTATGGTGGCGCACGCCTGTAATCCCAGCTACTCAGGAGGCTGAGGCAGGAGAATCGCTTGAACCCAGGAGGTGGAGTTTGTAGTGAGCCAAGGTCACACCACTGCACTCCAGCCTGGTGAGAGAGGGAGACTCAGTCTCAAAAAACAAACAAACAACAACAACAAAAAACTACAACAATTAGTTAAGAGATAGGCAATATAAAAAGATGTCAATTGGGATATGAAAAGTAAAAATCTGGGGGGTGGTATGGAAGTATAGAGATGGTGTTTGTTACTTTTTCTTTATGGTAAAAGTTATGTCATTATCAGTTTAAAATAAATGTTGTAACTGTACGATGGTTTTATGGCCAGGTGTGGTGGCTCACGCCCGTAATCCCAGCACTTTGGGAGGCCGAGACAGGCGGATCACGGGGTCAGGAGATCGAGACCATCCCAGCTAACATGGTGAAACCCCGTCTCTACTAAAAATGCAAAAAAAAAAAAAACTAGCCGGGCATAGTGGCGAGCGCCTGTAATCCCAGCTACTGGGGAGGCTGAGGCAGGAGAATGGTGTGAACCTGGGAGGCAGAACCCGCAGTGAGCCGAGATCGTGCCACTGCACTCCACCCTGGGCTACTGAGTGAGACTCTGTCTCAAAAAAAAAAAAAAAAAGATGGTTTTATGTAATGCCTCATGATAATCACAAATCAAAAACCTATAATAGATACACTGGAAAAAAATAGCACAAAATCAAATATACTACTAAAGAAAAATTGCTTAACCACAAAGGAAAACAGCAAAAGAGAGAAAAAAGGACGTAAAGGTTTCCAAAAAACCAAAAAACAAGTAGCACAATGGCAGTAGTAAACCCTTATCTGTCAATAATAGCCTTGAATGTAAATGAATTAAATGTTCTAATTAAAAAACATACAGTGGTTAAATGGATTTTTTAAAAGACTGAGCTATATGCCGTGTACAAAAAAATTCACTTTACTCATAAAGGCACACACATATTGAAAGGGAAGAATAGAAAAAGATACTGTCTTTAAATGAAAACCAAAAGAACAGGAGTAGCTATACTTATATTTTATAAAAATAGACTTTAATAATAGTAAAGAAAGAGAACGCTGTTATATAATGATAAAGGAGTCAATACAGCAAGAGGTTTTAACAATTGTAAATATATATGAATTCAATGCTGGAGCACCCAAACATATAAAACAAATCTTAAAAGACCTAAGGGAGAGACTGACTGTAATACAATAATAATAATAAATTTCAACGTCTTACTTGCAGCAATGGACAGATCATCCAGAGAGAAAATCAACAATAACAAAAAAATCAGAGTTAAACTTCATCTAAACTGAATGAAACTAATGGACATTTACAGAACATTCTATTCAACAGATAAAGAATACAAATTTTTCTCAACAGCATATGGAGCAGTCTCCAGAATAGACCACGTGTTATGTTACAAAACAAGTCTTAACACATTTTTTAAAAATCAAAATCACATCAAGTATCTTTCTGATGACAATGAATTAAAACTAGAAATCAATAACAGAAAGATCTTTGGAAACTGCACAAATTCATAAAAATTAAACAGCATTCTCCTGAACAACAAACAGAGCAATGAAGAAATCAAAAAGGAAATTAAAAATGTCTTGACAAAAAATGAACACAACATACTAAAATCTAAGGAATACAGCAAAAACAATTCTAAAAGGAAGGCTTATAGCAATAAATGCCTACATTGAAAAAGTGGAAATAATTCAAATAAACAACCTGATTATGTCCCTAAAGGAATCAGAAAGGCAAGAACAAACCAAACTCGGAATTAATAGAAAAAAAGAACTAAGAAAGATCAGAGTAGAAATAAGCAAAATCGAAACAAAAAATGGACAAAACATTAATAAAACCAAAGACTGGTTTTCTGAAAAGATAAACAGATCGATAAACCTTTAGTTAGATGAAGAGAAAGAGAGGTAAGACTGAAATAAATAATATTAGAGATTAAAAAGAAGACATTAAAATTGGTACCACATAAATACAAAGTATCATTAAAGTATGTTATGAACAACTATATCCCAACAATTTGGAAAACCTAGAAGAAATGGGAAAATTCCTGCACACATACAGCCTACCAAGATTGAACCATGAAGAGATAGAAAACCTGAACAAACCAATAACGTGTAATGAGATTGAAGCAGTAATACAAAGTCCCTCATCAAAGAAAGGCCCAGGACCTGATGGCTTCACTGCTGAAATCTACCAAATATTTAAAGAAGCACCAATACGTATTCTAATTAAACTAATCCGAAAACTCGAAAAGGGGAGAATATTTCAAAACTTGTTTTACAAGGTCAGCATTACCCTTATACCCAAACTAGACAAGGATACAACCACAAAGGAAAACTATAGGCCAACATATCTGATGAGGACAGATGCAAAAATTCTCAACAAAATACTAACAAATTAAATTCGACAATAAATTTAAAATATAATTCATCATGATTGTGTTAGTCCATTCTCATGCTGCTATGAAGAAATATCTGAGACTGCACAATTTATAAAGGAAAAAGGCTTAATTGAATTACAGTTCTGCATGACTGGGGAGGCCTCAGGAAATTTACAATCATGGCAGAAGGCATCTCTCCACAGTGCGGCAAGAAAGAGAATGAGAGCCGAGCAAAGGGGGAAAAGCCTTTACAAATTCAGATCCTGTGAGAACTAATTCACTATCATGAGAGCAGGATGGAGGAAACTCCCTTATGATTCAATTTTCTTCACCTGGTTCCTTCCGTGATACCTGGGGATTATGGGAACTACAATTCAATATGAGAGTTGGGTGGGACACAGCCAAACCGTATCAATGATCAAGTGGGATTCATCCCAGGGATGCAAGAATGGTTCAGCAAACACAAATCAATGCTGAAAAAGCATTGATTAAAATGCTTTCAATAAATTCATTGATTGATTTAAAAAGCATTTAATCAACACTGCAAAATTTAACATCCCTTCATGATAAAAACCCTCAGCAAACTGGGTATAGAAACAACATACTTCAAAACAATAAAGGTCATGTGGTACAGACTCACAGCTAACATCATACTGAATGAGAAAAAAATGGAAAGTCTTTCTTCTCCAGTATCTGAAACAAGAGAAGGATGCCCACTTTCACCACTTCTGTTAAACAGTACTAGAAGTCCTAGCTAGAGCAATTAGGCAAGAGAAATAAAAAAGAGTTATCTAAATTGTAGAGGAATAAATCAAATTAGCTTTGTTGCAGACAACAAGATCGTATATTTAGAAAAATCTAAAGACTCCACCAAATTCTCTTAGAACTGATTAATGAATTTAGTAAAGTTGCAGGATACAAACTCAACGTACAAAACTCAGTAGTGTTTCTGTACACTAACAGTGATCAATCAATTATTTTTCAAATAAATCAAGAAAGCAGTCCACATATAATAATTACAAAAAATATACCTAAAGAATACAGTTAACCAAAGAAGTAAAAGATTTCTACAATTAAAACTATAAAACACTGATTAAATAAAGAGAACACAGAATATAGAGAGATATTCCGTGCTCATAGTTTGAAAGAACCAATATTGATAAAAGGTCTATACTACCCAAAGTGATCTACAAATTTAGTGCAATCTCTGTCAAAATACTAATAACAATCTTCAAAGAAATGTGAAAAAATCTGAAAATCTGTATGTTACCACAAAAGATCTGAATAGCTAAAGCAATCCTGAGCAAAAAGAACAAAGCTGAAGATATTCCATTACCTGACTTCAAGATATACTACAAAGTTATACTAGTCAAAACAGCATGGCACTGGCATAAAACTAAACACACAAGCCAATGGAACAGAATAGAGAACACAGAAATGTCCATATGCAGAAGAAAGAAGAAAGAAACTACACCCCTGTCGCTCTCCGTATACAAAACTCAAATAAAAATGGATTAAAGACTTAAATATAAGACTTGAAACTATGAAACAACTAGGTAAAAACATGGAGGGAACACTTCAGGGTATTGGTCTGGGCAAATATTTTTTGAGTAAGATATAAAAATAGGCAACAAAAGTAAAATAAATGTTATATATAACATTTTATATAATCTTGTATATAATATTATATAATGTTAAAAAAGTTTCCACAAAGAAAAAGAAACAATCGACAGCGTGAAGAGACAACCTATATAATGGGAGAAATATTTGCAAACTATCCATCTGACAAGGGATAAATAACTTGAATATATAAGAAATTCAAACCAAACAACGTAGTGGCAAAAAAACACCCCACAAATAACCTCCAAAAAACATGAATTGCCCCCCAAAAAAAAAATGGCAAAAGGTCTGAGCTGACATTTCTGAAAAGAAAACATAAAAATGGCCAAAAGGTATATTAAAAATGCTCATTATCGTTAATCATCAGTATAATGCAAATCAAAACCACAATGAGCTATTATCTTGCCCCAGTTATAATGACTATTATTAAAAAGACAAAAAGTAATAGATGCTGGTGAGGATGTAGAGAAAGGAAAATGCCAGTAAACTGTTGGTGAAATGTAAATTAATACAATACAGCCACTAGGGAAAACAATATAGTGATGTCTCCAAAAACCAAAAGTAGATCTAATATATAATTCAGGAATCCAACTGCTGGGTATCAGTCCAAAAGAAGGGAAATTAGTGCATCAAAGAGACATTTGCACTCCCATTTTTATTGCAGCACTATTCCCAATAGCCAAGATTTGAAATCAACCTAAGTGTTGATCAGTGAATAAATGGGTAAAGAAACTATGGTGTGTACGTATGTGTGTTTGTGTGTGCCTGTTTGTGTGTATATAGTTTCTTTTATGTATACATATAAAAGAAAATATTATTCAGCCATAAAAATGAATGAAACTCTGTCATTTGTAGCAGCACGGAGGGAACCGGAGGACATTATGTTAAGTGAAATAAGCTAGACACAGGAAGACAAAAATTGCATATTCTCAGTCATATGTGAGAGCTAAAAAAAAAAAATGGTTTATCTCATGGAGGTAAAGAGTAGAATGGTGATTATCAAAGTCTTGGAAGAGTAGAGGGGTGGAGGTGATGAAGAAAGGTTGTTTATAGGTACAAAGACATAGTCACATTGAAGGAGTACATTCTAGTGTTTGATAGCAAAGTAGAGTGACTATAATTCTATTTTACTTTGTATTTTAAAAGAGCTAAAAATGGTTTGGAATGTTCCCAAAACAAAGAAATGATAAATGTTCAAGGTAATAAATATTCTAATTACCTTGATTTTGTCATTACACATTGTTTCACGTATCAAAATATCAAATGTACCCCAAAAATATGTGCAATTATGTATCAATAAAAAAGTAAAAATGCAATTTGTGATCCTTGGTAGGATCCTAGATTTTTAAAAATGTGCTAAAGATATTTTAGAGACAGTTGTGGAAAGTGAAATGTAGGCTATTAATTAGGATATACTCTGAAATTATTATTGATTTTTTAGGTATGATGGTGATATTGTGTCCGGAATTGGTGGGTTCTTGGTCTCACTGACTTCAAGAATGAAGCCACGGACCCTCACAGTAAGTGTTACCGTTCTAAAGGCGGCATGTCCGGAGTTTGTTCCTTCTGATGTTCAGATGTGTTTGGAGTTTCTTCCTTCTGCTGGGTTCATGGTCTCGCTGGCTCAGGAGTGAAGCTGCAGACCTTCACGGTGAGTGTTACAGCTCTTAAGGCAGCCCGTCTGGAGTTGTTTGTTCCTCCCGGTGGGCTGGTGGTGTCGCTGGCTTCAGGAGTGAAGCTGCAGACCTTCGCGGTGAGTGTTACAGCTCATAAAAGCAGTGTGGACCCAAAGAGTGAGCAGTAGCAAGTTTTATTGCAAAGAGCGAAAGAACAAAGCTTCCACAGTGTGGAAGGGGACCCGAGCGGGTTGCCTCTGCTGGCTCAGGCAGCCTGCTTTTATTCTCTTATCTGGCCCCACCCATGTCCTGCTGATTGGTAGAGCTGAGTGGTCTGTTTGGACAGGGTGCTGATTGGTGCGTTTACCATCCCTGAGTGAGACATAAAAGTTCTCCATGTCCCCATCAGATCAGCTAGATACAGAGTATTGACACAAAGGTTCTCCAAGGCCCCACCAGAGCAGCCAGAGTGTCAATTGGTGCATCCACAAACCTTGAGCTAGACACAGGGTGCTGATTGGTGTGTTTACAATCCCTGAGCTAGACATAAAGGTTCTCCACATCTCCACCAGACTCAGGAGCCCAGCTGGCTTCACCCAGTGGATCCCGCACTGGGGCTGCAGGTGGAGCTGCCTGCCAGTCCCGCGCGGTGCGCTCGCACTCCTCAGCCCTTGGGTGGTCGATGGGACTGGGCACCGTGGAGCAGGGGGTGGCGCTCGTCGTGGAGGCTCGGGCGGCACAGGAGCCTATGGAGGGGGTGGGAGGCTCAGGCATGGCGGGCTGCAGGTCCCGAGCC
The DNA here is from genome assembly GCF_009828535.3 of Hylobates moloch. Lineage (NCBI taxonomy): Eukaryota > Metazoa > Chordata > Mammalia > Primates > Hylobatidae > Hylobates > Hylobates moloch. The sequence goes on from NW_026652281.1 coordinate 96,676,313, forward strand.
CTGCCCTGTGAGAAGGCAGCTAAGGCCCGGTGAGAAATCGAGCGCCGTGCTGGTGGGCTGGCACTGCTGGGGGACCCAGTACACCCTCCGCAGCCGCTGGCCCAGGTGCCAAGCCCCTCATTGCCCGGGGCGGCAGGGCTGGCCAGCTGCTCCGAGTGCAGGCCCCCCAAGCCCACGCCTACCCGGAACTCCAGCTGGCCCACAAGCGCCGCACGCAGCCCCGGTTCCCGCTGGCGCCTCTCCCGCCACACCTCCCTGCAAGCCGAGGGAGCCAGCTCCCGCCTTGGCCAGCCCAGAAAGGGGTTCCCACAGTGCAGCGGTGGGCTGAAGGGCTCCTCAAGTGCCACCAAAGTGGGAGCCCAGGCAGAGGAGGCGCCGAGAGCGAGCGAGGGCTGTGAGGACTGCCAGCACGCTGTCACCTCTCAATATTATGTTGTGTATGAGACTGTCCTTATTTTAGGAGATGCATGCTAAAGTATTTAGGATTTTTATGGTGATATCAACTTAATTTTAAATAATTCAACCAAAAATTGGTTAATTAAAATAAAATTATACACCTATAGAAATACTGATAATGTGGCAAGATTTTAATATCTAGGGAAACTAGATAAGGTGCGTATGGGTGTTTTATTGTTTTTTAAACCTAAAACAATCGTCTAAAATATAAACTTTGGAGAACCAATGTTTAAGTGAACACACGTCTCCTAAGCATTAGCTCTATAGAGGGATATTGAAGAAGTAAGACTATAGAGGTGAATGAAACAGGACATACCCCATAAAATTAGTGTTCCTCCATAGTTTTTTTAATAAAATGAAATATGAGTTAGAACACTTATCTACTGATGCTATTAGAGAATAAAACTTTGTGGAGTCTGAGAGAAGAACTTGTTGAATGAATAAAAGACTAAATTATGTGAATATTCTTTGCAGGGATTGATAATTATCCCATACAATTTGCTAAGGGATAAAATGTTTTAACCCCGTAATTGTATTTATATTAATAGTACTTCATTTGCTCGTTGTATTAAAGGAACTAAGCATATTCTCTTCCATTTCCTTCACCCTATCCTTCTCTTTCCTTTTCACTTGTCCCAAGCCCACCCCAGGAGATCAGGAGATTGGCTTAAACCAACTATTCATATTGCCCTCTGCCTTTCAATTGGAATCAGGTAAAGAGTACTGGCAGCAGATTGGAGAGAACAAGGAACATGAGGCAAGGGCACCGATCTTCACAGCTGCCTCTTGGAGGAGTTCCAATAACATAAATTTACAGGTCCAGAGCCCCACCTATCCACCCAGCTTTCTGTTTGCTGATTCCCTCTCCTCCTCTGTTCAGGACTAGGGACTATAAAGGTGCTTCATTGGCACTCCACTGTTACCCAAGATACTTCACTATCCTTGTAGATTTCACAAATCTCACTCACACTTTTGTAAGTAGCCCCTTTGTTCAACTCTGAGACCCTCATTAATATAGAGAAACATAGAATGCAAAAAGACATTTTTCTAAAAAAAAAAGTAAACATAAATACTAACAAAATTCTTTTTTGTTGTTCTGGTTGAAACCTACATTTACTTTTGTGGCAAACTAAAATCTTGTTTCCTAAAAACAACAATAACTAATATGTAAATATGATGGGAAAGAACTAAACATCTTATCACTGCTTTATTCTTCTTAAATTATAAAAAGTAATAGTCCAAAATAATTTCAAACAATAAAAGTGTCCAATGTAACAGCAGAATTCTAAACACAGTTTCATACATCCAGAGAATACAACTTTACACAATTTTCAAAAATTGTTATTGATATTCTTTGGCTGTGTTCCCACCCAAATCTCATCTTGAATTGTAGCTCCCATAATCCTCACATATGGAGGGAGGGACCCAGTGGGAGGTAATTAAATCACAGGAGTGGATTTTCCTGTACTGTTCTCGTGATAGTAAGTAAGTCTCACGAGATCTGATGGTTTTATGAAGGGTAGTTCCCCTGCACACGAGCTGTTGCCTGCTACCATGTAAGACATGCCTTTGCTCCTCCTTTGCCTTCTGCCATGATTGTGAGCCTTCCCAGATATGTGTAACTGTGAGACCATTAAGCCTCTTTCCTTTTTAAATTACCTAGTCTTGGGTATGTGTTTATTAGCAGCATGAGAACAGATTAATAGAGTATATTTATATTCAATAATATAAAAACAGGGTTATGATATAAGGTAAAGTATGGGAGATGGGGACAAAAGTAGGTTAGGCCAGTTTTTAAATTATATACATTTATAAATACATAGAAAACATTTGGAAAGGCATAGATCCGAATATTATGAGTAGTTATTTCAACCACCACTTGCAGTATTTACGTAGTTGCCTTTGTCAATGTGGCCTCTGCAGATACTTTCACAAAAGACAAGGCCTCTATCACCTTTTTGTGGGCAAGTGGCGTCGATGCCATGACCTAAGATTGAGATTGTAGGATGATTGACCCATACGTACTTTTATATGCAGCTTTAGTTTCACCAGCATGGTCTCTCCCTGTTAGTGGAACACCTTTCCAAGAAGCTACAATTAACTAAGAGAAGCAAAAACATTGAAAACTCAGTCTTGAGGCTGCTTTCTTATATTGCTTACAAATTAAGCTTCCTGCCTCACTTAGAAAGCAAGACACTTTCCTGCTCTCAGTACTTTTAATTAGTAGTTGGTGATTCTGTCTTCCTGGTTGGTCAGACATCCAAAGCAAACAAGAATTCTAGAGATATCGCTTCTCTGCCCCTAGAAAGTTAGAATAACAGATTTGTCCTCATGTCTGTTTTTCCTCACAGATGGTTTCCTTTTTCCAGATTCTTTTCCTATTTCTTGCAGAGTCATTTAATTAGTTCCTGGGGCTTCATCTACCATGCTTATGTAAAAGTCTTCAAAATTTATGTCCCCACCCTTATTTCTTCTTCTGGACTTGCATCTTTGCACTTACTGCTACTTCTAATTCATTTCATTCAAATATGAAACTTATCCTTCCCTGAACAATCAACTTCTCAATTTCAGATTTTCTTATTAATAAGTTAATGATTTCTTCATCTCTGGTTAGAAACATTGCAGTTCGTAATATTCTCTACAGTGGCACCACATACAAATTCTAGCAAACATCCATCAGTATAATTTTCCTAAAGCAACATAGTTAAAGGTTCCTGGTATGATTAATCTGTCCACAGCGTGAATCAGCTCAACACTCTCTCTCCATCCTTTTCTTCATCTTCTCTATCACTGTTCTCCCTCCAAACAAACTAGCTGGCCCCAGGTTTTTGTCTTAGGCTCTGCATTTGGAGGAATTTTAACCAGGATAGGACACATTTTGATTAACTGAAAATAGTCCCAGAGTATGTCTGTTGTCACCAAGTCATTATAAATAGCATTTTCATTCATTCTGTCAGTTTTTTTTTTATTTGGGACATAAATGGTTTACTGATGTTCATTATTCTTTGAGTACATGTTAGTAATACATATTTATAGGCTCGACCTCAGATTTAATAAATCTGAATATTTAGGTGGATCGGAAAATCTGCATGTTTAATAGGTATATCTGGTTGTTCCAATATCCATTAAAGTTACAGAGCCATTGTCCTAGAACACATCTGAGGCTAAACTTTCCACCTAAAATACCTATAAATGTTTCATTTTACTGCATTATATCTAAATCCCTTGTATGTGACAGTAAGCCTTTATGGAGTTCCAAATTGCCTCTCTGTTTTCATTCTCTAACCACTTTCCTGATGGATATATGCTCATGAACATCACAGTAATTGCCATTGCCCCACTGTCTCATAGCCCTCATGTTTATTAACAACACTGCCTAAACAGGGAGTCAATTTCCTTACGCATTTTCATATGTTAAAATCCTTCCCATCTTTTTAATCCCTAGATCAAATATTATCTTCTCAAATACTTTCATTTCCAGTCATTTTTCAGCTCTTCTTTACTTTTCTTTCATGATATTTTGCATTAATCACTTTTAGTTTTTTCAAAATTATGTGCTCCCTTTATAATGACTTTGTGATCCCACAAAAGCAGTGACTACTTCTAACTTAACTGAATGGCCCTCACAATACGTCTAATACAGCCTTGCAAATAACATTTGCTAAGTAAATACTTATGTAATAAATTAACTTTAGTGGTATGGGATCATCAACTTTGGTTTACATTGCACAGTTAAAATTAAAGGTGACTTATTATCCAAGAGCAGATTCAGGCATGACTTATGTATATGCCCATATGATATTTCAAAGAAGTCCACTTCTCCATGCAGTCATTATTTCTATCTTCTTCTGTTATTGTTTTTTTTTTTTTTTTTTTTTTTTGGTCATATTACAAGAGGTGATACCAAGGAGCCCTACGTTTGTATCTGAACTTCCTACGGTTATGGAAAAATCAGGAACCTTTTCTTCTGAATAGTTCTCCAAAGTGCTTGATTTGAGGAGTATTGTTGCTAATATAACTATATGCCCATATCTAACCCAATCCTTGTAGCCAAGGAGATATGATGATTCATTCTGTAACCACTTTCCTGATGGATGTATTTTCATGAACATCACAATAATTTCCATTGCCCCACTATCTCATAGCCCTCATGTTTATTTAACAACATGTCCAACAATAATGGAAAACTGAGTTGCTTTATTTTCCTTTGAACCCAAAGTGGAGTTTGTTCTTTGCCAACCATAAGAACTCAGAACTAGGGAACAGAAGTACATTAAAAAAAAATCAGAATGAATAAGTACTATTTAGGCCAAAAGAGTAGATATCTGCTAAAGCTGAGTTATGAAGGTTTAACACAATGGAAAAGGACATTCCTGAAGAAGAGTGGCACGTGTATAAATTCTGATATGTAAAAGAGCAATAAATACGAACTACAAATATCTCAGTTGGTAAGACCAAAAAGCACATCTTTGGGAACAACAGAGAACAAGGTTATGGAAGACTAACTGGTCTCATGTTCCATAGGAAGATCTTCTTTTGTGACTTTTTCTGTTGAAGAGCATGCATTAATGGTTTCAAGTAGTGTGCGTTAGTTATCTATTGATTCACAGTAATTTACTTAAAACTCAGTGGCTTAAAATAACAAAAATGTATTAGTGTTTTTGTGGTTCATGAGTCTGAACATTGCCCAGCTTTTATACGACTTCTCTATAAAAGCTCTCCCAAGGCTGTAATCGAAATGTCAACCAAGCTTCATTTTTTTTAATTCTAAGTGCTTTTTGAAGCTTAATTGGTTGTTGGTAGTGTTCTGTTTCTTTCGTCACATTTGTAGAGCTGAGGTCACCATTCTCTTACTGTAGTGGGATTATTCTCATTTCCTAGAAACTTTTGCAGTTCCCTGCCACCTGCTCTTGCCACATACCTCTTACAACATATTTGCTGATTTTGGATAATCCCTCTTAAGGCTTTCACTTAAGTCAGGCCCACCCAGTATTACCTAGCTTTTGATGAACTCAAAATCAACTGACTTCCAGCCTTACTTATACTTGTAAAATCCCTCCACCTTTGCCATATTATATTGGTTTGAAGCAAGTCAGTTCCAGCCACACTCAACGGGAGAAGATAACACAAGTGTGTGACTCACTGGGAGTCATCTCAATTCTAGTGTCCACTAGACAGTGCAATGTGACAGTGCAGTGGGATGCTTTCCAACCAGGAATCCATTGATTGACATTTCCTATTAAGCATTTCTTTTCCTTTAAAAAAAAAAAATAAAAAGAAGATGGCAGGTTTTTGTGAACATTAATGCTCTTTTTAACTATCATCTCCCTTCCGAGACAGTCTCATTAATTTCAAAACCTGCCAAAATAGATATATATTATGTAACCTCATTCCACCTGAAAGTGAGCTAAAAGAGTCATTTAAAACTAGGTCCCCAACTGAAAATAGATACTCTTTCTCAGAAAGTTATTGCTACACTCTTTGACCTCACTCAAAACATCCCATTTTAAAGAGTTTTGTTTTTTTCAAATGTATATTTCTTCTGATTGAATAAAAATTGTTTTGTGAAAAATCCAGTTATTTTACTCAAGCTATCTCAATCAGCAGGTGATTTGCTGAATATTTTATCATAATTATAATAATCACTAGCTCAAACAACCAAATGAAATCTGTGGTAATTGTTACGTCCCAAAAGATTATGATTTAGAGAACTTGACATTTTCCCCACTTTTCATCCTACATTTGCACTAACTCGTTGCAATTAAGGGTATGGGTCAAACAAATGAAAACTACTAATGAGGCAAAAGAGGAAAGTCTTGTCCTATTTTGTGGGCTGTGTTGATTGTACTCCCTAGATAATTGTAGTTCCTTAAAGCTTCTCTTAAATATTTTCATTAAAATCGTCATTGAAGTCTATTATTATCTCTGTCTACTGTAGTTCTTTTTTTTTTTTCAAAGTGAGGTTCTGGGTTACTAGGAGGTTTTGAATGTGAAAAATCATAGGCCCCCAATTTATTTTAAAAAGTTAAATAACGATATTTCAAAGATATGGTAAGTTATCAAAATAATGGATTTTGTACCATAAAAAACCTTAGGTTTAATTCTCAAGTCTGCCTTTGGTACTTACACGATCTTGGTAAAGTAACAAAACCTCTTCAAAGTAAACTTCCTGCCACTTAGCTCTGAAAATTTTTTCTCAAGCAATACTTCTTGAGGGCTCATGCAGAGGCATGTGAAGTTGGTGTGTTTGGCAACAACTCTCCAGTAAATTCCAAAGCAGATTTTCTAGAGCGGATTCGTGTCAGTGCTGAAAGTGGGTTGCATATCACTAAATCTCCATTCAGTGAAAAGCATTCAACAGAAGGTATGCAGTTTCTAATGAACTAGTGTACATCAGATTAAAAGCATATCAGCCAGCACCCAGGTTCTCCAACTTTAGGGCATTATCATAGTTACCCAAAGTGCTTGTTACACTGACAGATCCCCAGGCCAAAGCATCAGTGATTTGATTCAGTATTTTGCGGGTATGACCTAGAAATCTGCAGGTTGAATAATAACCTAGGTGATTCTGAAGCAGGTGGTACAAGGAATAATCACTCTTAAGAATGTGTGTGTGTGTGTGCGTGTGTGTGTGTGTCTGTTTTCTACATAAAATACTAGACAGATAATCTGGACCAAAAAATATCAAATAAACTTAAATTTGAAAACCCTATAAAACAGTTCATTATTCTGAAAGGACACATTAAACCGTAGTATATTAAAGGACCTAATGTGTTCTTCACTAAAGAAATAAATTTATCTTCATTCAACTTAATGTTACATAGACATATTTGTCCACCAAGCCAGTTAGCAACCAACAACTATGAATGCCTCTTGCAGACACTGCTGATGCCCTCCCTGACACTCTGTGCAGCTGGTGTCTCCAACCCCCAGCTTCTGGGAGTGTTTACTACAAAGATTCACACTTGTAGAAGGCTCCTCTCAGAAATGTCTAGGAGGTTACAGCCAGTAGTGTGCTGGATTCAGCTCACACCAGTTCAGGAGAGCCAAAAGTGCTCTTCCCAACTCGGCATCTAGTGATATCAAATGGTGACTTGACATTGATCACACGGGAGTATTTGTACCATGAAAACCGGCAAACTCTGCAAGTCAGGATTTTTTGTTGTTAGCTGATTGTTAATCATTTGCCAATGACTGACTGCTACAGAGGGTGCAAAACTACAACTTTCAGGCCTAAAGTTGTTCACACTTTCTGGTGCCTTTCACAGTCCAGGGCTTCTTTTGAGATCAATTTGAGAGGCTAGATGTCAGAAAAACCATGCCCTTCCTTTGCTCTGCCCCCGACCTCTCCTGTTTCCCTCACTTCCTTATCCGTACAGAGTTGTTCTGAGATCATTACCCCAGGAAATCACTTCTTGAAAATCCCAGTCTCGGGATCTGCTTGTGGGAACCTGACAAGACATAATCTCCTATTGGACCCAGTATTCCACAAAGCACACTTTAAGGAAAACGAAAACAGAAGAATCGAAGTTCTATATCTGTGACACCCAGTCCTCCACGAATATTACTTATTTCAATCACACCTTTGCTTATCTGAATAAGTGTTGAGAAGCATATGTGTCTCATTTACCTGTGGATATCTTCAGTTTAGAAACTTAGCCTCATTCACTCTTTCTATATCCTTTAAGGTCCTCATGAGCATTGTGAATGCCTAAAATGTTTTCTCAAACTGTTTTGCCAATGTCTGGCATGGGCACCCTATTAGGCAGTATAGTGTGCTATTATGGAGCACAGGTTCTGGTTCATAAAGCCTGGGTTCAGAGTTTGTTTTACATTTAATTGACCCAGGGCAAATAAGTTTGCCTGTTTGCAAAACAGATATGACATGCTTATATCAAATGTCTGTTTTGAGGATTATTTTTCTTTCCAAACTGGAGTAAATATATTCAGCTCAAATATTTGTTATGAGTCCTCAATGTGATAAATAATATTTATCTTGATAACTGGTACCAAGTTCCCTATTATTTACAAGGCATTACTATCTACTATTACAATGTATCTGGCATGTTATAGGCACTCAATAAAGTTTCACCTAGAGTTGAATTATTTCCTTTTTCTAAATAAACCAAAAGCTACCTCAAATCCCCTGTGGAAAAATGTAAAACACTTAATAGCAATAAACAGATATCCACAGGTAATTAACATTTTTGGTGGTTTAGATGGCCTAAGACATAGTAGAAAAGGATACAAGCAAATCCAAACACAGAAACCAGTACCGAAGGACAATGTTGTTAATTCCATGAGAAAATATGAGATAAAAATGATGATATTATTCCAATGTTTACCTGTATCTAACAGGGAATATAGCAACTTTTGCTTATTTGGTTTATGCCAAGATATGCCTAGGGAAATGTTATGTGGGCAGTGAGAAATTGAATCACACACACTCACACACACATGCAAACATACTTTCCTTATGTTCATAGATGGTTTGAAATGCTTGAAAGCAGGTTGATAACATCAAGTCAGGTAGAGAGAGTGTATTTTTCTGAAGATTGAGAGGAACAGCAATTTACCTGTCAGATAAGACAATCTCATCCTGAGAGGTATTTAGCAAAGCTACTTGAAAGGGAGGTAGAAGCTGCTTTCTGTTGCTTTTAAACAGAGTTTTTACAGGTAATTGATGAGTGAGATGAAAAAAGGGAGAACGAAAGTGAGACAGAGAGTATTACCCTTCTCAGTGCTTTCAAATTTCAAGTTTATTACCAATGAAAAGCACACCAGGGCAGTCCTGGTTCCTGGGGGCTGGTTTGTATATTACTACTAATCGAACGACACTAAAAGGAAACCAGACCTCCCTCCTGTCTCCCACTGCTCCAATATTCCTCCCATTCTTGGAACAAAAAAATGCCCCACTGTCTTTAACTGTCTACTGTTCTAAGTAACTCTCTTGTGAATGTAACCACCCACTTTACCCTGAATGTCTGTGCTCTGCAGATCCCAGATCCTGTCTGTGCAATTAGTCATGGCTACAGGGCTTTTATCCTGTGGTGAGAGAAGACACTGTCATCCCTAGCTTCCTCTTGCAGCTGGGCTTAGAAGATGCCTTGAGTTATACATATATTTTTCTCCTTTGCATAAGCAGTGCATTCAAAATCTAGCCAGCCCACCAAGAATGTGCTAGGTTCAGATTTCGAGTCTTCATAGCAGTTTCATGAAGGAACTTGTTCCACATCAGTCAGGTATTTGGATTGCCTCTCTTACTTTCTCTCTCATGTCTTCCTCTTAACAAAGATTCTTTCTGCAGTAACTACTTAATTGTATTGCCATAATGTAAGTAGTTTTCCCTTTGGCCTCTGAAGGTTTGCTGAAAATCACTGACAGAAGGCAGATTAATGGGAGAGAATGCAGACAAATGTATTTGGTCATAGTTTGACATGACTTGGGAGCCTTCAGAATGAAGACCCAAGGATACAGAGGAAACTGTTGGTTTTTATGCTTGGTTCAACATAGTATGGACAACCATGTAGAATATGATTGGACAAAAAGGGTATGATCTAATGCTAATAGACTGAGTGGGAAAACCCAGAAAAGCTTGCCTGTTTTGATTCATCTTGGCATCTCTGTGAAGCCTGCCTTCCTTATGGGTATGAAGCAAGACCCTGTCTGGAAGGGGAGGTCTTATGACCTACACTTAAACAAAGTAGGTCAGAAAATTTCTTTATGGCCAGTTTTTATACGAAAAGTGGGAGGGGGGAATTAAAGTAATATTTTTAGGTTTTATGACTTGCTTTGGGTAAAAGCGGTTCTGGTTTTTATGACCCACTGTGAGGAAGAGGGATTCTAGTTTATATGGCTAGCCTGTGGAGCGAATGAGGCGCCAGAGACAGGAAGGTGGAGGAAGCTCAGAGAGAAATTTTTGCTTCTGAGGCCTTTATTTTGGGGTATCATTTTCTGAGCCCCGACAATAGTTAAGTCACCCAAATTTTCTACGTTTTATTTCATCTGAAACAGGATAGAAATAGCAACAACCTTCTTTAAAGGGGAAAATGCCATTAGAGGACTGTGAAAAATATATGCCCATTAATGGTAGGTATTTTTGATTTTCTTCAACCGGCTCCCTTCACTCAGTCCCAGACATCATTGAGGCACACAGTTTGGGTGGAGAATGAGGTGAGGATTGAATCTCAGTGTCTGGACTGCCTACTTGGAGATTAAGCCTGATCAGACTCACTGAGTCTGCAAGTGCTATTTGAACACTTACGTGGTCAAAGAACTTGCCATATGTATTCATATTTAAGCATCAATAGTGTCATGTCTTAGACATGTCAAAACTGAGGCAGGGATTTAAGTAAACTATGTCATTTTGCTTCTAAAAATCAGATCCTGAGTTCCAGCTCAGGGTCTGTCTGTCTGTGTTAATGCCAGATATGCATTATTTTTTCTCAAACCCGTGGTTGCCAGACTACCTAGTGAGTCTCCAAAACTACCATTAGATGTGAATTCACATAGATGTTTACTATCATCGAAGGGCATTAGCACTTACTTCAACCAGGTAAGATCCATTGTTTGTTATAGTCAGCCCATGGAGCCCAGGGGCTTTTTGTTTGTTTGATTTTTCCAAAAGCAATGTGCTTTTTTTTGGTTGCCATCTTGTCAATTTATAATTTTCATTGAGAAAAAAATGGAAAGATAGGCAAATCAGTTATGTCACTTAACCTGTGTGAGCCTTTTTTTCCCAACTTATTTCTTAGAAGAAAGTGTTTTAGCACTCACTTCTTATTTTAAAATATGGAATGTTTAAGTAACTTGATTAAGATAATACAAATAAGTAGAAGGCCAAAGGCTTGATTCATGACCTCATCCTACCTCTTTCTGATGATATTTGCATTATTGAATGTTTCTCTCAATTATTCTGCAGCATTTTTTCTTGGGAAATATAGTACCCAGTGATCATGTCACCCTGATGGATTATATAGGTAGAGTTTATGCACACGTTGTAAGTCTAATATGGCAAGAAAGTACTCTCCTTTGAAAAAGAAATTACTGAGTTACTAATTTGAAATTTTATGATCTGGTGCCAGAGCTATAATAACACTGAAATTTTCAGGCTAAAGCAAAATCATGAGGGCAATAATTGTGTCGTTTTCAAGATAGAGGATATTTCAAAAGCCTCAAGCCACATGTACTTTACTTTGATCACATAAATGTTGAAAAGTTTTACCCTGTTATGCACCGGCACAACCATTTGCTATCTCAAGCCTTATCTCTGCCCCTCTTTTTATTTTAGAAACTGAGCTTTAGGTGATATTTAATGTTTCCATAAATAGGGCTCTGTGTTGTCTTTGTTTGTCATGTGCCCTTTTGCCTAGGAGTCTACCACTCAACCCCTCCTTCATTCGTTAAGCAGATGTGTTTGTTTTAACTAGTTTTGTTTTGTTTTTTGTTTTTTAGATGCAATGCAACTGTAACCAAACTCTAAAAGTATTTAAAAACAATAGGATTTATTTCTTATAAATAATAAGTCTGGAGGTAATCAGGATCCAGGGTTAATTAAAATGAGTTGATTCAATGGATAGTCTCAAGGAGTCAGTTTTATACCCCTTTCCATTATACCTACAGAGAATATACTAAAGATAGAAAAATATTTTCAGGGTCCCAAAATGGCAATCCTAGTTGCAAGTGCTATATGCTATGAATAAGGAATTATTACTTTGTTGTTGTTACACTAAAGGAGTAAGAAAAGCCTTTTACAAAAGTCCCTCAGCAACCTCTCAATTATGTCTTATTATCCAGAATCATGTTACATGCTCAGACCTAAATCTGTCATTGATCAAGGAAATGACCCCACCATGATTGACTTAGAGAAAATCTAATTTACCAGCTGGAACTGGGGCTGGAGCTGGAACTCTCTCTCCTGTACACTTTGAACCAATGGTACTTCAAACAAGAAAGAAGGTGAGGTAGAATGGGGATTGTGGATAGTTATTTGGATAGGTAACCAAACTTCTTTGCCACTGCATTCTCCAAATTTAAATGAAGATGTTAAATTTTCTGTGAAGTCTTCTCTGGTCAGGCCAGAGAAGGTTGATAATTTCCCTTTCTGCACTATATCTGAACCTTGTATGTACTTTATTTTAATTATCCTATTACATTGCACAAAATAAAATTAAATGGGAGTCTCCCCTAGCATTAGCAAACTCCTTATGAAAAAGAGAAGTGTTTTATTCATCTTCATAGCTATAACATCTAACAATGATTGGCTCATAATTGGTTCTCAATGAATGTTTATTAAGTATAATTGGAAAGTAAATTCTGTTCATAAATATAATCATTTCTAAATTCAATACATCATTTACGATAACATTTAAAAATAATATTTTACTTTGCTTACAAGAAAGAATCAGCGCTAGGCAAACATTATAAATGATAGTTAAGAAATTGAAGCTACATGGAAAAACTACAAAGTGAAAAGAGAAAAATAATTATATGTTAGAACCTATAGTAGAAAGATGCATAGATGTGCTAATACAAGCATAATAAAATATTAATAGAATTCAGGTGGTAGGTTCAAGTATGTTCACTGTAAAATTTTTTCACCTTTTCTTTGACATTTTTCATAATAAAATCTTAGAAAATAAAATTATTGAAACTGTTCCTTGGTTATAATTGTGTTAACTATTTTGGGAAAATGTTAAAATAAAACAAGAAAATATAGAAAAGATAAATGAAGTCAATTGAGGAGATAATAGGGTTTTATTTTTTCTTTTCCTTGCAATGATTGTTACAATGTGCTTTGGACAAGGCAATTTTATATTGGAAAAATAGAGACCACATTGAAGTGGAGTTGTAATAGAATCTGGAAATAAAAAATACATTATGGTTAAAACTAATATCTACATAAAAGTCTACATTTTAGATTGTATATTTAGTGACACATAATAATGTAATACATTAATCATATAGAGAAACACCAAATCACATTTATAAACCAAGACATAACATCTGAGTCTAATCATTTTATATTAAAACAAAAAGCCATGAGTATGAGAAAATATAAGAACAAAATGGGTGTGGAATGTGCTCAACATTTCCAGTGTGTTTTTTATTCCGAATTCAGCTTTTATTATATGAAACACTCAAAGTATTTTTATTTCATAACTATCATGTAGTGTATTCCAGTCACTATGCCCTTCTAACTTTGAATTGTGTCAATAATTCTCCATCTGCTGGTAACCAAGGAAAGAATGAAATTATTCAATAAGGTTGAGCAGTGTAAATTCTCCTCTATTACTACTTTTTTATCTTTTCTAATATGAGACTGACATCCAGCCAGTATCAACTCTATTTAATTCTCTCCAGTCTATTTATTCACTGATGACATGTATAACTTTGCACCTGAGAGCCAAGTATAGAATTTACTGACACCTGGAAAGCAGATGTGTCCAGCTAATGGAGTCTCCCTTCTGCTGACCATGACCTCTCCCTTATGAAGGACACATTTCTGCAGCTGAGACTCACCTTGAAGGTGAAAGGAAGCCCCTTCTGTGAAGGAAATAAGACTGATAATGAGTAAGTGATACCACCATAAAATTAGTGCCCCAATTAACAGATTAATGACAGTGTTGTAGGATTTGGCTTACTGAGAAAACTTAATACAAAGAGAAGAGTAAATTCATTCGGAATCAAGATTGTCCCTAACACCAAAGAAAATACTTCCCATTTTGCTTTATAATTTAACTGTCTCTTATTCATTTGGATATGTATGTCTTTCCATTAGTGTGTTTGCAATTATAAATATGCACTTATAACAGCACACACGTATATGTTTATATGAGGGGAGAGTGAGACAGAGTGTTGTTGCTGTTGTTGGTAATGAGGATGATTACAGTATGTTCCTGTTACTGATGTGAAGATTACCACAAATTTCATGTTCTAAAACAATGTACATGTAGTATTTTACGTTCTGGAATTCAGAAGTATGAAATGGGCCTTTGGCTAAAATCAAGGCTGTCCTTGATGTTAGCAGGGCAGTGTTCCTTCTACAGGCTCTAGGAAAAAAATCCTTTTGCCTGTCTTTCTCAGTTTCTAGAGGCTGCCCTCAGCCCTTGGTTCATAGCCTCCTTCCATCTTCAAAGTCAACAATGGCTCAGAGAGTTTGTCAACATTGTATCACTCAGACACTTACTTTCCTGCTTCCGAATTCCACATTTTAAAAAAACATTTAAAGACCCAATTTTGATTACATTGGGCCTAACCCAGATGAACCAGGATAGTCTTTCTGCTTTAAAGTCAGATCTTTAATGTATTAGTCTTTTTTGTATTGCTATAAAGGAATACTGGAGACTGGGTAATTTATAAAGAAAACAGGTTTATTTGGGCTCATAGTTCTGCAGACTATAAAAGCAGCATAGTGCTAGCTAGCATCTGCTTCTGGTGAGGGTCTCAAGAAGCTTACAATCATGGTGGAAGGCAAAGGCGGAGTGGGCATGTCATATGGCGAAAGAGGGAGCAAGGAAAAGTGGGGACAGGGTGCCAGGTTCCTTTAAGCAATCAGCTCTTTCATGAACTAATAGAATGAGAACTCACTCATTACCATGTGGGGGTCACCAAGCCATCTTTGAGGGAGCTGATTTGCCTCTATGAGCTAAACACTCCCCCAAGGCCCCACCTCCAACATTGTGGACCACATTTCAACATGAGATTTGCAGAAGACAAACATCCAAAATATGTCAATTAGCAAATTCACTTACCCTTTTCTATGTAACATGACATATTCACAGGTTCCAGAGGTTAAGATGTGTACATGAGGGAAAAGGAGGCCATTATTCTTTCTACTCCAGTGATTGATACAGATTATTAGTTTGTATCTTACTCTTCTTTCCTTCTCTCCAGGGAATGTGATTTGCTAATTATTGACTGTGAGACTGTGTGTCAGGTAATTTACTGAGTGCTGGACCTATAGTTACTTCTCTACCATATTCTCTTTCATGAGATAAATAATTTTAAAATATAACTTACCCCTTCAACAAATAAGAAAACTGAGATCCTGAGGGCTAGAATATTTCCAGTGACAGAATGATGATTTTTATTTAAATCTCTTTAACTGTAAAACCATCCCATATGCTGGAATCATGACATCCTACCCCTACTAGCCTAGAGAAAAAAAAATGATTTCCCAAATCTTGTGAACTCTGAGATTTGAAAAGAATAAGAAAAACAATGCAAACACTTATGGACATCTTCAGCAATCACAGAGATAATGAAATCTCTGGAACACATTTATATGAAAAAGATAGCCTCTGATTAGTAGACAGCCAAGTTGAAAATGCTTTTTGTCTCCTTTAACGCTGCTGTCGGGAAATTTCTGCAGTTGAACTAGTATCCCAATTATTAATTCATTCAACAGTGTTTGTTAAGCTTAACTATGCATCAAGCACAGCACCAGTGTGTAGGAACAAAATGGTGGGCCAAAACTTGTCTGGTCTCTGTCTTTGTAGAGCCAATGATTGAATTGGGAAAACAAAAATTATTTAAATAGCCTAATACATAGACATTAAGTTCCAACCCTGATAAATGACATAAAAGAGCTAGATGTGAAAGCACAATAAATAGAGGATTCATCAAATTATGTGGTGGAGCAGATAAAGAAAGATGTCCATAACATGAATTGTAAGGCTAGGGAGGAGGTAATCAGGCTAAGACAGGAAGGTAGAGCTTTACACCTGAGAGAACAGAGTGGACAAAAGGTCCTGGTGGTGAAAGGAATTTGATATTATCAATTTAGGAAACCAATGTGGGTGGAGGACATAAAAAAGTGTCAGGGGACGGGGAATAAACATTATGCAAGATCATTTGGGAAAGGTAGGCATGAAGTATGTCGTGCAGGCTATACCACTGTTCCCTCCCTAGGAAACACAATTTAGTACCAGAGAGGCAGGTTTGCACTCAGCACAAAGGTGTTTAAGGGTAGGAGGAGGGTCGTGAGCATTTCACCGCAAGGTGATTTTACTTCCAAGACAGTGTTTGAGGAAAATCTACGCTGCTCTCTGTGCTAGGTGAGACCCAACCTTTCACTGGTAACTATCTGGTATACCAGATTCAGAGCAAGACTCTCATCATTTTAGATCATTCTATTAAGTGAAACCTGAAAAACATGTGCTCCATCCCATGATGCTGAGCTCTGTGTTTGATATGGTTGCTCTCCAGGGAGAGTGGGCCTCCAGGGGCATCAGAAGAGGCCATATTAATCACTTAGGTAATTTACAGCTGTTGTAACATAATGGAACCCCAGAGCCTTACAGAGTTAGCTTTCAGCACATTTAAGGAGGAAAATGATGGTAATTAAAAATGGCGTTTCTAATTAGGAAGAGGTTAATTAGTGAGAGGCTGGAAGGACTGAAGAGCCGAGGTCTCCCATTTCCAAATCTGTGGCTCCCTTGCAACTGACTTTAGTGCTGTCTACTTCTCTCTTGCCTACAGGGTAGCGATGGACTTGGGGGCACGCTTGCTTCTTCAATGTGTAGAGCAGCAATATAACATTTGATAAGGAAAGCATCTGATGTCTTAAAATCTGTCACAGTGTTTGATATAAAAAGCATAAGAATATGAATGAATGAACTCGGTCAACTCTGGGTAAACACATTTACAAGACCCAGGAAAGTAAGAAAAATAGGCTTTTGAGGATCCAAAATTGCTGATGCACTTTACTCCACTTCTCAGCCTCTCTCAGAACCTATTTATGCACATTTTATAGACAACCAAAACTGTTGTGATTATATTGAGTGGCAACATAAAAGTGACACCAGATTAGCAAGGGAGATAAATGACTACTACCAGATACTCTGACAGTTGGGAGAAGTGAGAGTGATAGACAAAAATAATTAAGAATAAATATACAAAAATCAAAATAGAAACTAAAATTGAAAAGTAAAAACAAAAAAGTAAAAATTAAAGTAGAATGAAAACTTATTTTTATGCCAATAAGGCAGACAGTGAATATGCATATACCTTTTGGCACATAGTTACACTAATAATCTATGCCTAACTTTGTCTTCTCAAGATGATTCAAGATTATCATTACATGTATTTTCATCTATTTAATTATACATACTTGACTGCCTTCCTCCTCCTCTTCTTCTTCTTCTCCTCCTCCTTCTCCTTCTCCTCCTTCTTCTCCTTCTTCCCCTTCTCCTTTTTTTTTATTTCCCTTCTTCCCTTTCTTCCCCTTCTTCCCCTTCTTCCTCTTCTTCTTCTTTTAATTGAGACAGAGTCTTGCTGTCACCCAGGCTAGAAGGCAGTTGCATGATCTTGGCTCAGTGCAACCTTTAGCTCCCAGGTTCAAGTGATTCTCCTGCTTCAGCCACCCTGGGATTACAGGTGTGAGCCCTCACGCCAGGCTAATTTTTTGTATTTTTAATAGAGATAGGGTTTCACCATGTTGGCCAGGGTGGGCTCAAACTTCTGATCTCAAATGATCCACCCACCTTTGCCTCCTGAAGTGCTGCAATTATAGGAATGAGCCACTGACCCTGGTCACTTGGCTATCTTCTTAATCTTCAAAAGTTTAATACATCAAAAGACTATGCATTTTTGTGTGTGTGTTCCATGTGTGTGCAATGTGACATATCACTGCATGTTCTCTTAAATATCAAAATTTGTCAAAATAGAAGACTAATTCCCAAGCATTCCCCTTTCTTCTGATGAGTAAATTTTAGGTAGCACAAGTTGCTTTATGCTATCTAAGGCATCTTTAATTCTCCAAAAGATATACTTTACAAATTTAAGAAATCATAATATTACAATTCAATGAACATTTATGCTACTTTACTTAGAAAGAGTTTTTTATTTTTTAAATATTGCACAGAGCCCTGTAGAAGTAACTCGAGGGCCCATTGAGGAATTTGGTGGGGAGGAAAGTCCCCATTTACTTGTGAACCAAAACAGTTCTGACCATATCTGTTTATGTAATCACCCTCTATGTAATATCTAATTGAGAAAAAGAGTTCCAATAATTGTTTTGAAAAGTATTTGAGCCATTGTTTAAGAGAAATAAAATCTGTCATAGATTTTAAAACATGTTATGTGTCGGCTGCTTTATATCCATTATCTTAGGTAACGATTACTACAATCTTTGCCAGGAATGACAATCTATTTTACAGATGAAGAAACTGAGGCATAGAGATTAAATGTTTTGTTGAATGTTAGTCTACTCTATCAGGTGGAGCTACAATAGAGAATTTATCATTTATATCCTTTTGAGTCCCAAACCATTCTTAATGATTAAGTTTATAAATGCCTTCATGTATGTTTAGTAAAGAGAAACTAAGAAGGAAGGAGTCAAGTGAATTCAAATTTCATGCAGTGACTCCATGCTATCAAAGAATGGGGTCTTTTTATGACAGTAATAGTCCAAGCTTAGGTATGACTCTCATGCTTAGACTGATTGCCAAGAAATACCAAGAATGCTGCATGACCTACAAACACCACTTCCTCAAGCAAATATGTTCAAAACAGGGAAAAAGGAGAAGAGGTGTTTTAAGTGGTCATTTTCCACATATGTGTTTTGCTTGCCAACTTGAAAAATTTCTTCCAGAAATCCTCGTAGAATATACTACCTTCATTATATGAACCCAAACTGTGTCATTAGGCCACCCCTATCTGTAAGAAAGAATAGTAAAGGAGACTAAGATTGCTATGTCATACTTATACCCATTATGATTTATTCTTACTTTCATGGAACATTTTTCAAATTAGTGCCTGATTCATATCGGATTATGTTGTCAAGAAATAAGGAGGGAAATGGCTGTTGAGTAGGCAGCCAATAGCATCTGCCACAAGGACATATTCTGCATTAGACTTGTATTTTTCAAGGTTAGTATGGAAGCAAAGTGAGTATGTCTCAGTTACCTAATATCGGTTACTGTGCAGGATGCAGGCATTCACAAAACAATTAATGCAATTCTAATTTGCACTCTAATAAGGTGTCCTGTTGCTCTAGAAGAGTTAGCTGCAATAACATAAAACATTCCAACATAACGTTCCATCGTATGATATAGGATAATGCCATGTGTTACAATAATGATTATTATAAAACTTATTAAACCATTTAATCATTTAGACATATATAGAGAGGGAGATGATACACTGATATATACTTTTCACCTTGCCCTCCATAGTCCAATCAAGATCTCCATTTCTTATATAACCAACTCTCATATAATTGAACTAAAGCTTGAAATAAAACTGATATATTCACTGCATCTTAATAGACTCTTAAATTTTCTTAGGTACGATAGAAGAACTAGTTGTATCTGCTGTCCTAAATTAATGAATTTTCAGCATTCTAGAAGAAGGCAGTCTAGAGTAGTTATGGGGAGCTTTGTACAGTTAGAATGCCAGGCTCCAACCCTTGGATTCACCACCTAATGACTGTTCATATGGTCAAGATGTTACACCTCTCTGAGCCTTAGTTTTTGGCTATAAATTGGAAATAGTAATAATGATACTTAGTCTCATTTTATGGTGATTAAATGAGATACACCTATAATGCTTTTAGCAGAATGTCTTCAAGGAAAGTAGGTTCTCACCACATACAAGTTACATGTTCTAAAATATAAAACACTTGCAATTACAAGATGACTGTCAATGTGATATTGGGAGACAGGAGACAGTGCAGTAGAATGATTATGAGTGAAAATATTGAGTTTAAGTAGCTATAGATTCCATCACTCTCTCTGCTACTGTTAATTCAGTAGGGTTCATTAATTTACTCAGATTTTCTAAGACTCAGTTTTCAAATTTGTGGAATGGGCAAAATAACCATACCTAGTTCATAAGATTATTGTAAGGATTAAATTAGTGATTTTATGCAGTGTACTTAATTAAAACGATCCTAATGTAGAAAAAGCACTCAGTAAGTATTTGTTGCTATTATCTACATTAGTGAAAAATAGAAGTTATAAAGAACATTTTATTAGAGAAAGTTAATAAAGCGTTCTTCTGTCTTCTAGGCCAAGTGACAGTCTTCTAAGAAAAACTCACAGAACTGGAATTTGGGAGGCAAGTTATGGTATCTCAAACATGTGTGAATAAAAACAAACTAAAAGTGAGAAACTAACAAACTAAGTAGTAGTAGAACAAAAGCGGGGTATTGAGAGTAAGCTCCACTGTAGACTTTGCTTCACTGTAGGTGGGTTTTGTGTGAGCCTGATCCATCTCACCTTGAAATGGATCCAGCCCAAGAGTGCTGTGTAAATAACCAAGGTGACTGAGCCTGGGAGTCTATAAGAGGGATTAATAAGCAGCCATCTGGGGAACTGCAGTTGGGGTCCAGCATATGGTCTAGGGAAATGCTAAGGAACCAAAAAATAATAATTCACCATAGAAAGAATCAGTGAGTGTTTGCCAAGTGAAGAAGTTTTTAATGTAAATTATAAATGCTCACATAAGAATGTGTTGGCCCCTTTCTTCCCCATCTCTCAGTTCTAGCATAGAAATAATCAACTGCCTAAAAATGAGGGTGGGAGAAGGGAGTGAAAAAGCAAAACAAGGTAAAATAACAGCTTTTAAAGAAAGAAAGAAAGAGGAAACAATAAACAAAAAAGCCCCCAAACTGTGCTATTTTTAGCCTCCTCCCCAGTGGCAGACTCTGACTTTGGGGCAGAATTTGCAAAAGTAGAAAAAATAGATAGGCAATATGAGTTTAAATAATAAAATTTTGATTTTTAAAGAAGTATTAGCAAAAAATTATAAAATATTGAACATGACAACATGGAATAGATCCACAAAGTAAGTTAATCAAACACATCTGTGGGGCACCTTGGTCTGTGAGGTTGCAACTTCTGAATTAATATTTTAGGTTTTGTGTTGACTTTCAGTGCTGAGGTACACAGGTGTTTCCTTGCAAATTCTTTGTTAAACTGTGACTTTCTGATTGTGAGAGACTCTGATACCGATAAATGGAATAGAAGGGCACAGGGGTTATGCTCCCTTGACTACTATATTCTCTCAGATATTCTGAATTATCCTCCAATTTAAAACCAGTTCTAAATTTTAATAGGCAGTAGAACTATTTGCTTGATTTATCTTTTTAAAATTGCGGTGGCATTTTTACTCTTTTACAGAATCATTTTACTTTGCCCTTGGGTGCCAACACAATGTGTCCTTCAGATATATAAATTTGATGAACTGGTTGAATAGAACCTTTCTTTTTCCATAAAATAATGACTTCTATATTAACCACTTAAGCCTCCAGGCAAGTAACAGATCTTCATTCTTTATAAATAATATGAGACTTTTTTATGGCAGATAAATGTCAAGTATCAAACATCCATTGTCAACAAACCTCCTTGTAGTGGGGAAGTCAGATGTCCAATGATAGCAATATTTCTACTTTCTCCCTTTGGACTACTTGGAAACCAGGGAAATTTTATTTTTCAAGGGAGAGAGACAAGTAAGAACATTTGCAACAGTCATAAACTTTTTCTGAAGTTACTACAGCACAAAGAGGAAAACTAAAAGAACACTAGTTTAGACATCAATCACTTTTGAGTTTGAATACAACATTCAGCACTGAGAAGCTTTGTGACTATTGACAAGTAACTTACCTTCTCTGAGTTTGTTTGTCCACTGGATAATCACACATGCACACATACACACACACACACACACACACACACCCCCTAGTGTTCCAAGTTTTAGTCACTAGCAAAAGTTATTATAACCAATTTGTAAGTTTCTCTTCATTTATATTTAACCTTCATTATAACAAAACAGAAACATCAGATTCAAAGGTTTTTAAAAAAGGAAATCAACTGCAATTTAAAAATACTCTTTGGAAAATTAGGTTTCTTTTTGCTGTCTATTGAGTTTGCCCATTCCTATAATCCCTTTAATCTTAAAAGTTCAAGAAATATTTACTAATCTAATATTTGGAAAGGAACATAGCATAGGTGAATGGATATGAGATTTGTGTTTGTATTCAGCTGTGTAAGCATGAGTTATTTTGAACTCATGGTTTCTTAATTTGTAATACTAAAATAAATATATCAAATGGTACTTTTACAATGATTAAATAATATATAAAAGCAAGGTGGCTGAAGCACAGAACAAATAATAATAATAATAATTCCCATTGTTAAATTCCAGGTAGTGTGCTGTAAGTTGTGAGCATTATAAATGGCTATTAATTTTGGTACCTGACAAGAAGTTTAAAGTAAAGTAAGAACACAATTAAGGTAGAGAGTTACAATACAATAAAGCTGAAGCTTGGCTTTATTGTGACTGAGTCATAGCTGTACTCTAATTACATTGTTCTTATGGTCATTAACTTTGCTGAGTTCCCATGTCCTCACCTATCAAAGAGCATAATAGAAGCATACACACTGATAGACATACATATTGAGTAGGATTCAATAAAAATGTTTATTAAATACATTTTAATGTAATTATTCCTAATATGTATTGTTTCATATATTCATGAGGTAAAGTCACAACTCTTGATTTATCTAATAAGATGAACCCTTAATTTATTAGCAAGAAATCTAGTTTCCTTCTTTTGACACTCCTCTCCTTCAAGCTGTCCCCAAACTCCTAAGAGTTGCTTTGTCCAAAATTGGAATCTATTCTCTTTTAATAGCAGGTTATAGAGAAAACCCAATTCTGTTCAGTTAATTACTGTCAACACTGTTTGCTATTACACAGGGTCACAATTGAATGATGGTCCTGCACACTCTGATAGATGATCCTTGTCTATTTACTGGCCCAGATCCCTGTGCAGATCATGATGAATTCTTAAGAGACAATGATAGCATGCCTTCAGCACTAAGATGGCCCAAATGTGTCCCAAGTAGCATGGCATGCCAAGGTTATAACTCTTTGCAACTCCCCTCTTCCCCCTTTTTTCCATATAAATAGCAACTTCTAGGAACCATGGGGTCAAAGTAAGTGCTATTATTGTATCTTCATATTTCCAGCGACTTTCTCCTTCCAAGGAATAAGAGGGCCTCTCAAAATACAACAGAAATTACTATACTCTTCTCTCAAGCAATGACAGCCTACATGCTTTAGCTTTGCATAAATAGAAAAAAAAGAAAGAAAAAATAACTATTCTAGGTAATATAGTGACATATTCTCTCTACTGCTATATAAATATTAAGCCATCATTTTAAGCAGCCCACCAAAGTGCATTGGACTTAAGCTTTACTTTGGCAGACATGCTATGCAATAAGAAGGCATTGCAATGAGGTACAAATCAAATTAAAAACCATGGTCTTCCACTACCTTTCAGAGTAGAGCTCAGCACAAGAGGACCATGCATCCCTCATTTTTTAAAGGTACTGGTGCACAGATGTTAAGAATATGTGCTTTATAGGCACTCCTGTGTTTGAACCTATTCTAATAAATTAACTACTGGGTGATCAAAATGGAGAAGAAACAAAGGACTGAATATCATGGTCTGAAGACCAAATTATACCATATCTTCAGTGGAGACTCAAGGAAGATGTTTTAAGCTGGGAAAGTCCATGATAGTATCTGTGCTTTAGGAAGCTCATTCTGGAAGTTGAATAGAAAACAATACCTCTGCTTAAAGGCTGTTTTCAGATCAGAAATCAGAAAAGAATTTAATATAAAGCTTTATAATTTCTTATAGAAAATAGAGAAATTTAAAATAATTTGGGGAAAATGTGAATTATCTCTGATATGGTTTGTCTGTATCCCTACCCAAATCTCATCTCGAATTATAACTCCCACAGTTCCCACATGTCATGGGAGGAACCCAGTGGGAGGTAATTGAATCATGTAGGCGGGTCTTTCCCAAGCTGTTCTCATGAGAGTGAATAAGTCTCACAAGATGTGATGGTTTTAAAAACGGGATTTTCCCTGCACAAGCTCTTCTTTTCTTGTCTGCCACCATGTGAGATGTGCCTTTCACCTGTCATGATTGTGAGGCTTCCACAGCTACGTGGAACTGTAAGTCCATTAAATCTCTGTCTTTTGGGTATGTCTTTATTGGCAGCATGAAAACAGACTAATACAGTACATTGGTACCAGTAGAGTGGGGTGATACTGAAGATACCCAAAAATGTGGAAGCAACTTTGGAACTGGGTAACAGGCAGAGATTGGAGCAATTTGGAAGGCTCAGAAGAAGATGGGTAAATGTGGGAAAATTTGGAAATTCCTGGAGACTTGTTGAATGGCTTTGCCCAAAATGCTGATAATAATATGAACAATAAAGTCTAGGCTGAGGTGGTCTCTGATAGAAATGAGGAACTTGTTGGGAACTGGAGCAAAGGTGACTATCATTATGTTTTAGTAAGGAGACTGGCAGCATTTTGCTCCTGCCCTAGAGATTTCTGGAACTTTGAACTTGAAAGAGATGATTTAAGGTATCTGGTGGAAGGCAAGGAGGAGCAAGTCACATCTTACGTCGATGGCAGCAGGCAAAGTGAGGGTACCTGGCGGAAGAAATTTATAAGCAGCAAAGCATTCAAGAGGTCATTTGGGTGCTGTTAAAGGCGTTCAGTTTTAAAAGGGAAACAGAGTGTAAAAGTTTGGAAAATTTGCAGCCTGACAATTCAATAGAAAAGAAAATCCCATTTTCTGAGGAGAAATTCAAGCTGGCTGCAGAAATTTGCATAAGTAACGAGGAAACAAATGTTAATCACCAAGACAATGGGGAAAATGTAAGTTTGGGAGGAAAAAATGGTTTCACAGGCCAGGCCCAGGGTCTCTCTGTTGTGTGCAGTCTAGGGATTTGGTACCCTGTGTCCCCACTGCTCCAGCCATGACTACAAGCATCCAAGATACAGCTCGGGCTGTTGCTTCAGAGGATGGAAGCCCCAAGCTTTAGCAGTGGTGTTGAGCCTGCATATGCACAGGAGTCAAGAATTGAGGTTTGGGAACCTCCTTCCAGATTTCAGAGGATGTGTGGAAATGCCTGGATGCCCAGGCAAAAGTTTGCTTTAGGGGCACCAGGGGAGCCCTCATAAAGAACCTCTGCTAGGGCAGTGCAGATGGAAAATGTGGATCAGAACTGTCACTCAGAGTCCCTACTGGGACATCATTTAGTGGAGCTGTGAGAGGAGGGCCACAGTTCTCCAGACCTCGATGCTAGATCCACCAACAGCTGGCACCGTGTCCCTGGAAAAGCCACAGACACTCAATGCCAGCCCATGAAAGCAGCCAGGAGTGGTGGATACTCCGTAAAAGCCACCGGAGTGGAGCTGCCCAAGACCATGGGAACCCACCTCTTGCTTCAGCATGACCTGGATGTTAGACATGGAGTCAAAGGAGATCATTTTGGAGCTTTAAGATTTGGCTTCCCTGCTGGATTTTGGATTTGCATAGGCCCTATAGCCCGTTTGTTTTAACCAATTTCTCTCATTTGGAATGGCTGTATTTACCCAATACCTGTACCTCCATTGTATCTAGTAAGTAACTAACTTGCTTTTGATTTTACAGGTTCATATGCAGAAGGGGCTTGCCTTGTCTCAGATGAGACTTTGGACTGTGAACTTTTGAGTTAATGCTGAAATGGGTTAAGACTTTGGGGGATTGTTGGGAACACATGATTGGTTTTTAAATGTGAGGACATGAGATTTGGGAGGGGCCGGGACAGAACGATATGGTTTGGTTGTGTCCCCACCCAAATCTCATCTTGAATTGTAACTCCGACAATTCCCATATGTCATGAGAGGAAGCCAGTGGGAGGTAATTGAATCACGGGGGAGGGCCTTTCCCATGCTGTTCTTGTGATAGTGAATAAGTCTAACAAGATGTGATGTCTTTAAACATGGAAGTTTCCCTGCACAAGCTGTTCTTCTCTTGTCTGCCACCATGTGAGATGTGCCTTTCACCTTTTTTTTGTGATTGTAAGGCCTCCCCAGACACATGGAACTGTAAGGCTATTAAACCTCTCTCTTTTGTAAATTGCCCAGTCTCAGGTATGTCTTTATCAGCAGTGTGAAAACGAACTAATACAATCTCTGACATTAAAATAATAAAAGCAATTTTGAAATATTCTAAAATCAATCTACAAGTATAATCAATGAAATATACAATTCAGTATGAGTTTGCCATTCAGAATTTGAAACTTAAAATATGGCTATTATATGTAAAGTAGTGTAGCATTGGCAGAGGGAGAGAGAGACTCATGGCAGATTAAATAAAGTATGCAACACAGACAAAGGTATTTTAGTATTTTAAACCATTAAAGAGGGACCAATTCAATACACTGTTTTGTGAAATTGGACAACTATTTGAAAGAAGTATAATGGTAGATTATTATTTCACACAATATATGTAAGAGTATCAATATGAGATAAATATTTTAAAACTAAAATGAAGACTAACATTATTTGAAATAATGCATAAATATTTATGTAATTTTTGTACAAAAGGGATTTTTGAACAAGATACCTGATATAGTTTGGCTCTGTCCCCACCCAAATCTCATCTTGAATTGTAGCTTCCCCAATTCCCACATGTCATGGGAGGGACCTGGTGGGAGGTAATTGGACCAAAGGGGTGGGTCTTTCTCATGCTATTCTCATGATAATGAATAAGTCTCATGAGATCTGATGGATTTATAGAGAGAGGTTCCTCTGCACAAGTCCTCTCTCCTTTGCCTGCTGCCATGTAAGAAGTCCCTTTGCTCTTCCTTTGTCTTCCACCATGATTGTGAGTCCTCCCTAGCTGGGTGGAACTATGAGTTCATTAAATCTCTTTTTCTTTATAAAATACCCAGTCTCAAGTATGTCTTTATTAGCAGTGTGAGAATGGACTAACACAATATCAAAATCAGAAAGTACATGAGAAAAGTTGATAAAAATTTAAAAATATTTGTAAAGATGTATTTGTGTATAAATATGTATAACATACAAAAATTAAACATTAACACATTTCATGTGTATAAATCTCTTTTAAATAAATGAAAACAAGGTAAACATCCCAATAGCAAAATAGACATAAAACAAATAATTCACAAAAGACAAATGAATTAATGCAAACAGTTAATAAACATGTAAAGCAAATTGAATTTTTTTAGTACATCCAGAGATTTGAGGATAAGAATAGGGATTATCACATTTCCCTTTAAAATCTTTAAGCCGGGCGCGGTGGCTCACGCTTGTAATCCCAGCACTTTGGGAGGCCGAGGCGGGTGGATCATGAGGTCAGGAGATCGAGACCACGGTGAAACCCCGTCTCTACTAAAAATACAAAAAATTAGCCGGGCGTGGTGGCGGGCGCCTGTAGTCTCAGCTACTCGGAGAGGCTGAGGCAGGAGAATGGCGTGAACCCGGGAGGCGGAGCTTGCAGTGAGCCGAGATC
Organism: Hylobates moloch; assembly: GCF_009828535.3. Taxonomy (NCBI): domain Eukaryota; kingdom Metazoa; phylum Chordata; class Mammalia; order Primates; family Hylobatidae; genus Hylobates; species Hylobates moloch. The sequence continues at coordinate 96,704,103 of NW_026652281.1, forward strand.
GCGCCACTGCACTCCAGCCTGGGCGACAGAGCAAGACTCCGTCTCAAAAAAAAAAAAAAAAAAAAAAAAAAAATCTTTAAAATGAAATTTTCCATTGTAAGAATAGGTGCAGGGATATAATTTTACAAAATTTTGGTAGGAACATAAGTAGAATTCCTTCTCCAAAGGCAATTACTGCTAAGAAATATTTAGAAATATGTATTAACTTCTAAATTGGGAGAACAGGAGATGGGGAGAGAGAGAGAGAGAGAGGGAGAGAGAATAATCCAGGCAAGTAATAAAAGGTGGTTGAACTAAAATAATGAACTATGAAATTTAGCAGAGGAGACAGATTTGAGTCCTAATTTCAATAACAGGTGTAATAGGACATTGTCAGATGTTCACGGGAGCCATTGCTCAATCTGCACCTACCTAGAAAAAGTCTTTCAACTTCCCAGCCACCAAAAGCAGATCTAATTCTATCAGACTCATGAGGACTCTCAAGTTTACTACACATTTCATTAAAAAAGGAGGGCTTTACAAAGCAGCCACTTAATAAAAGTCATCCAATTGAATAGTTCCCTTCTCTTCTACTCCCACTCCTAAAGTTTTCCAAAATTTTCCAGGATCAAGAATTTCATTTTACTTTCTCATAAGTCCTTTGACAATCCCAGCATTACTTATGGCAGTGTAGCAGTGATTGAATGTCTGTAAGAAAATTGAAGCTTGAACCTCCTTAGAAAAGCATGTGTTCCTAAAGATTTTAACCTTAATGGCTTATCAAATGCTTCATTTAAAAAGGCAAGTCTTTCCATTGATAGAATGCGAAGAGGTTCTACTCTCAAAGGACATAACATTTTTTAATTTATGAACTTATTTTGTTACCTTCAAATTTATTTTAAGAGAACAACCCTGGATGTGAGTATTTCTCTATAAGAGTCTCCAAATGTTTTCTAGAATAGCATGGAATTGTATTCTAGAAAACCATAATAAGATATAAAACATACAAATTATAGTAGAAGCATATGATAAAATTATATGCTGCCATTACAAGTAATATTTTAGAAAATATTTTATGTATACAGATTAAAGGAAGAAAACTGCAAAAATTACTATTTTGTTATTGTTTTTTATGTTATCTGTGAATGGAAATTTCAAGTCAATTTTCTTTACTTCTGTATCAAAGAATTGAGAGTGGACAACTTATGTCCTCAAATCCCAAACCAAAAAAAAAAAAAAAAAAATCAATTGCATTTAAATTATTCTTGACTTGAAGAACACTGGGTTCCTATATTCACCAGTATATATTATGAATACCTTGCTGCTATCATTGGCAACTTTTCTTCTATAGTCAATTGTAAAAATGCCTAGAAAGATCAATAATGTATTAACATTTTGGTCATTTAGATTTCTTTTCAGTATGAATTACATTGGTACTTTCTTTCCAATGACAACTGGTTCTTAGGGTTTTTTTTCCCCTTTTTAGAATTAAAAAAAGATAACATATAACATACATGCAAACTACTATATTCGTTTCATGCTTTGATTTTTGTGGAAACTTTGAAATACAGTTCAAGCAGGTATTTATGTTGCCTTTAAATCAATCTAACTGTCAAGATTATTCTCTGTGACTTATAATGAAATCCCGCTTAAAGTAGGTAAATGCATTCAAGAAGATTGCAAACACATGTGAACTTGCAGATTCCTATTGCTCCATTTATGACTAGAATGAGTGAGACCAGAGAAACAGAGTGGCAGTATTTAGGAGAGATTCCAGGGGCGCTGGTTTCCAGTCCAGTGTTTTGTACAGCACACTTCCCCAAATGTTCTCAAATTCCCCCACACATTTGCTGAAGAAACTGGAGAAAAAGGCACATCAGAGGAGGTAACTAACCCCAGGCCCATAGGCTGTATTTTCATTGTTTAACTTGACATAGTTTATGGGCTCATTTATCTCTGACCATCATCGTCTCCTTATTAGCTTTTCTGTAAAAGTGCTTTTTAAGGCATTCAACAAAATTTGTGGAATATATACATAAATGAGAATAGTAAAAGTAAATAAAAGACTAAATGAGATTTTACTTTAAAAATCAGTCATTTGGCCTGCAGATATAATATATCAATAATAATTCAATTTAAAAGTTTCTAACTCCTTAACCTCAGGTGTGTAAAACGAAAAAAGTATTAAGACTAGCAAATTTTAGTGGTATTTTTTTTTAAATTTGTTTGCCCATGGCCATTTTGTCTTTTAGATGAATGATAGAAATGTTTCAAAAAGATTCAGTTCTTTCCCAATGTCTTTTTTTGAAGAATTGTATTTGTTTTTTAGATTAATCTGGGAAGAACTGCCATGTCTCACATTTAGAATCGCACACTGTCTTTCCAATTACTAAAATGACCTTTTATATTGCACCATAGAGTATTGCTTTATTTTATAGAACCAGATGATTAATTTTAATTGTACATATTACTAAGGTTTATACATTTTGAGCCTTTTATAATTTATGCATTAAATTGAAATCTTAGTCTATTTATTTTTAATATTAAAATGTTCTATTTTTAAACAAACTTTCTTATTAGCTTTAATAGACTTTTGCCAGTGGGATAGCTGTGTTTATTTGGTAAATAATCATATCATTAGCAAGCCATGTAATTATTGTTTCTACCTTTCTAATATCTACGTTAATTCTTATCTAGTCTCTCATGCAACACAGAGTTAGTGAGCTCTACTCCGCCAAGGAAGTCATACTTTTTTAATGTTTCTGAAGTTACAATCCTGAAAAAGAAGATATCTTTCTTTTTTGTATCCAAAGCCTTCTCAGTCAAGTGAATATTAATAAGGTTTTACTATATCACCTGCAAGCTCATCCATCTACTGAACACTTCACCCTAGTGTAAAACTTCTTCCACTGCTAAAGCAGAAGGTAAATATTAATAGCTTCCTAGGAAAATAGTTGAGCGTCCAAAATAATCTCCATTGAATCAAGAACACATGCAAATTTATGCATTCATTTGCTACACTATGTAAGGCAGATACTGTGCAAACAGAATAGCAGCTATATATCATACAAAGACAAAAACAAAATGCCTTACATATCTTCAAGTTGTTCCCACATGTTGAATAGTGCCTTGGAACAATGATCTATAACAGGGGTTCTCAACATAGCTGTACAGAAGAATCATCCAAAAATATTTTAAATAATACCTACTGATGCTTGGACTCCACCCTTCTAATTTTTTTTTTTTTTTTTTTTTTTTCGAGACGGAGTTTTACTCTTGTTGCCCAGGCTGGAGTGCAATGGCACGATCTTGGCTCACCATAACCTCTGCTTCCGGGGTTCAAGCAATTCTCCTGCCTCAGCCTCCCGAGTTGCTGGGATTACAGGCATGTGCTTCCACACCCAACTAATTTTGTATTTTTAGTAGAGATGGAGTTTTTCCATGTTGGTCAGGGTGATCTCAAACTCCCGACCTCAGGTGATCGGCCTGCCTCGGCCTCTGAAAGTGCTGGGATTACAGGCATGAGCCACTGTGCCTGGCCTCCAAAAATTATGTTTTAAGTGCTCTGACTTATGGTCAGGATATCCTGAGATTCATTACCTTTTAAAAATGTTAATTAATAGACTTTATGTTTTGAACCGTATTGGGCTCACAGGAAAATTGAGTGGAAATTACAAAGAGTTCCCGCACCCCTCACAGTCACCACCACCCTCCCCATCCAGATTAATTATCTTGTTAGGGGATTGTAGTCATCATTAAATTTGAGCTTCTTCACTTAAAAATGAACATTCCAGGAAGTTCTTTACATATGAAATGTAAACCTCTAGAAAAAAAGGATATGATTATTCAATACCATTGTCATGTCCTTACACATGAAACATCTTGGGATCTTGGGAGACTAAAGGAGGAGTTAATGAGACTCTAGAATTATTTTATTTCCTCTTTTCACAGCATACCAGGGAGAAAATATGTCAAGAGACTAGCGCTGAGAATTTAGAACATAAAAATAAGGTTACTGGTTGTGTTCCTCTTCACTTTTCTAATTTTAAGAACCTTATGCTGTTGAAAATACTTATGTTACTTGGCACTTGTTAAAGAAAGTCACTTAATGTTAAAATAGCTAATAGATGTAGTTTAACATGAAAGAAATATTGTTTAATTTGCTATCTTACACTGTTTAACCAGATTCTTCATTAATTTTTTGTATCCAATAACCATTGTAGGAAGACAGTGCAAGTGGTAACTATTGTATATAAATTTTATGACCTATGTGAGGATAAAAAAAAAATCAAGAACAGAGGTAGAAAAAAAAAGAATTGAAATAACCTCTGTTGATTTTATGGACAAATAATTCTTACATTTTTACATTATGCTATGCCAATATACTGACAGATTATTAAATTTAGGATCAGAAGTAAGGGCTACACTCACTTTCTACAATTGTGTCTATATTCATTTCCTAGGTTTGCTATAACAAACCACGAACTAGGTGGCTTGAAGCAGAAATAATGTACTGTCTCACAGTTGTGGAGGCTAGAAGTCTGAAATCACGTTATTGGCAGGACCATGATCCCTCTAAAGGCCCTAGGGGAACAATCTGTTTTGTGTCTTTCTCTTAGTTTCTGATGTTTGTTGGAAATACTTTGCTAGTAGATGCATCATTTTAACGTCTTCTTCATTTTTATGTGTGGTTCTCTGTGTATGTCTGCCTCTGTATCTCTTCCCCTCTTCTAGTAAGGCCACAAGTCATATTGGATTAGGGACCCATCATCCAGTATAACCTCATCTTAACTAATCACATCTGCACAATCCTATATCAAAATAAGGTCATAGTCTGAGGTTCCAGGAAGGACATAAATTTTGGATGGACTTTTTTTTTTTTTTCTTGGAGAGTCTCGCTCTCTCACCCAGGCTGGAGTGCAGTGGCATGATCTTGGCTCACTGCAACCTCCTTCTCCCAGGTTCAAGAGACACTATTGAAACCAGCAGAGTGATTTGAGGCAAATCTCTTACAATTGCATGTAATGTTACGGACTGAATGTTTGCATCCCCTGAAATTTATGTGTTGAAACCCTAACCCCCAATGCATATTTGAAACTGGAGCCATCAGGAGGCAATTGGGGTTAGATGAATTCATGAGGGTAGGGTCCTCATGATGGAAATAGTGTCCCTATAAGAAGAGGAAGAGATACATCTCTCAACACTCACATACTAAGGAAAGAATACGTAAGCACATAGGGAAAAGGCATCTGTCTGCAAACCAGGAAGAGTGCCCTCACCAGAAGCTGTCTCAGACTTCAATTCTCCCTAAGTCTAAGAAAATTCAATTTGTTTTTTGAGCCACATAATCTATGGTATTTGTTATGAAAGTCTGAATTGACTAAGACAGATTTTGTTACTGAGAAATGGGGTGCTGCTATAACAAATACCTAAACATGTAAAAGCAGCTTTAGAACTGGATATGAGTACAGGCTGGAAGAGTTTTAAGGTGCATGCTGAAAATATGAATGATATAGGCATCCTGATGAGGTATCAGACAGAAAATGAGAAACATGTTACTGGAAGCTGGAGAAAAGGTTGTTCTTGTTATAAAGAGGAAAAGAACTATGTTCTAATGTTTTGGGGAAGTTACAACTAGTGTGCAATGAAATTGGATAGTTAGATGAGGAGATTCCTAAGCAAAGTGTTGAAAGTGTGCCTTGATTCCTCCTGACTGCTTATAGTAAAAATGTGAAAGAAGAGAGATAATTTGAAGGAGAAATTGTTATGCAAAATGGATCTAAGTCTTAAAAATTTGAAAGGTTCTCAGCCTGTTCATATTGGGAAACATCAGAAAGCATATTTAGAAGATAAAACCAAGGGTGTGGTAAATTATGACTTGGAAAAAAGCTTGAGATTATATAAGCGAGAATACTTTAAGTTTGAAGTAAAAGAGATGAAGACAAGACTTCACTGTGGATCCATGGGTGGGGGACTACCACACAGGGCCAGTGAAGCAAAGACACCTAGAGCCTTGAAACTGTGACTTCCATCAGACAGAACCACAGGGGCAAGACATGGCCCAGAGCCATGAGGGTGATGCTATTGTCCCACTGAGCCTGGAGGACAGAGAATCAACCAAGAAGGTTAATCTCGAACATTACAATCTCTAGAATTCCCCTTGCTTGGTTTTGCACTGGCATGGGACTCATTACTCTTTTCTTTTTTCCTATTTCTTTCTTTTGGAATGAGAATGCCTATTCTTTGCTTGTGTCCGCATTGTATTTTGGAAGTACATAACTTGCCTGTTTTCACAAGTTTCACAGCTGGAGAGGAATTTTGCCTCAGGAAGCATCGTACCTCAGTTTTCATGCATTTCTGATTTTGATGATATTTTGAATTTTGGAATCAAGAGTTGATGCTTGTATGAGTTAAATATTTTGGGGCTGTTGGGATGGAATGATTGTATTTTGCATGCCCTAGGACATGAATGTTGAGGGGTCAGATGTAAAGCTACAGACTGAATGTTTGTGCTCCCCAAAATTCGCATGTTAAAGTCCTAACCCACAATGTGATGCTATTTGGAGATGGGGCCTTTAGGAGATAATTGGATTTAGATGAGTCATGCCAGTGAGATGCTCATGATGAGATTAGTACTTTTATAAGAAGACGAAAAGAGAGATTTCTCTCTGTCTGCCCTCCCTTTGTTTCTCTCTTTTGTTTCCCTCTCTCACTCTCTCTTGCTCTCTCTCTCTCTCTCTCTCTCACACACACACACACACATACACACACACACACACTCTCACACACTGAGGAAAAGCCATGCATGCACACAGCAATAAGGCATTAACCTGCAAGTCAGAAGGAGCCCTTCCCAGAACCCGACCATGCTTGTTCCCTGATTTCAAGACTTCCAGGCTTCAGAACTCTGAGAAAATAAATCTCTGTTGTTTAAGACACTGAATCTATGATACTTTGTTATGACAGCCCAAGCTGATGAAGACATATCTTATTTATGTTTTGTATATAAGAAAGTAACCCTACTTACCCGAAGGGTTGTTTGAGATCATATGAAATAAACACGTTTATTAAACTGAATCTGCAAAAATATTGAGGGATTATTATATAACTAGCTCTATCTAGGGTATGTTTTAAGCATCTAAAAACAGTGAAAAAAAGAATGCTGCATTTAAAGTTTTTGAAGTTTAATGTGCATTACTTCCCTAACCTTTAGTTTTTTCCATATTAAAAAACGACACTGTGAATTGTCCCAAAGAGAACTAGTGAGCATTAAAGAGATGGTACATTACAGGCTACCTATCACATAGCAGGTGCTTCATTGATGCTAATCTCCTCTCCCTTTCCAATATTAATACTATTAATTTCATATTAATGTAGATTTTTTGCTTCATACATAATTTGTGTTTTTTGAGTCTACATTCCATGTATACACTAACATGTAACATGTTTATGGTCTTAGTTCTTGAGTTTCAGAAAACAATGTCCAGTCTGGTGATGTTAAATGTCATCCCATTGTCTACAGATTCAAGTTCAAAGCATTTATTCTGGCATTTAAGATACACAATAACCCCAAAGTAAATTTTACAGCTTATTTATTAAAATTTTTTTCTTCAGAATACCTGGAATTCCTATTATGCCTTCAGCACATTCTGTAACTCTCCTAAAGCCATACCTTTTACTATGTCCTCCCCTCTACCTGAAATGCTTCCCATTGGTGACATTTGTAATCTGGAATTTAGGATTCAATGCTAGGCAAGGCAACCTCTGTTCCTTTCTGAGTTTATGGAGAAACTGAAATAACTAAATAAGGAACTACAGTATAATGTCATGAAACCAGGGTAGGAGAAGTGAAGTCCCTGGGACTCAGAATGGAGCATCTAATGAAGGCTTCATGGAAACTGTATTTGATCTCTGATCTCAGGAAGGAAGAAGTAATGGAGGATGGAGAGAAGAATGACAATAATCTGTGCAAAGAGTATAGAGTGTTTAAAGTCTTGTAGGCAAAAAGACAGTTTGACTTTTTCATGAAACTGAAAGAAATTTATTCTGACTGGAGCATGGAGTTCGGAGGAGAAAAAGTGGTATAGTCATAAGTGATGAAGCAGGGGAGCAAATGAACAGCTAGATCATAAAAGGCACAGTGAGAGAAATTAAGGACTCTGTATTTTAGGTCAATGAGGAGCTATTTTTTCTCTGACTGATTATCATACAACAAAGCCAGGGTCCTTCTTATTGAGGCTACCACTAATTCATACTCTTTCTCCCAAACTTCTGCTCTGTCTGATTTCTACATTACTCAATAAATACTTGCTGAATTGTGGTGTAATGTGAATGAAGGGCAGACTTATTCCAAAAAGGAACAATCAACTCCATCTCCTTGAAGTCATTCACTTGATTATCATTCTCCAAAGGCTTAGGTGAGAAAAAAATCTTGAAGTCAGCATATCCTCTCTACTGCAAGCAAAAAATGATCTTTTAAGAATTTGAATAGTGTTTTTTGAACTCGCTAAATATATCAGTCTTCTCACTAAGGCAAAGCAGTTAAAAAGTTGGAACCGTCAAACACTGGCAAGCAATAATTTGAGTTCTCTCTGTTCACTTTTCAATTAAAATTTCAATTTAATAAATGGAAACACATTATCTGATTTTCAAATAAAAGAAATAAATAAATCTCTATGATATGGATAACCAGTGAGTCAACTCTGAGAAAATGGTTTGTATAAATTGGCTAATATCTAAATAGGGCTCCAATAATATTTTTAATAGAAAGATGAACCTAAACAAACAAAAATGTAGATAAGAGATAAAATGTAATTTCACTCTTCTCAGAAAAAAGGGAAAAATAATAAACCAAATTAAAAAAGGATATGATTGAGGGTTTGTGTTAGAATTAATAAAAGGAAAACACCAATATCCAAAGTTGTATATGCCATCATAAACTTCTTTATATCTGTGGTACTTAGATTTTATTTGCTCTCTATGCCTGCATTCTTCCTAAGATATTTTCCCTGAGTTCAGTTGTATTGGAAAGTAAGATTATATTGCTATTGAGTTCATTTTCCTAGTATATAATACCAAACTGGGTTGCAATATCTGACAGATTTATGACTATTTGCTGAGACGTATTTTATAAAATGGCAGAATAGAAGGCATTTTTTTCCATCTGCTCTTTGTAGCAAACCTTCACAGAAAAAAAAGACAGTTTTTAAGAAGGAAGAGATTACAATTTTTTCAGTCTTTTTTGTCTGTATCAAAGGATATTTCTGAATAATATGTTGTAAAATAGCATATTACAGATGAAACACACAATTCATTGCTTATCCTATAGAGAAAGACGTCTTCCTGTCTCTGCTAAATGTGTGAGTTCATGGGTATATAAAAATAGAATGCAGTTGGCAATGAAAGTTACAGGCTGATGGATGACACCCCATTGTCAAACAATTGATAGCTAGTGAGGAATTATAGTGACCTTGTAGTGCAGCACAAATAATTCAGCAGCCCCTGAAGTATGCTAAGCAGACTAGCTTCTCTCTTAGGGGTGCCTGGGTCACTTAAGTAGGGGAAATGTATATCTTTAATTTCCTTTAGAAACACTGTAATCACCTCTAGGCAAGTAAGAGAGTGGGTAATTTCAAGGCAATTCCTTAGGATACCTTTAAAACATTATTTCATCAGCAATGGTTAGATATAGCCCAGATCACCCTAGGAAATTGATCAGAAAGACACTGGAATAGAAGTACACGTATTTAAATGTTATCTTCCTAATCAAAAAACAGTGGTACATAATAGATTATATCAGCTATGATCTCAGCCAGACTTGAGAACAAAGATGGGTTTACCACTTGCTAGCTGAAGGAGCTTCGGCACACTTCAGTTTTCTCATTGATAAGGGAATAAAAGGCATCTTTCAAAGATTTATTGTAAGGATTGGACATAATAATGTGTATGTGGGACCACTCCCACGTACACTCCCACATGAGAGATAAGATAACTTATCTCATAGCACTGACATACACTCAGGAGGTGGAACCACCAGGAATCTGGAGCAAAAAAGCGTAGGGACCACATGGGAAAGAGCCATCTAGAATCATTAAAAGACACATGGCTTTGTTATTTGTTGCTACCCTTAAAAAATGTTTTCTATAAAATGAAAGAAGTATTTTTAACTCTTTTGACCATTTTGGGTGAAGACTCTTCTTTGGTAAATGCTGAATTTGGAGATGGATTTAATGCATATATGTGATTATTGTTTAGGAGAAGAAAGTAAGGGGTAGGAAGAAAAAGATGTGAGTCATCAGCTTCTACATGGAAAAGAAAACCATAGGTGTCCTTAAAATCATTCTGAGTGAGAGAGGAGATGCTATGAGAGCTAAGCTGAGTCAGAGGTCATTAAAGGGAATGAACTATGGCTGAAAGCAGATGATTTTGTACATGAAGATCCCAGGTTCTCACTGGTGCTCAGTAGACCTTTGGCTGTCCCCTTTTAAGCAAAAGTCACTGAGAGACATGTGGATATTATCACATGAATACCCAGGGAATATAAGATGAGAGGCATCAAGCTGTCCATTCATACTCACAGGCAAAGCAAACCATTGGTAGGGAATGAGTAGGGCACCCACAATGGAACAGATTATTAGAAAAAATCTCCGTTTTGACCAGATATAGTTTGTGCCTAAAAATCAGCTATTCCAGATATGATAATTGTATTTTTTGAGTGTTCACTTGGACATTGGATTGTGAGTTTTACATTCTCAAGAGGCTCACCTTCTAGAAGTTCTCACCACAATAGACTGTGTAATCGGAAAGAATTGATCACACCAATTCAGAAAGGAAAAGTGGAGACCAGGTTGGAGCTCAATGTTGAAAATTTTTGGGCCTTCAGGCCAATTTGGCCCACATGAGTTATGACATGGAGGTGGAAGAAAACTATTTTAGTCCTAGTCATTCATTCTATTTAATGGAAGACATTTACTCAGCATGTAAAATATGGTAAGAACTCTGCCGGCTCTGAAAATATAGAGTCTGATACGGTTTTCTTTAAAAGATAAAGAAATATGAAGCAACAACAACAAAATTCTTAAGGAGCATGTAAGATAATCTCAGGGGATTCCTACAAACATAACAATTTTTATCTTTTTAAAGGCTGTTACACAATCCATCTGAATGTATCTGAGTACCAGTCAGCTCTCTAAGACCTACGAGGTTTCTGTTATTCTCTGATGCCCCCTCATTTAGCAAATGGTGTGTACAATGTATACTTTCAATAAAACTAAACAAAGATCAACACATACTCTGGCAGCAACCCTACCACCAACAAAATTGAAAGGCAAAAGGCAGTTTGCCATAAAGATATTTGCTGAAAAAAATAAATCCCATTGACATCTCAAAAGTACTCTTCAGAGAAAATAGTTTACATGCCTGTTTTTTTTTTTCTAAGTAGTTTGTCATCTCTTTCACAGATAAAATGATACTTTATTTTTCTTTTTTCCCAGGTAAAATTTTTTCAAGAATTCTGCCAAATCCTTTGCATCTATATCACAATGATTGTTCAGTCAATGGTGGCACATTTCTTTTAATTTCATTGTAATCAGAAATACATGTTTTACTGAAAAAGCAGTAAGTAGGAGCACAAAAACTTCTGCTAATTAATATAATAATTATTATAATAGCACTTGTTGAGCACTTACATAGCCCTGGACCTTTGTTCTGTGTTGTTTGTGCAGTATCCTTGGTTGGTTGCTTTAGGGTTGGAAAGAGATTTAATTATTATCTCTATTTCACAGAGATGGTGGAGACTAAAAATGAATACATGACTTTCCCATAAACCTTAACCTTGCAAATGGGGAGTCTTGAACTTTCTTTAGTATCAAATCTCTTTTTCATTACACTATAGCAAATCCCACTTAGAAATAAACTTACTTAGTAAATTTCATAATTTTTATCAGACGATTTTTGTTGATAGCATACACCTTTCTTTGGCTGCCTATTTTGAAAGGTTAGTATTGACTGCAATGCTTTTTTTTTATAGAAATGTCTTTCAAATATTTCCGTTTTGTTGTGCCAAATACTATTTTCAGAGTTTGTGGTTTACAAAGAATAAGTAAGTATCCCAGGGGTTTGGGAAACACCATTTCTGAACCATTATTTTCTCATGTATAAAAAGGAGGTAAGACTAGGGTCCATTTCTTGTGACTGTACCTGGGATTAAGTGAATTGACAAATATGAAGCCCTTAGCACAGTGCCAGGGATACAGTATATGCCCAACAGTGTTGGGTTTGTTATTTTTTCATGCAACAGGAGATAAAAGGAGTAGATAAGTAACCTAATTAATATCAAACAATTACTTGGCTGTATGGTCACAGATTATTTAATGAGTGTTTACTGCAAGTTATCCTATCTCGTACTCACAGAAACCAATTTGGGTAGAAATGTAGCTCTATTTGGTAAGAAGTTGAGGATCCATTTAGGTTAACCCCGGATCCCATGGCTAGTGTCTGCCAGAGCTGGTGTATGAATTTCAATTCTGCAAACATGTCAATCAGTTTAAATTTTGTATCAAATAATAAAAATCCAAATCAATGGGCTTAAACCATCAGGAAATGTATCAGCAGTACACATCACCGGAATTCTGGGGGTAGGCCAGTTTCTGCTTCTCACCTAATCTAGGTGTTGTGACTCCATTTATTCATTTATCCATTTATCTACACATTACCCATCTTGCCTGTCTTTTTGGTATCAGCAACATGTTGATCAGAAAGTTGTGTGACTCAAGAATTTCAAGGCTTCATCTGGATGTGACAATATGCAAAGGAAGAAAACATGCTTCTCCCAGCCTTTCAAGCCATAGTTCACCAAAATTCCATTTATTGATCATCTGTCAGTCCCTGTACAATGATTTTATCCAGGAAAATGGAATTTTCTGATAGGCTTAGGACTTATAATGTGCATATCCACACACACACACAAAGCAAGTAGATGAAAATCATAAGATATTAAAATGTTTTCTGAGAAAATATATTTCATTTCCTTCTAACGTGGGTTTTAAACAGTAAGCAACCAAACTAGTCTATTCAGTGCTTATTCTATTATCCTCTGCGAGTCCTTGGTCCAGACTCTTGCATTAGAAAAGTAAAACAGGGAGACAGGTCATTCACAGGACATTCACCGAGTGAACACAATTTTTTAGCTAGCTGGACTTTGCCCCCATAGCTTACCGATTGCATGACTTTAGTGAAATGGCTTAACATCTTTCAGCCTCTGTTTCTTCATCCATAAAATAGGTTTCTGTGAGGATTGATTCAGACAATCAAGCTGCTTGACAAATTTGCATTGTTGTCAGGGAGCCGAAGTAAAACTCAGGTAGAGAGAAGGCTGTGAAATCTGTTGGACTGGGATCACATCTAGGCTTGCACATATTCCTAAGATTCTGTGTAATCTAAAAGCAAAACAAAAAAACACTAAAAAAAACACAAACAAAAGCAGCATCACATTTGTTGCGAAGACACAATAAGATAATACACAAAAAGTGTTTAATCCATCATGTCTCTCAGAATAAGCAGTCCATGGATATTTTTGTTATTAATATTACTACAGAAGTGCAGTTTCTTTCATCAAAGAGTTTACTGTCCAGTAGGAAAAAGAGAAGAGTAACAGATAAAATATATTGCAAGGATTTTATAGGCATGAAATTGTGTAATTTTGCAAGTCCACAAGAAGTAGCATTGTCTCCTTGAGGGGTCAGACACTTCACAGAAGAGGTGAAAGTAAGTTGAGCAAGTATTTATTGCAAGGTCTTTCTTACATGCAGAAACATGCAGGAACCCTTGGGGGTGTGGGGAAACAATACGCTTAAGTTAGACAACTCATAGCACAGATGAGAACACCGGCTTTCATAGCAAGTCTGCACCATCTTATCCAAAGTAAAGATGTTCTGATGCAGACCTAGCTGAGAAAGAAAAAGTGACAGAGAAAACAGATTTCCTCCTTATAATGTGTCAGGGAACTTGGAGTAGATTAAATCCCTGTAGGAAGGCAATAGAGAGGAGCAGCAGCTACTTTGACAGAGCTGAAATAGAGCCAGGAGCCCATTACTTTAATACTCAGGGAAACCAGACTGATTGGCATCAAAGCCATTCAGGAAAGGTGCGTAGATTGATGACATGGTCCCAGGTGACATTTTAGAGCAACAGCAGGCTTTCAATCCTGGGCACACTTCCAACTGACACCCAAGTTATGTTCAGATACTACAAATTCCTTAAGTTCCTACCAATGTATGTAGTGACAAAAGGTAGCTACACAGTAGGCACTCAATCCTACTTGTTTACTAACTTATTTTGTAAACATAACCCAAGATTTGTTGTTGATTTATGTTGGGATTTGAGGACTGGAATATTATGTGTTTGATGTAGTACAATATTTCCTAGGCAAATTTATAAGCTGGCTCCAGATTACCTGGCTTCCATTCTATCCTTTCTTTTCCACTCATCTCAACAGTAATAGAATAGACAAAGATGCAGGAAATTTCATCTAAAAAGACAAAAATCTTAGGGCCAAGGAAGTGAGGTGGAATTTGAGTAATGGTAAAGATGGACAACATCCAGACACCTATATGAAGCGTTAGCAAGAAAGCTAATGCTGTGCTCTGAAATTTCAAAATGGAACCATCACGATCACAAAAAGGCTGCCATTAGCAAACAGAAGAGGCCTTGGCTGAAATGGAAGATTGCCCATCCCACCCCATTCATATGACAGGAAAATAGAAGCCCGCTCAAAATAGTTAAAAATTTATTGGAAGAATATAATTTTTCAAAATACAAACGTGCCAATGCCATTCCCTGTTTAAATTACTAGTGACTGCGATGGCCTTCAGGATGAAAATCTATATTCTTCAGCAAGACATATAAATCTTTACAACGTGTTCTTCTCATCTGTTTTCTTAGGAGCACTCTGCTCACCCCTCAGCGCACACGCACACTGTATCCTCTGCTCCAGTCGTGCTGAAGTATTTCCAGTTCTCAGAAGAATCGTGTGGTTTTACGCTTCCCTAACCTTGAACATGCTACTGCACCTGGAATATCATTTCTCTTCTCCACCTGTCTATTCTTTGCCTAGATCTCTCAGAATCATTCTAACTTCTTTCTCACATCAGCTTTGAAAATTTTTCCTGTTGGGAGAAGGTTGCTGAGATACTTATTTCTTGTTTTATTTCACTCATTGATAGCCTTATTTACTAATTCCCTGGTCCATTGGTCAACAAATAATTGCCAGTCACGGTCCTACATCTAGGTGAGAGAGTGTTTACTAAGTCACATATTGTCTTGCAGTCTGGTATTTTCTGATTTACTTCCTATCACACTTATCAATTAGCATCTTAATTGGCTATTGGCATTGGGGAAAAAAAACATTAATGAAGAATCCTGGAGGATAGGGGCCCTGTAATGTTCATTTTGGTACACACAAAGCTGTATGCCTGAATTATAGAAGTGGAATCCATAACTGTGTGTTAAGGGAATAAATGTATGAATTAATAAATGAAAACAGGCTGTATTAGGTTCCCAGGGCTGTCATATAAAAGACTCCCAAACTGGGTGGTTTAAAACCTTTCTGGTTGAAAAAGAAATATATTGTCTCATAGTTTCGGAAGGTTTAAATCCAAAATTAAGAGATTAAGAAGGTCTTGCTGTCTCTGAATGCTCTAGGGAAAAATCTCTTCTATGTCTTTCTCTTAATTTCTAGTGTTTGCTGGCAATCCTTTGCAGTCCTTGACTTGTAGTTACCTCCAACCTTTGCCTCTAAGTTTACATAGCATTTCCTCCTGTGTGCCTGTCTCTGGCTCTCTTCTTTTCTTTTAAGGACACCAGCTATAATGGCATAAGGGCCCACCCCACTCCAGTATGGCCTCGTCTTAACTAATTATATCTGTAATAAAATTATTTCCAAATAAGGTCATATTCTGAAGTTCTAAGGAGAACAGGGAATTGTAGATATGTTATTCAACGCAATACAAAGGTCATTGTCAAAAGATACTTGGTAAAGATGGAGAAATAAAAAGCTTTCAGTTCCTTATGTTAAGCTGAATTATTTTCAGAAAAAATAAATATATAACAAAATAAGTAATCTAACTTTAAAATTATTCTAACATGTAGAGTTATTAAAATTGGTAGTCATTGTCCTGCATTTAAGATGATCTATACCTGGGCAAGAAAAATGGATCTGGATGAAGTGGTTTAGAACAAAAAATGTAAGTGACTTTCACCTATCTCACATATGCACATATCAACAATTGTGTATAAAAGTTCTTCTCTGAGATACTTTAACAAAGGCTGCGTACTTTATGTATTTATACGTACATAATACATATGCATATACCTGTGTGTATGCATGAACATAAATATATTATCATAAAGAGGAAGTGAGTTGTAATTAGTGGAAAAAAACTTAGAGTTGATTCACTGTTCTGTTAAGGTCACACAAACATGAATTACAATTTCTCTCCAAAAACACAGCAATATTCCAAGAGAACTATTGTGGCCCAGGAGTAACTTAGGTAACAGGGCAGCATGATCCAATATACTTAATTCAAGCATTTTCAAGGTACAGTTTGAAATCAATATACATTAAATACTTTTATCAGGTGCTAACGTTTTCCAATAATATTCTAATTCATAGCAGCTCATGATGAAGAATATGAAAGTGCACTCTTAAGCTGTGCTCAGGGCTAAATTATATTGCTTGTTATTATAGAATCAACACCTAAATATAACCCAAGTAGAGATGATATTGTTTATTCTAATGATGAACAAGAAAGACATCATTTGGAAATGTTTTTTAAGTTCAGATTCAAGTTTAACAATTTTTGCCTTGCATTCAACTGGTTTGAAACACGAAAAAAATGCTCACTTTTGATTTTATCTGACAAAACTAGAGAAGAAAGTTTTCTATACACACAACGAAGGACAGATACTGTATTTAATACAGGAAAAAAATATGCTGAAGCAATGGTCATTAACAAATACGTCATTTTTTTCCATTTTTGACCTTATGATTTTTGTCTGTAATGCCAATTGTTCTTTCAAATAAGGGATCCTCGAAATGTGGAGTCAAATCTCTGGGTATTAATGCAAAATAATTCACTGAAACTTTTCTGAATAATCGATATTATACCCTCATTATTCTGAATTTATTTATTGCCTTGCATTTCTGCTCATTCAATCACAAGTTGTGCTTTAAAAATATATATGTATATCGTTTGGGGATAATGAGAAAACTTTGCTCCTACCAGCTGGACTGAAAATTTTTAAAACACAGATACAAAAGTTTATTACTCAGTTCATAAAAACCTCTTTAATGAGACAGATGAAAATATGAATTGCTTCTAATGAGCTCAGAATTGCATATACTTTCCTTGGTTTAATTTTCTAAGTGTTCATAGATATTTGTTGTTGTGCTTATTATGAAACAAGAAGTGGCCACTAGGCTGTGATAAACCAATTTGTGAGATTAAAGTGCTGAACTTGAACAGTTTCATTAAATTCTAAGTCATGAGTTGAAATCGGAATTTTAAAAGCCTCTTTTTCTTATTTACACAAGACCCACAGCATTTATGCAGGCAGAAAGTAGTGCCAATTAATGCTGACTCTGTTGATGAGGTCTAGAAGAGCTCCTTAAAAATGCTGTCTTTTTACCTTGTCTCCCCTTCATCTTTACACGCACCCTTGCCCCTAAAAATGCAAAGCTTGAGCTTTAATGACATTAAATCTCAACACCCCATAATACTCCAAGCCTATTTCCTGACTAGTTCTCATTTACACATGTTTAAAAATAAGTTCTTTTTTTTTTTTTTTTTTTTGAGACGGAGTCTCGCTCTGTCGCCCAGGCTGGAGTGCAGTGGCACAATCTCGGCTCACTGCAAGCTCCGCCTCCCGGGTTCACGCCATTCTCCTGCCTCAGCCTTCCAAGTACCTGGGACTACAGGCGCCCGCCACCACGCCCGGCTAATTTTTTGTATTTTTAGTAGAGACGGGGTTTCACTGTGTTAGCCAGGATGGTCTAGATCTCCTGACCTCGTGATCTGCCTGCCTCAGCCTCCCAAAGTGCTGGGATTACAGGCGTGAGCCACCGTGCCTGGCTAAAAATAAGTTCTTATATGCCTTATTTGATATGTTACACCTGGGAACTACAGAAAACCAGTTTATCAATTGAAGGGGAATTGATCGTTACAGTGTGCTATTTCTTATATAAAGATGAACAGAATTACAGTAACTATTATTTGTATGCAAACGACAGCATCTAGTTAATTAGTGATGCTACTTAGAAATTATGGGTTTCTCAAAAAACTGCAGGGTGTAATAAAATAGAATAAAAGATCATTAGCTTTCAGTAATGAAGTTCAAGGAAAATGAGCACCGCCTTTCTTTATCCTGCTGAAGCCAAATTAAAATATCTAATCTGAATATAAGCATATACCATTTAATTTATTTTAAATGTAATGTAAATTTCAGTACATATTGAAACACATGAATATATTTAAATTTCTATCAGACATCATCAAAATATCTTGGCATTCTTAATTTGATCTATTCCCATACTTACAATAGGTGGCCACCAGAATGTTAAGGGGACAATTATTCATATGACTAGAAATATTGAACTGTCTTGACATACTATTTATCATTACTCCTATAGGCCTGTTTTATTACTATTCTTTTTACATATATAATTTTACATATGTTTATGTATGTGTAATATCTATATGTATATGTGTGTGTATAACTTGCGTATATCAGTGACAGCCTCTCCATAGGAAAAAAGGAACATTGATTTGGGGACTTTCTTTATGATTTTGAAGTCTGTTCATTTCCATAATCGTTTTTCAGACAAAAGAAACCTTAAAAGTATTACATGCCAATAGTTTGTGACACAACTGTCAATATTTACGTGATGAGGGTTTTGCTGTGTTTATTGTTCTTTAACCCCAATGCTAACTTACATTAGGTGTGTAACCCTGGATCACGTGAATTAATTTCAATATGGCTCAGTTGTCTCACCTCCAAGATGAGATTCCTACAGCACAGAAATGAAGTGAGGATATAATTAAATGGGGAAATCAGAGTAGTTAGTACAGAGCCTAAAAAGTTATAGGCATGAGATAAATGTTCATCATCATCTGTTTCCTTTCTTAACCATGATGACATCTCACTCCTGCTTCACATTGTTGGCGAAAGTAATTTGTCCTTCAGTTGTGAGTACAGTTAAAAAGCCTCTAGTGTGCTCTAATGTATTGCACACTGCTAATTTTTCCCAAAAATTTAAAATAAGAATTATCCTTAGGAACCTGGGCAACCCAAAGAAAGACCATGGTGGTATTAGTTTTACGTTATTTTGTATTTCAAAGGCGTATAGTGGTATTTGGGTCCCCAAGTATCCTTTAAATACACACTACAACATGTATTTTTGGAAAATGGTTCCAGAGGAGACACAAAGGGTTTAGAATGGCAAATGCACTCTCCGGGCAGGGGGCCACAACATTATGCCCAGCGCAAAATATCTGTGTGCCCTCCCTCCAGCTTCTGCCAGTGTTGCTAAGTCAAAGGCCCTTCACGTAATTTTGACACTTGAGGAATTACATTCGCACCTGGAGACCCACTAATAAGCAGGATAAAACACCAGAAAATGTATTTCCAAAGTCGACTCTGCAACACTCCATCAGGTTATGTTATAATAAGCTCCTGCTATCAAAACTGCTGCAATGGGAAAACACTTTCAGGGGGAAAATTTGGATGGCCTAGAGTGGCTTTCATGTGTGTGTGTGTGTGTGTGTGTGTGTGTGTGTGTGTGTGTGTGTGTGTATGTGTGTATGAAAATATATGGATACATATATACAGATTCACATATATGAAGACTAGACAAATTAAGAAAAACAATGAAGAGAAGAAAAAACACACAGATATTGTGCCTGAAATTATAACTGGAAACTATAATGTAAAAACAGTTCATTTTTTTCCAATAAGCTTATAGAAAGCACAGAGTCATTTTACCTGAGAAAAAAATGACCCTTACAACATTAACCTATACATCAGTCTGTGGAGCCAAGTAGAGGTTTCATTAATGCAAAGGAAAGGGCTGGAGGAGACAAGCAGAAATAGGCCATAGATTTGTACTCTTCTTCAATTTGCTTTTACATAGTTTGTTGTAATCTAAGAAACTGTTCCTCCTCCCAGAAGAAAATTTCTATATTCAACTTTGTTTAGTTTTTTTTTTCTTTTTGTAATAATATCTTACTTGGGATTTCAATTAACCAATAGATTTCTGCCTCTTACACTAAATACTACATAAGCATGGCCTTTAACATTTTTGTAATTGAAGACTGTTAGCAGAACAATTAGCATTTAAAGCTAGAATGACCTTAGCTCTGTGCATCACTGTGATTAGTTTGGACTCTAATATCAGGTATATCACCAAGCTGCCTTAGATACCAAGATAAAAACCTTCTAGCTCTAGCCCAAAGGACATTGGGTAATAGTGTGATACTTGGGCAGTGAAACATAAAGGACAAACTAGTGTGATTATGTTTGATTTGTGTTGACTGAGAAACTGGGAAAAGTCCCTCAGACCCGAGAGTACCAGCAAATGAGGATAGAAATGGCCTGTCGGGTTTGTCTCCTTTGTAACTGCTATGTTATTTAAAAACCTAATTTCAGCACAGTCTTTTGCCCTAGTGATATTCTCTTAAATTTTATCAGTTACAGGACTCATTTATTAGCAATGGCAACAAAATAGAATGCAACGAAAGAAATAGTTGCTTTTGTTATTAAATAGGCTATTGTTGGCTTTAATTTAAAACATACATCATGAGGTTCCTAAGTTTTGCCAGGTCCTCTGCTTGTCGCTGGGAATACAAAGATGAAGAATATCTTCTGACTTTTGTATGTGGACCACACTGAATCAGAATACACCATAAACAGCCCATGCATTTGAACCTACCTGACATATTATCTACACACAATAGTACGTATTTCATGCTTTTGCTGGATTTCAAATCATATATTAAATCTTTTATAAAATCTCACATTTAGGAGAGTGAAACTGCTCTGTGTGATACAGTAGTGGCTACATATATTATAAATTTGTCCAAACCCACAGAATGTACTTCAGGAGTGAACCCTACTGTAAACTCGGGGCTTTGGATGATGATAAGTGCCTATGTAGCCTCATCAATTGTAACAATTGTACCACTCTTGTGGGGGTGTTGATGATGAGGGAGGCTGTACATGTTGGAGGAGGAGGGGTACATGGAGCATCTCTGTACATTTCTCTCACGCTGTGAACCTAAAACTCTAAGAAGTAAAATTTATCTTTAAAAAATTATATAAATGCTATAATCTGTATGTTTCTAGGTCTGCCACAATATGCTTTGAGATTTAACCATTTCAATACGTGTATCATTCATATTAACTCCTATGTATGTGTTTACTGTTTGCCTCTTTATAAATATTTACTTTTTTCTTACTATTACTCACAATGTGGAGGTGAACACTTTGTGCATACCTTCTTGGGGACAATTCAGAGTGTCTTTAGAAGTAAAATTCTTGGATAATAACTAAGTATTCTTCAGCTTTACTAGAAATGACTCAATTGTTCTAAAAATTGGTTATAAAACTTTTCACTCCCACTGGTAGTGTATAAGCACTTTATTTGCCCAAACATAATTATTAAGATTCTTAAATTTCACCAGTATCAGGGTGTGAATGATGTCTCTGCTTTAATTTATATTTACCTGAATACAATGGGACGTCTTTTCATATATTAATTGGCCATCCTTGTTTCTATTTCTCTGACTTGCCTGTCAACACCTTTGCCCATTTTTCCTACTGGGTTTGTCTTTTTATTGTTGTTATTTGTAGGGTTTCTATTTACATATTTTAAAATTCTGGATATCAGGTTTTTTTCTTGGATTTTTTTGTGTTGTAAATATTTTCTCCCAGTCTATAGTTTTGTAAGTTTTCCACTTGTGAATTACTGTGTTAGTCACAATGTTTTTAATATTTTAAATTGTCTTAATATTTTCCTCAATATTTTCTCACGACTTCTCTACTTGTTCCTCATTTTTTTCAAAAGTGATAAAGTTTTGCTTTTGCACTTGCTTTTTAATTCAACTGGAAGTGTTTTTGTTTGTGGTGTGAGGTAGAGCTCTGGGTTCCTTTCTGTTTGTCATATAAGTGCCTACACATGTATGGGTGTCTTTCGAATGGCCAGTTCCCTTCCACTAATATCTTTTTCTAACCCTACTCTAAATACCAAACTCTGTTGCTTTAATGATACTTGATATTGGATATGGTGAGTCTCTCATCTAATTCTTCTTCAGGATTATTCCGACTCCTCTTGCACTGTGCAATTATCTGTAATTGTCTTACATATATTCTATTAAATTTATTCATACTTAATTGTTGTGTTCCCCACACCATGGAATACTATGCAGCCATAAAAAAGGATGTGTTCATGTCCTTTGTAGGGACATGGATGAAGCTGGGAACCATCATTCTCAGCAAACTATCACAAGGACAGAAAACCAAACACCACATATTCTCACTCATAGGTGGGAATTGAACAATGAGAACACTTGAACACAGGGTAGGGAACACTGCACACGGGACCTGTTGTGGGGTGGGGGTAGCGGGGAGGGATAGCATTAGGAAATATACCTAATGTAAATGACGAGTTAATGGGTGCAGCACACCAACATGGCACATGTATACATATGTAACAAACCTGCACATTGTGCACATGTACCCTAGAACTTAAAGTATAATAAAAATAAAAAAAGAAAATAGCATTGCCCTTCTAGTGCATTAAAGATTGTTCTCTTATCTAAATGATTTATAGAAATGTTGGTTTTTAAGTTGATTTTGTATTTAGCAATTTGCTTAACTTTCTTAGAACTAAAAACTTATTTGTACAGCATGTTGAATTTTCTCATTAGAAAATCATGCTATTTGCTAATGAAATTTTCTTTCTTTCTTTGTAATTATTCCTTCTCCCTCTTCTTTCCTTCTACCTTCTGGTTTTCCTCCTCCTCTTCATTCTTATTATTCTCTTATCTCAGTGTCTAGACTACCTGACATAATGTTAAACAAAATTTGTGAGAGGGAATTCTTAATGTGTTCCTGAAATAATGGAATCGCTGCTAAAATTTTAGTATTCAGTATCTAGCTTTCTCTAGGTTACTGTATACCCCTTATTAGGTGACACAAGCTTGTTGGTATTTTTAGTTTGTTAAGTATTTTAATATGAATGAAGTTTGAATTTGAATTCTTGCACAGATATGGAATTGATCCTAACTTTTTTTCTCTCTCTCTTTAATCTGTCCATGTGCTCTGTGTAGCCTGGCTTTGCTGTCAAAGTCATAGAATGCAGTTTGATTTATTTGTTGTTTGTTAACATTTTCTGAAGTAATATGTGTATGATAAAGATGAATTGATATTTGAAATTAGGTAAAACTTACCTAGAAAACGTTTCCTTCTGGTTACATTTCAGGGGAAAATTTTTATTGCGGTTTTAAATCCTTTAATGGAAATCCATTTCTTCAATCTTTTGTCTCTAGTCAAATTTGGTAGTTAATATTTTTCCAGAGAATAATATGTACATTCAAGCTTTCAAAATTATTGTTCAGTTGTTCATAGAATATGCTTAGTAGTTTTTTGTTGTTGTTGTTTTTGTTTTTTTGTTTGAGACAGAGTCTCACCGTCGCCAGGCTGGAGTGCAGTGACGTGATCTCGGCTCACTACAACCTCCACCTCCTTGCCTTCCGGGTTCAGGCGATTCTCATGCTTCAGCCGCCCGAATAGCTGGGATTACAGGCACATGCCACCACAGCCAGCTAATTTTTGTATTTTTAGTAGAGATGGTATTTCACCATGTTGGCCAGGATGGCATTGATCTCCTGACCTCGTGATCTGCCTGCCTTGGCCTCCCAAAGTACTGGGATTACAGGTGTGAGCCACCACGCCAGGCCTGCTTAGTAGTTTTTAAATGTCAGTGTTTATGCAATGATAACCTTTAAATTTTAAATTATATTTGTTTCAATAATTTTTATCAGTCTTTTTACATTTGCATATTATGTAAGTATAATGTTTAAAGTTTCCGTTTTGGTAATAATTTCATTTTTTTTATTTCATTAATTTACGCTCTTAGAGTTTTCTTTCTTTTACTTTATTTAACAAACAGTCTAAACTAAAACTAAAGTTTTAGTTTGAACATCCAAATTCATTTTGTGTGTTTTTTAAAATTTTAATACACCCATTTGTAGGTGCAAATTTATATGCAAGTACAGCTTTAGCTGTGTTTCACACATTTTGTTATATGCCATGTACTGTTTCTCTTTTTAAATTTCAAATATTTCCTATGTAATTTCTTTAACCCATGAATCATCCAAGAATTAATTTTGAAAGTTTCAAACTCAGCATTTGTGTGAATTTAATTATCTTTTTATGTTGAATTCTAATCGAATTTCAAATTAGCAAAATGTATATTGTTTTAATTTTTTATATTTTTGTGATCATATTTTAAATGCCTCATATATTGGAAAAGATCTCTACATTCCTCCATATATATCTACAATTGTCCATTTTATAATAGACTTTCTATATGTTTCTTATACTTTGCAGCATTTGCTATCAATTTATGATAAAACAGTATAAAAATATCACACCTTTTTGGTTTTTTTCTCTGTAATTCTACCAAGTTTTGCCATGATGTAATGTACATCTATATTGGAGACAGCTGTGTCTTCTAGGTTTATTTTATTAATGTATGCTGCCTATTTTATTCTTGTTAAAGTTTTTTCTTACGTTTTATTTTGTATTTTATTAATATGTCTATGGTAACTTTTTTGGTTATATTAGCAAACAATCTTTTCTTTCCATTTACATTCAAGTATTTTATATGGTTTTGTCATTTTGTTTTATCTTTTTTATAATAATCACAGGATGATGTATTTTGTCTTTTGGTGGATTTTTAATAATTGTGTATTTTGTGCTTGATATACACTATTGAAATTTCTCTACTATCTTACTGTCTTCTGTTAGATCTGTATTGTATTCCATGATCTCTCTTTCTCTTTTTCTTTCTGTGCTATTGCTGCTTATTTGAAAACTATAAATTTTTGGGGGGAGCAGTACATTATTATTAACACTATTATTGTTATACTTAAATATATGTATTTTTAAAATATTAAAGGGTCAATAAACAATCCTTGTTTTTCTCCTCCCTTTTTGGGTCTGAAAACACTTGAAATATAAATGCTGGAGTTAAAATATGTAGATACAGATAGTGACTGTATCACCGATAAAGCCATATGAGCAATGTAACTTAGCTGTATGGCCATACGGGTTGCAAATACCTCATCTTTCAATTAGACATACTTCTGCTCAGTCATTAGCATAGAGGGTCAACCTCAGGACTCCCTCCATAAGGTCCATGAGAACAGGACAATTGTTAATTAAAGTTGTCAACGTAGCCTATCAATTTCCCTGAAGCTATTGTTTTTTTGTTTTTTTTTTAATCCCACACCTGCCATTTGGATTCATTTCTTCCTGTCCTTTTGTATTCTGAAAGCCTGAAGTCAGCACTCATTTTTATTCTTAATTTCTGAAATCCTTCCCCAATTATTATTTCAAATACTTTTTCTCCTGCATTGTCTCTATTCTTCCCTCTACATTTGCTATTAAATTATATATTTAACCTCCTAAACTATTATCTATCTCTTCTTTGGTTTCTTGTATTTTTGCTGTTTCTTTATTTAACTGTGCTGTATTCTAAGTTTTATACCAATTCATTTAAATCTAGTAATTTTCTTTTTTTGTTTTCCGCTACACTAGAATTCATATAACCTATTTAGTGTTTTTTATCTTACAACGATATTTGTTTTTATTTCCATGATATGTATTTTAAGATGTTTAATATTTTTTATTTTCACATTTTCTTGTTTTATTCTGCCATGGTTTATTTTATAATTTTATTCTATTTTTAAATGGAAGTATTTCATGAATCATTTTAATCGGTTACTGAGGAACTAAAAGCTAACTATGTAGGGTTTTTCTGAACTCTACTAATCTGCAGGCTTGTGGGAGTCTTATAAGAAGCTTGTATAGGTAGGCAAAAAATAAATGGGGTGGCTAAATGGTCTCATCTGATTTCTTGGGCTAAATAAATAATTTATGTGTAAAACCACTGACCTATGATGATAAGGAAATGTTGCTGAATAGAAAAGGAGATAATTTCCAAGGTGTGATATGCCATGAATTTAATTAAGAATGACATTGATTTTGGATTCTCAAATTAAAGTGTGCATACACATCTCTTTAAGGAAAATTGACAATTTCAGTGAGAAATGATTATTTCAAATTTATGGTTATCTGAATCACCCTAGAATTTATCCTAACCTAAGGGAAATATCTACTAATGATCAGATCAATGATTTTCATATGAAGAAACCATGAGAACAAGAAGTAAAATAGTTAGCAAGCGAAAATAAGGTTTTTTATTTACCTTCATTAAAATTTTATGAATTTGGCAAATATTAGTTAGATTTCTTTTCTTGTCCAAATTTATGTAGTGGAAACTCACAATTACAGCCAGCTATGAAGTTAATGAACATTCTGCAAAATTCAAAATTAACAATGAGCCCAACTTGGAGATAATTCAACAGAAATTCAAACGGATGAAGTCAGCATAAATGGGTGTATTTCTTGACTGGTTTGTTCCGGGGATATTTTGGAGCATTTTGTGGTTTTAACTTGTTTTATTGAAATCTATTTTTGGCTGCTACTGACAAAAGATGGGAAAATATTACTTTAGGTCTTTTCCAAAAATGTTATCAAAGTTTCCAGCCACACATAATTTAACTATATTTGGGAGTCTAGGACCATATATAGTAGGCTTCAGGGGGCATATGGGGATAATATACAAATATGTAATATACTTTAATTTTAATAATAAAATTTGTATATTGAAACATTTTTTGAAACTTCAAAAACCACAAAAGATTGTCTTTGTAGGTTTCATGAGACTGTTGTTGGTGATATTAGTGATTATTTTTAAGATTGGGAAGGGGTAACATTATAAAATTAAGCGATAATGGCAATCACATTCAGGTCTATGGAATTTTCTACTAACAGCAAACTTTATTATTACCTAGTATACGCATTTACCTAAGGTATATTATTCTCTTCATTATTAAAATAAACAAATTGATGTCCTGGAGGGGTTAAGTAACCTGTTCAGAGCCACATAGCTGGTAACGAAGACATAATCGGTACAGAATCTGATTTGGAGTCTGTGCATGCATTAGCTTCAGTATAAAATAAGGGTATTCTGTACTGTCTCTATTTTATACTAAGGCAGATCAAGGAAAATCTTCCAGTGTATAGCTTTTTAATAGAAAAAAATGCCTTGCTTTGGAATAAAAGTTGATGTAGAATGAATAAAATGGACATCATCAAAGATTTTGCATACATCTTAGAAAGTATAATTGATGAAAATAAAAGAAAGACAATGAATTCCTGGACTTCAGTGACATCCTGGACATTTTCAATATTAAATCTTTCCACTCATTTCCTCCACACATAGAGTACTGTCTGAAATTTAAAAGAACACATATTGAGATAATTTAAATAGAAAGGTTTTTTTTTTTAATGGAAGTTCTTGGAGAAACTATGAGTTGAACCCTTTTTATAACTAGATAGAAAGGCAGTGAAGCTTAACAAATGTAAATGATTTCTAAACTGTACATTTGGTAGGAGAGCAGCTTCAGGGGAGAGAGCAAAGCAGCAAATAGAAATGGACATCCCTTTTCCCTGGAAGCTTCATCCTCAAAGCTGGATGTCTTTCTGAATGAGCAGCCCAACATCAATGGCTAGCAAGTTAGAGATTCCTGTAGCTGCCCTCTAGCTTCTTGTTGCAAGGTCAGGTCATATGACCAGCAGGGCTCTCATATCTTTTGCAACATTTAGTAAATTCTGAAAGATATCAAGAAAAAGAAATTTTGTGGAAATGCAGAAATATTATAATTTCTTATGAAGAAAATTATTTGGTAGAGAGAGTAAAAAGAACATTGGAGTTAGACAATCCATAGATTTTTGCCTTTACCCAGGCACTGACTGTACAGCATAGGCATTGACATGCATTTCAAAGAGAAATCTGGTATAACAAATGCTGTCAGTACTTCACTTATTTCCTTGGCCAATAGCATCTTACTGTGATCACCTACTATTTTCTGCCTGAGGACCTTCACTGGGAGCATCCTAGAATGCTAAGGATTTAATGGCTTGGGAGCACTTTACGACAATGACAAATGAAAGTTGGTTCATAACCACCAAACTTCCTGCTTCTAGGTATTATGTAAGACTCCCAGGTTCTCAGCAGGAGTTTACGGGGTCTCACGGAATAAGAACCACTTGTCTATAACAAATCTGTTTATTAATATACCTTATTTGGGTTTTCGTTCTTTCTCTATCTCATGTTCCTGACCACATGTGATACTTTCTGGAATCAACATCTGCATACCCTACTTAAACAGGAATCCTTTTCTCAGGCTTTGTTTCAGGTCAAGAACAAGCTAAGACACTTAGTTATTTCATTTCCAAAAATTTTCCTTGTGAGAGAGGTCCTAGTTTTAGCTCCAACATGTAAAAGGTTTGAAATTTGTCACTCCCAACCTTATACTAAGAGAAAAAAAGCTGAGCAAACTGTTTTATAACTGCTTTTCTTGGGTGTGTTGGAGAACAGAAGTCACATGGCAAACTGTTACCCTAATGCCTGGAGAGACAGGGACATTCATTGGATCTGGTTAACTGGAGCAGAAGATTCTGGAGCCATAACTGGTAAGAACATTAAAGTGTCAATTATGAAGAATGGCTGGAAACTGAATAAGGACTATCAGGAAATTGAGAAGCTCCTAGGAGCTGAGGTTTTAGGAAGGCCCCCACATATTGGTGAATCTTACCACCAGGGACCTCAATAGGCTGTGGCATTGAAGAACCAAGAAAGAGCCCATCATGGAAGGATGGAGAAGAGTTATCTAAATCAAATATGGCCAACTGTTCTCCATGACCATAACCTATGCTCTATGGGAAAGATTTCACCACAGTCATTCTATCTGGGAGAAAGGCATTTCTCTCCAACTCAGGTTAGGGGCAGAAACTACGAAACACTGTAAAGGTTACAACCAGGGATACAAGCTCTCTAAAAGACACATAGAATGTTTCACCACCTCCATGCCTTACCACCACACCAATGAGGTTCTGGTGCCTTAGAATTGAAGGAGTTTTAAGACACAGACTCTCCCTGAAGATGAATAATTTGGGAAGCCAAAATTTAAGAATAGAGACAAAAACAAAGCTGTCAAAAGAAATTTAAGATGCTGGCACCTACAGTTACAACTGTATCAATCATCAATTTAAATGTAAATGTTCTAAATGCATGTTTTACAAAACAGAGATTATCAGACTGGATAAAAATTTACACATAAATAAATAAGACCCAACTGTACAAGAAAAAAAGTGAAATCCAACTTTAATATAAAGACTTACATAGGTTAGAAACAAAAAGAATGGAGAAAAAATACCATGCTAACATAAATCAAAAGAAAGCTCAAATAGCTGTTTTAATTTCAGACAAAGCAGGCTTTGGAACAAAGAAGATTATAAGGAATAAAGAGGGGCATACATAATGATAAAGGGATCAGTTCTCAGAGAGGATGAAATAATCCTAAATGTGTATGCACCTAACAATGCAAAGTAAAGATCACAGAAAGATAGCTGGACAATCTACGAATATTTGAAGATTAAACAACATATTTCTGTGTAACACATGGGGCCAAGAAGGTGTCTCAAGTTACTTTAAAAGACATTTTGAATTTAATAAAAATTAAAATACAACTTAACAAAATTTGTGCAAGGCAATGAAAAGTGTTTAGAGGAAAGTATATAGCATAAATGCATATACAGTTGTAGGAAAAAAAGAGAGAAAGAACCAAAATTCAATAAATTAAGCTTCAACTTTAGGAAACTAGAAAAATAAGAGAAGTTTAAGCCTTAAGCAAGCAAAAGGAAGGATTTTTTAAAAAAGTTAAATCAGAAATTAATGAAATAGAGAATAGAAAATAGAGAAAAAAGAGTGAATTCAAAGGATTATTATTTGTAAAGATTAACAAAATTGACAAGCCTTTAGTTAAATTGACAGAAAAAAAATGAGAAACAATGCTCAAATTGCTAGGATGAGAAATTAGGTGATGTTACTATTGTTCTTGCACAAATGAAAAGGATTATAAAGGAATATGCTACTAAATTAGACAACTAACTTAAATTTGACAAATCTCTGTGAAGACACATACTACCAAAACTGACTCAAGAAGAAATAGACAATCTCCTCTGCAAAAGAATTCCAAGTAATTCATGTCAGTACCTCCAACAAGAAGGTGAAGCATGACTGTCTACTCTTTCAGTGTGCACTGCTCATCATGACTTTCTTTCAAAGAGTACAATATCAAAGGTTGGGAATAGAGATGACGTTGCATTCAGAAAACCTTGCAAATGATATCTAAATCAGATGATCAAGGTCAAAATCAACAGTGAGTAGTCATATTGACTGTATGTGCATTCAGTAAGATGTGGTGAAAATATAACTTCTGTGGTGTTCCTCCCCAAATCTCATACTCCAGTGTAATCATGAGAAAAGCATCAGGAAATTCTCAGTGGAGGAGGCTTCTACAAAATACCTAAGCAGTATTACTCAAAACTGCCAAGGTCGTGAAAAACAAGGAAAGTTTGAAAAACTGTAGCACTCAAACAAGCCTGTGATGATATGGCAACTAAATGCACCATACTATTTTAAGGCATTATTAATAGGATAAACTGGCTGTGGAGTATATTGAGCTCTCTGCTCTGTTTTCACAATGTCACCATAAATCCAAACTGGCTTAAAATTTAAAAATGTATTTCCAAAATATTCTAATAATCCTACATTTGCAGACACGTTCACATATTATCTGTTTAATTCTTATAAGTCTCAAATGCTGTCCTCAAATTAAGTCCCTTAATTTCTTCACTGCTCCTTCACTCCTGCTCTCCTTTTCTCCTTCATTTAGGACTAGAATTCACATTTCCAGAACAGTCTCTGGCCAATTAGCGTTTGACATTGGAGAAATCACATAGTATCTATTTTTCACTTGAAAAAAAAATTTGCTTTAGTTGACATGAAAATTTCTACACATTGTTGTTAGGAATGCCATTTAATACGACTATATAAAGCTAGCTATAAACAGAGAACTAGATAATCCAGGCCAGATTAGTTGATTTCTTTAGTCTCAAACATTTCTCTCTAATAAAGTTGACTTTTGTACTTTTTCAGTGAGAATGAATTATTTACTTTTAAATGGGCTTCAGATACTAGCTCTTTCAATAAGATGTAAGATAAAGTAATTCTGCACGTAGAGGAAAAGGACTAAATGAGAATTCGTATCAAATACCTCAGATTTGTCAAGGGACATCTGAGGGCAGTGGTCATTATTATTTAATCTGTAATCACACTGTGCTTTGTGCTTTTCTGGGGGAGATGTACCAGAGTTTATTCAAAGTAGACATAGGCTCATTTGAGCCACTTGGGCGGATGGTAGCGCCATTCCTTTGTGAAGGCTTGGTGGGAAAAGGACCTTGCAGAAGCATGTAAGGCTGTTGTAAAAGTGGTCGTTGATTCCCCATGAGCATTCTCTCTCTCTGCCGCTCTCTTCTGATTAAAATGTGCTCTTTCCTCAAAGGAATCCGTCATAGAAACTATCTGTGCACATAAATTATCTGTGAACAGTTGTTCACCCTAGTGCAATGTATAACTACTGCATGAGAAATGGCTTTAGTAGCCCAAATGTAAGAAAGAATGTAACCAAGGAAAGGAAAGCAAAGTTTAGCTGCTCAATCATTGAGAATTCTATCTTATGCAGTCTCACGTTTCCTGCCAGAAAACTGAAGCCAGAATCCATGTGGGTTATTTCACAATGCTATTGGGGATGTCCGTTGTAAAGAAGGATTTGAAACTTCCTGGGAAAACAATAGATGCAACACAAAGGGGCCATGCTATTTTTGTTAACCCAGTCATCAGTAACTGAATAAATAAGCTGGAAATATTAAAATACAAACTATTTATGAATAAGATGTAAGTTACTTATGCAGATTGTTTTCATTGATGAGAATTAATAAAGTCAACTGTAACTTAGCATTATTTTCTAATATAAGCTATATTTGTAAATGTATTATAATGTTAGTAAATTTCAGGCAATGTATTCAGGTTACATAATTAGTTCTGGAGTTGGTTAAGTCATTTAAAGCTAAATGTAATATCACTGAATAGCACAAGAAAAAAAACAACCATCAGGCACAATAAAATTCTTAAGATTTTACCATCCTAAGGAAAATTCCTTTTAAAAGGGATCACAGAAAATTTAACTTTTTAGTTTTTCCGATTAAACAACATTATGCATATGCACTTGTTGTTTATGAAGCACATGTACTATTACTGAAATTGCTGCTTGAATTTAGGAAACTGATGAAAATTAAGCTCATAAAAATTTAATGCCATGGAACCCAAGTATGGAATATACAGTTAGGGGGTAGCTTTTCAGAGAAACCACATTAAGGCTTGAAAAAAGAAATTACATTAGATTTTACTCACTAATTTTGAATATGAACAGTTTCCTTTGAGCAAACATGCTTTTCCACGTTCAGAGCTGCAGTGAAATAATTCTGTTCTTAAAATATTGGGACAGGCTTAAGGTCACCAGGAGGGATGAAGTGAAAGATCTTGAGAGAATTGAGAGAACTAAGCAGTTTCCTCCACGGCAGTGCCATTGTGTAACGTCATTTGAATGTTCAATGTAGAGTCATGCAGAACCTGTGGAAAACTGACAGGATTTGGGGAATAGAATCTTTTGTGATGAAGTCGGCCTGGACAGTTTACTTTTGTAAAAGTGCTTTTATTTTTTTCCACACAAAATGTAAAATGCATGAGAAACAAAATTTTGCTATGCTTACTATTTTTCTAGTAAAATATGAATGGATAAATTGGTAACTCTACAACCAAGAGGGCACAGAGAGTTATGCAAAACATTATTTAGATAATTATTAAGTACTGTTATATGGCTGTTCCATTCTATTGTATATTGGTTTGAAATGTTAAAATTACCAGATAAATGATAAAATGACAATAATAATTTAAGAAATACCATGAGATTTTGGAGAACAAGATATTGTGCTAAGAAAAGAAGAAAAAAAGAAACATCCTGTAAAGACAAAATATGCCCTTTGTCACGTACAAAGACAATTTTAATAATTAGAACAGTTTAAATGCATTCCTTTCCTGTGAAAGTGAAAGAGACATAACTTATTCAGTTTATACTATGGGCATGACACTAAGCTAAACAGATAATACACATGAGTTCATAAAATACTCACAAGAGCACTTATATAAAAATATTAATATTCCCATTTCTAAGGTTAGGGAAGTATTTGAAAAGGTTCTTTCATGTCCCAAAAGTTGCACCCAAAGTAAATGGAAGAAATAGCATTTTAAATATATTTTTTTTCCAATGCAGTCTCTTTGAACAGGTATATTCAACTTTACTAGGTCAATCAAGACAATGTGCAATCATGGAGTAAGAAAAAAACTAATTCTTCCTCTGGACAGAAAGTAAGATTTGTTGACATTCCAAGTTCCCTTAATATCAATTCTATTTGATTCTATGGCCACGGCATTTAATAAATGGATTTTAATACAAAATAGAACCTACTCTAGTGCTATTTCAAATTGTTTCCTTTCCAAAATGTGCTCTCCAGAGACTCTGAACTTTCAGAGAGCTGGTCAACCTCTTAGATTTATATTCACAAGATGTAGCCCAATACCAAGCGCACAGTAGATGCTCAAGACATACATTTCAGAAAGTCTCAATTAAAAAAAAAAAAGTATAAAATAGCACTGGCTTGAAAAGGCAACTCAGAACATCTTGCTGTTTTCTTTCTCTGTTTATGCTTCTCTTCCTCATTTTGTTCACCCAAATTATTCTCATTTACAGTTCAGAACTTTTTCTGGTTATCCCTTATTTGGTAAAGAATTCCCTGAGCAATCCTAGCTTTCTGTACTACTTTTATGTAACTTGCACACGGTACAATTATCCCATGTGCCACACTGTATTTTAGATGTGAGGAGGATTACCCTGATGTTGAGAGCCTGGGCTCTGATGTCAGACATGCTTGCATTTGGATCCAGGCCATTGTTTCTTAGCTCAGTGACCTTGGGTAAATTGCTTTACTACTTTGAGCCTTGATCTCCTCATCCTTCATTATTTTCTTATATGGTTACTTCAATGACTAAACAATCTAGAATCTGCTGATAAGCAACTGGAAGTATTGGGAGCATCAGTAGCAGTAAGTTTAGTATCTTAACCCCAAGCCAAATCTGAATTAGGAACCTATGATACAGGCTGTCCAACAGACTGTTCTATCAAGATTGACACGTTCTACAACTGCCTTGCTCAGTTCAGTAAACACTAGCTACTCGTGGCTAATGTACACTTTTAAATGTGACTAAGAAGACTGAGGAAGTGAATGTTTAATTTTATTTAATTAATGTATCTTCAAATAGCTCACATGGCTGCTGGCTTTGCTGGATAGCACATCTTTACAGTACAGGAAATATATATATGCTATTATATTATATTTAGAGTATAGGAAATATATACTTATATTAATTAATATTATAATATAATATAATATATTTATATAACATAATATATATTTCCTGTACTCTAAAGGTGTGCTATCCATGCAATATATACAATGTATTTTATTTCTGGTGCCCAGTACCATATTAATTGGTAGCAAAATGATCCTCTAGAATCTTCTGTGGACTGTGAAGAGAAAGAATATGTGTGATGATAAAAACGTGTCATTGTTTACAACAAAACAGATTTCCATTATGTTTGTAAGAAGTCTCCTTAGTGGCCACAATCTTCACTGAGTTTAAACTGCAATGAACATTAGCATCTTTCCTCACTGCATGTTTGCTGTAAGTATCCTTCCTTAAAAAACCTTTGCTGGCACACAAGCACATTTTATAAACTATACTGGCATACCATTATAATCTTAGAAAGTGGAAGACCCAGTATGGTTAGATTCCCAAGAGGAAAGAGTATGAAATACTTGTAATTTAGCTGTACTTGAATTAGAATTCAACTCAGGCACCATTTAGCTGAGTGGTCTTGGACAAATTACTTACTTAATGTGTCTGAAACTCAGTTTGTTCACCCATAACATCGACACCAATGCATTACCTACTATAAAGTATACTAGTGAGCATTAAATTATCTACATCCTCTAGTTGGAAGAACACAGCACAGAAGACAACTCATAGATGATGTCTTTCCGCTGAGTTTCATTATTTCCATCATACCACCCTCACTTAATAAAGGAACAAAATATTTATGTTTTACCATTCTTGTCTCTAATTGGCATCACCATTCCAATTCTCCCCATAACCAAGTGGTTTCCTCTCTCTCTTCATAGACACTTATTATATCTCCCTTGATGCAATACCCAATACGAAATTTCATGTTCTCCTCTGCTGTGTCCCTTGACTTTGGACTTTCATGTTTATTCTTTCCCCCCAAAATGATTCTCACAGGTAAGAAGTTTTTGCTATTTAAGTGAACTTCTCTGATTACCTTTTCCCCACTGCCAATTCTCTTTCCTTTGATATGTCTTTGTTTCTTTTCTGAGACGTGTTAACTCCTCCATATGGACAGAGATAGGCAGAGAAGTAAGAGGACTAACATCATTAAAGGATATATTTTAGTTAAAATGGTGTATGTAATCTGTAAAATGCCAATTACGCTTCTCAACGACTGAACTCCCATTCAGAGCACAGGGAGCTGCGGCTTAGAGAAGTGGTGAAGTCATGCTGCCAAGGTACCACCGTCAGTGAGAAGCAAAGCTGGGATTTGAACCTCATCTGCTACTCCAGAGCCCATGGCGTTTTCCACTTAGACACGCTGCCTTTTGCCCTAAATCTCTCTGTAGCGGAGCCACCAGTCAAGCTCCCATTCAGAGCGATGCAGCTGCAGCAGTCAAGGGAAAGGAAAGGAAGAAAAGCCAAGCAGCTCAGCATGAAGAACGATAATAACCTGACTTAGATTTAAATAATGATAACCCCTCAGGGACAGGTTCCTAGCCTGGAGAGTGATTATGCAAATGAACCCTGTGTGTATTTCTGAAAGTAACATTTTGAATGGAAACCAAACACATTCACTGACTTCAGTGTTGATGACTATTTTAAGGTGGCTTCGCAAAAAAAGCATTCCATCGTGCCTGCTTTCCTGCCCTGTTTCAAAAACATACAGCCAAGGGGAAAGGGCAAGTGAGCTAGCATTTAATGAGTCCTCTAATGTGCCAAACACTGCCTTAGGCACTTTACAGATCCTATTTTATTTAAGCCTAACAAACGGCCTGAGCAGTAGGTTTTGCTAGCCTCATTCTTTTTTTTAAAGAAAATCAAGACAAAGGAAAATCATAAGGGCAACTGTTGAGTGCCTAGTAGGTATCAATTTTATGGTAACAATATTTAACATTTATGACAAGGTAATATAAATCAACATCATCTTAACACCGCAACTAAGTGAAAGATAGTTGAAGCAAGAAAAATTATATAATCCCTTAGAAATATAGACACAAAAATTTCTTTAAGGTATCAAACCAGATCTATTGACTATTGATTTAAACGTCCTAATATATTATTATTAAGTAGTGTTTATTCCAAAAAATATACATGATTTAATTCAGTTAGAATACTAGTGTGATTCACCATACTGACCTATTGATGGGAAATGTAATCAATAGATTTAGAAATAATATTTGATTAATTTAAAGATGTGGTTATGATTTTAGGAATAGAAAAGCATATCTTTAACCTGGTAAATCTATAGAATAAATTCTCGTCGAATGATTAAAAATATTTTCTTTAATGTTTGTAACAAATAAAAGATGCCACTTCACTGCTTCTGTACAATGCTCTACTGGAAGTCATAGGCATCAATTTAAAATAAGACAAAGGAACATAATTTAAGAACTGGAAAGAACAAATAAAACTTAACTATACACACACACACACACACACACACACACACACACAGAAGTTTCTAAAGCCTATTTGGTTCTCTTTGCCTTGAAAATCATTTATCATTTGATGAGGCTTTTAAAAAGAAATAATTTACTATATTTATACTACTATAAAGAGGTAGTTGTAGCAATCTGGTCCTAAATTATTGATCTCTATAGTAGTATAGAGGTAGTTGTAGCAATCTGGTCCTAAATTATTGATCTCTATAGTAGTATAGAGGTAGTTGTAGCAACCTGATCCTAAATTATTGACCTAGATCAGAAACATTGCTGTATTGTTGAGCTAGTTCAGAAAGATTGCTGGGTACAACAACATAAAACAATCATTTGAATTGCTTATTTAGTAACAAAAATATACTTTTAAAATATATTATTTAAAGTGTCAGCAAAAGAAATAATGAATGTAGGGAATCAACCCACAAGAGATAGTTGGATATTTTTGTACAATATTGTAACTCTTTTAATAAAAGTCATAAAGAAAACAAAATATATGAAAAAATATACCATGTTTATGGATGGGAAGACTTTGTGTCATATATGCAGTGATACTCCCCAAACTATTCTAGACACTTGATTGTAATGCCAATCAGTACTTTAAAACAGGTCTTTATGTAGAAATTAGCAGATGGTTTCAGATGACAAACAACAGTGTAAACTAAAAATAAATTTCTAAGCCCCCCCAACCAACTGAATGGAACCCTCTTCTTTGGCCAAAGCATCCTAAAATAAACGTGAAACACTAGTTCAGGACATTATAGGAATGGATGCTCAGACATGCCTCATTAAACCTTACTCCTTTTGGAAATGAGGCACAGCTGACCAGCATTTACATTGAAAAAGAGACCTCAAGACTGATAGAACAGACTCTTTAAATCTCATAAGAAACATTAACAGTCTAGTCTCTCTGAAGCCTGCTACTTGGAGACTTTATCTGTATTATGAGAACCTTGGTCTCCACAACTCACTATCTTAACCCAGACACTCCCTTCTATTGACTCCAATCTTTCGATAAACTCTTTTAACCATTACCTATCAGAGATTCTTTGAATTCACATAGAATCTGGAGGCCCCTGACAACCCGCACTCTGAATTGTCCCACCTTTCTGGACTGAAACCAATGTAAATCTTACATGTATTAATTGATATGTCTCTCTAAAATATATAAAACCAATCTGTTAGCCTGACCACCTTGGGCACATGTTCTCAAGATTTCCTGGAGCTATGTCACAGACAATGGTGACACATATTTGGCTAAGAATATATCTATTCAAACATTTTAGAGTTTACCTATTTCATTGACAATAGCCAAGACACTTTAAAAGAATAAAAGGAAACATTACTTAACAGGTATCAAGAATTTCTATAAGCTAGGGTATCAGAATATAGGGATTTTGTCACAATAGTTAAAAAAAGAAAGGATACAGACACAGATCCAGGTACATTTGTAGTTTCATTAAAAGTCTAAAATTAAGTTTGGGGATGACTTATGGGACATCTCTGTACTGAGGACCTCTGGATCTCAACTTAAATTCCTGCCAGTAGAAGCACATTTCATGGTCCTGATATAGGAGTTAAGAAGAAATTATTTAGGCAGCTAGTGAGGTTTTCCTTTTAATGAAAAGCAGCCCCCAAATAATTTTCTTTTCTAATAAAAAGCAGCCTGTAAAATCAAGCTGCAGACATAGATGAGCAAGCTGGAAGCTTCACAGGTGAATGCCGGCAGCTGTGCCAATAGGAAAAGGCTACCTGGGGGCTAGACATGTCCAACATGGGGGCTCCATCTTCCCTTCCCCTTTCCTTGTCAACCATGGGCACAGTAAGGAACAGGCAACATGCGCCAGCCAAGTAGAGACTCCATTTGCGTAATAAAAGATTAGGGTGAAGTGGCCTGCTTCCTTACGTGCTATGTAAACGTCACACCTGGTCCAACCGATCTTTGGGCCCTATATAAATCAGATACTGCCTCCTCAAGCCTATCTATAAAACCCTGTGTGCTCTGCTATGGTCCAGAAGTCCCACTCCAGAGCCCCTCTCTCTCAGAGGAGAGAGAGCTGTTCTCCTTTCTCTTTTTTTGCTGATTAAACCTCTGCTCCTAAACCCACTTCTTCCGTCTGCATCCTTTATTTCCTTGGTGTGAGATGACAAACCTTAGGTATTTACCCCAGACAACACCACCTCTTCAGTCCCAATGACATCAAATTGACACTGGCTTATTCCTCATCCTGCGAATAAGATTCCTCATTAATCCTGCCCACTTTGGTCTCTGAAAAGAGGGAGGCTCCTATTTCAGCATAGAGTCACCGTTCGGCAGGTTCTGGGTTCTTGTCCCATGACCACGAGAAATCAGGAGAGTGAGCAAGGCAGAGAAGAATTTTATTGAGCGACAGAAAAGCTCTCAACAAAGCTCTTGAAAACAGTAAATTATCCTAGACTCCTGTTAATTTTTCCAAAGAAAACTGAAATCTTTAACAACTGAAACAATTTTTTTTTCTGAAGAGGTCTACTTTTTTCTACTTTTATTTTTAGCAGTTAAATATTTCATAAAGCCCATGAGTTGAGAAATACATACATATACAACATATCCTTGTGATGGTCTCAATTCCTTGAATATCATCCCCTTTCCGAGACCTGGATTTCTCCTCGCTAGTTTGATATGGTATAATCATAAATATTCGGAAAGTATTTGTGAAGGAAAATAGCCTGAACTGCTGTTAGCCGATTAGCCTCATATTACTTCAATCACATCCAGGCCTTAAAAGTGCATTAGAAGACAAGGTCTTCATTCTTTTACCTTTCAAACTCATAATAAATTGACATATATTCTGCTAATTTTACAGTTTTTTTTCTAATGAAAGAAAGCCAGGCCTCCTATTTATTTTATTTGTCTTTGTTTTAATAATGTGTATACTGTCATAAAACCTCCCAATGCTAGTTGAAGCATTCTCTATGCTTTCTAAGACTAAAGCAAATGTCTATACTAGAATAGAATCCAATTTCTATACTTGAATAGAAAAAAATTTATTTTTCTAAAAGTGATGGTTACAAAAGAATTGGCCTTTTGGAGAGTGATCTTATATTTAGAAGGGATAATTTTATAAGCCTCCTTTAGTTGAGACCTCCAAAGCATGTGTGTGTGTGTCACCAAAATAATATCATTAATTTCTTGAGACAGTGGAAGGATTTTATTAGTTGCACCAGAAATGTAAGAGAGAGCACAAACATCAAACTTACAGAAAGCATCATCTTCTGTCATCCATGTAACTGTTTCCTGATACAGTCTTCTAGTATTTTGTCAACTTGCCCGTAGTTTCAGAAAAAATTACTAAAAGCATGACATGCTTAGCAAGAGTGTGTTAGAAAATAAATAAAATAATATTTATAGGATGACACTTTACACCAAATTGATAGTGGGAAATACTGAGGTTAAATCTAGGAGGAACCAGGTTTTACAGGAAGTTATATTTAATTAAATTTCTATTGGTAGAGGTGAAGATTCAGTGTACGTTTGCCATATAACATAGCCAACTTGCATAAAAATTTGAAAAATTTTAGAAAAAAACCATATAATTATATGCATTATTAATTCTACTCTTCTAAAATAATTCCATCACCATGTTATTAAATTTCTTCCTATCTTTTTCTTCCCTCTATATAAGTCTGTTTCTCACTGTAATCATAGTACCTATATAAATGTATATCTTCTTCCCTCAGTTAACAGTGTATTGCTTTTTCATTGTCTGTGAAATAATAATCTTCCTCTTATTATTTCAATGGGTGCATAGAATTCCATTGAGTGACCCGACTATAATTTGTTAATCTAAAAGAATGAATTTGGGAAATACTTGTCTTCAATTTTTTTTGCACCTGTTATTTTAAGTAATTCAAGCTGAATATCTCTGTAAACTAATATCATATTCATAATTATTTCTTTCAAATGGAATTTGTGTCCACATGTGTAAAATTAGAACAGTGTGCATATTTAAGGCCAATAATGTATTTTTAGATTATAAAAAATTATCAAATAAGCATGTGCTATTTTCTTATATTTATTAAAAATAACTGAATTAGTTTGACATCTCAGTTGTCTGAACCAAAATGGTTAATAGTTATGTCCTTAAATTCTAGGAATATTAGTTAGCTTGTAATCATTATTTCACCTAAAGACCTTAGTCATAAAAGTGTCAAAATGAGGACAGCATAGGACCTCAATTCTCACGGCCAATGTGAAAATAGATATATACAGAAATAGAGAAAGAATGGAGCATGAAGTAGAATATAGAGTGCACTGTCTTTCTCTCTATATATGTAAAATACATGCACATATATTATGTGCATAAAGCTATTATTAGCAGAGATTAAATAAGAGTGTACTTTTGGATACCAAGATATTTACAATATGATATTTACAATGAATTAACAACATGATTCTAATTATAGAGTTCCTAGAATTTCAATCGCAATAGCCATAACATGATAGCTAATGTAAAACTTACTTTTTTTTTTTTTTTTTTTTTTTTAAGACAGAGTCTTGCTGTGTCTTGCTCTGTTGACCAGGCTGGAGTGCAGTGGCCTGATCTCGGCTCACTGCAAGCGCCACCTCCCAGATTCACGCCATTCTCCTGCCTCAGCCCCCCAAGTAGCTGGGACTACAGGCGCCTGCCACCATGCCCGGCTAAGAAAAACTTACTTTTTTCATTTGCAAAAAAAAAAAAAATCAAGATGAAACCAAATGAGGCATTTTATTCTGGCATTTCATTTTATTCTACATATAGACAACGACAGGGCAGTGAGGAGTTTTGGTCTGTGGCCTCTTCCCAGGACTAACAAGAGCCTGACACAAGAAAACACACCCTTGATGCTTTTATTAATAACCTTGTTTTTGGCCGGGCGCGGTGGCTCACGCTTGTAATCCCAGCACTTTGGGAGGCCGAGGTGGGCGGATCACGAGGTCAGGAGATCGAGACCACGGTGAAACCCCGTCTCTACTAAAAGTACAAAAAATTAGCCGGGCGTGGTGGCGGGCGCCTGTAGTCCCAGCTACTCGGAGAGGCTGAGGCAGGAGAATGGCATGAACCCGGGAGGTGGAGCTTGCAGTGAGCCGAGACTGCGCCACTGCACTCCAGCCTGGGCGACAGAGCGAGACTCCGTCTCAAAAAAAGAAAAACTTACTTTTTGTTAGATCCTCTGCTAAGAGCATTATACACATTATCTCAAAGAACTGTGGAGGAAAAAAACATTTTCCGCTACCCATCTTAAGTTTATTGGCTGAAGCCCTGTAAATGAGACTGACAAAAGACAGATTCACAAGAGAAAAACAAGCAGAAGTTCATGAATGCAGGCATCATACACACATGGAAGCACTCAGTGATGAGTACAACTCACAAGCATGGCTCAAGCTTGGGCCCATAGAGCATCTTCACCAAAGAGCAATAATTTTATAGAGAAGTGACAAGAAGAAATGACATAGGATTCTTTTGGTGCCACTTTGCCAGCTGGAAATCTCCACCGCTGGCAGTGCCCCTGCTTGTGCTTCACTCCCACCCATGGGGCTTGCTCTGCCCGCTGGGCCTGACAGGCTGTGCTCTGCTCCTACTGTGGCCTGGATTCTGCACCCACTGTGGCTCTGTGCTCAGCCTGCAGCTGGTCCTGCAGCCTACCGTGACCGGCTTCTGCCTTGGGTGTCAGCATCTGGACAAGGGGAATGTCCTGTACCTGAAAACTTGGAGATGCCAACAACTGTGGAGCCCCAAGGGGTATTCTAGCTTTTGCTTGGGGAGTCCCAAGGTCTGAGCCCCCAGAAAGTGTTACAGCTGTCGTTTGTTCCTGCCACCTGCAGCTTTGGCAAATGGGGGTGTGTCACAACTCGTTTGGTCCCTCGCTGGCAGCTCAGCAAATCGGGGTGTGTGGCGCCCAGCAGTTTTTTTCACTCCTGTAGCTCAGCAAGCAGGAGCACACATTCCAGCTCTTTTTGCAGCAGCCACTGTTTGGCAGGTTCTGGGTTCTCATCCCACGATTAAGAGAAATCAGGAGAGTGAGCAAGGAAGAGAAGAATTTTATTGAGCCACAGAAAAGCTCTCAACAATGAGAGGGGGCCCAAAGTGGGTAGCCCTCTGAGAGGGGGTCCGAAAGCGGGTAGCCATCTGTGAGGCTGAGTCTGGGGGGTTTTAAAATAGGCTCAGAATGGGAGAGTGCATGCTGACTGGTCCACGAGTAGGTCTTGAAAAAACACCATTCGATTGGCTAAAAGGCATCGAGAAAGTTCTCACTCCAATAGTGAACTCCACCCAGAATAGGCCTCTGGTTTTCAGGCTTTAGGCTGTCTTTGGCTTGAAGGCTGGGTTTTACACAGCACCCATTTCTGTCTGCCTAGGAATTTGTCTGTCTCCTGCAACTATCAAAAGAAAAAATGCTGAGCTTCTAGGAGCAGTAAGTTGTGAAAAGGCAAATGTTTGAGCAAACTAATGGTAGATAAGAACTAGTTAGTTACGTTGGCTTTTGGAGACTCTTTTGGGGCCATCCCATCACTTGTGACAAGGTTGTTATTCCCTTCCTGGTATGGGAAGTTGGGGGTCACCTTCACAAGGGAGGAAATGTTCTGCTTTCAGGCAGATTGGTGGAGAGCAGAGAGCTCATCCTGTGTCTGCTTTTTCTCAATTGCCTTCACCTTAAAATAATCCTTATGCCACAGTGATGCATTTTGAGGTCACATGCTCTGAATATCCTCAGAATAGTTGCAAAAACTTTTGAGATAATTAAACTCATTATCATTTTATAGAGGAGATGTTAATCTCAAAATTATTTACCAAATGTAAATAAACTGGTTACTGATACTGACTGGATTCAAAACTTGGGATATCTGAATCTAGACAACTCTTAACCACTTTTCTAAATGCCGAGGGGGTGTTTGCAGCTGCTTTGAGGGGATTCAGGTAATGAGAATATTTGTGTTTGCAGCTGCTTTGAGGGGATTCAGGTAATTAAAATATTTCACCTTTCCATCAGAAATTAAATATTCACTCCAATTTGGTCACACAAATTAACAAGCACATTAAATGTGTTTGCTCTGGGCTAGAATAATATCATCTCTGTGCAAAACAGTTATAAATTATACTAATCAGAGCTCATTGTCAAGTATACCTTTCTTTTGTTAATAAAACTATAGAGCACTTACCTCTTAAAAGATGAGGTCAGTGATCCCCAACTTTGTATCATCAAGGACACTTAAGCCTAATCACTGTATTTGTGGAGTATTTTTACTTCCAATGAATATAAGTTACTTACTTGTCCAGTTAATGCAGATATTTCAGAATGTAAGAATAAGACATGAAGCTGTTCTTTCTGAAACAGAATTTAACTCAGAATCCCAAGCTCACATGGACTAAAGGGTCCAGTGCTTT
This sequence comes from Hylobates moloch, assembly GCF_009828535.3. NCBI lineage: Eukaryota > Metazoa > Chordata > Mammalia > Primates > Hylobatidae > Hylobates > Hylobates moloch. Next base: position 96,748,691 of record NW_026652281.1, read on the forward strand.
CCCTTTGAATTCAAGTTGCTTCTGGGCATTTTTCTACCCTTTGGCATTTCTCTCTCCAGCTTAATTGGATATCACATTTTAACACCCTCAGGTCTGTCTTAACACCACTGTTTTTCTAATTATCTCATATTCACTGAGCTTCCAGCTTCCAGTGGTATTGGTTCAGATGCTTTCAGATTGATCCCTATGTTGTATCATCTGCAAATTTGATTGCTACACAGTTTATTCAAATCTATCAGATCATTAATAAAGGAAGAAGAAAAAAAAACAGGCCTATACTGGTCCTGCCTCCCACTTCCAAACCCCCAACTTCCCTTCAGGCCCAGACACAGTCATTTATCACCAGCCCATGTTTGTGTCCCAGGAGCCTACCTTGCTGTGTGGACAGAGCTGACATCCAAGTGTTCCTCTATTTGTCTTATGTAAGATCATAGGAAGAGCGATATTGGGCACTTCAGTTAATCCAGGAATAACAATCCCTCACAGTTTTATGGTACTTAAACTCAACTGTCATTTTACTTCACATGTGGGTTCTAAATATTCCAGAAACTACAATAGGCAGCAAACTATAAGTTTTCTGAGGCTAGAAACTGTGGATATTTGTGAAGCTGAGGTGAATTTCCAGTGACCAGTCTAGGGCCTGAAGCACAGATTTATTTAACATCTAGTTTTTTATTAAGTTGGTGCAAAAGTAATTGTGGTCTTTGCCATAATTACTTTTGCACCAACCTCATACATTCATGCTACAAAAAAGGTCCCTGTCCTTCAATGGCTAAAACTGTAGTGGTAAAATTGACCTTTGTAAGCTAAATATTTTATGACAACAAATATTGCTTAATAAGCAATTAATTTTATAACCATCAGAAAGTAAAGCATTCCTTGGTTTTCCCATCTGTGAAATGGGTGAAAGTTGCTTGTTCACAATCATTCAGTAGTACACGTGTACATATTTAAACATGCATGTCTTTGAAGTAGCTGAAAAGTGACCTCTTCCCTAAAGCCTTCCTGAACTCACTCCTCTAATAGCTTTGGCAGTTTTTTGGTCCATTCTCATAATATCTTGTGTATTTTTCCATTTTCACTCATAGAAAATGCACAATACACACACAAAGTAGAGTGTAATGTTTCTTCAGCCAGCTTGTGAATGTGAGCACAGAGTCAGCATGTTATTTCTTGGTATAATCTCCCTCCATGCCTGACACATCACCTGATTTATTTGTGTTATCCTCCAGATAAATCATTTAAGTTATTTAGCACTAGGATGAGAGCCAAACTTCAATCTGTAAGTTCAAGGCTGTCTCCACCATGTCATAATTGACATCTTATTTCCATTTTATTAGACTACAGCCCATGTTTACTTATATTCTTCCATGTTTCTTGGGTCCACTTCTATTTCATCATTATATGGTTAGAAATTGAACTGTGAAGCATGTTTTTATTGTTAACTATATTATAAATTTATTCTGAGATTAATTAGTACGTGTTTGCTAAGCACTGTGTACTTCTGATGCTTTGATGCTACTCAATTAAAGAAACTTTTCTTTTTTTTTGAGACAGAGTCTTGCTCTGTCGCCCAGGCTGGAGTGCAGTGGCGCGATCTCGGCTCACTGCAAGCTCCGCCTCCCGGGTTCACGCCATTCTCCTGCCTCAGCCTCTCCGAGTAGCTGAGACTACAGGCGCCCGCCACCACGCCCGGCTAATTTTTTGTATTTTTAGTAGAGACGGGGTTTCACCGTGGTCTCGATCTCCTGACCTCATGATCCGCCCGCCTCGGCCTCCCAAAGTGCTGGGATTACAAGCGTGAGCCACTGCGCCCGGCCGAAACTTTTGTTTCTTTAATCAAACATGCTCTCATTTTTGAAAGCATTCGTGTTTATTAAGTCCATGTCATGGGTTCTGTCCTAGAAATATCCAGTGCTTCCTAAAAATATCCAGTGTTCCTCACTCTTGTAGTCTGTCCCCAGGTTGTAGGAGATCAGTCAGGGTGGTGGGAAAAGTTTTAAGAAAAAGTTACAGGGAAAGATAAAAACCTTCTTGGAAGGCCCGGAGGTTTTGCAAATGCTTCGGTAAAGAATTATGGCTGAAGGCAGCCAAATTCTCCTATCTGGAGGCCGAGAGCAAAGGGTAGATAACAAGGGAATGTAAAGGAGATTATCTGGATAAATTTGTTTACTCTTGTCTCCAGAAATCAGCCTTTGATCGTTTGCATACAGGGCTGCCCTCTACTCAGGGGTCGACACTGTTTATTACACAAAAATTGTGTTTGCTCCAAGCCTTTGTCATTAAATCAGTACTACATAAATGTGAGTGGGGCCAGCTTATGGGGACAGCACTCTTATGGGTGGCGCTGAGCCGTGAGGTCCCCTACCTCCCCTGTCAGGCAAAATACCTGTGTCAGCATACTTCTTTCATCCATCACTCAGCCAGAGTCTGTAAGACAGATTCAGCACTAGGTCACATTTTGAAAGAGAAAATAGAGCTAAAAATCAGTTGGCTTTCCAAATTTGTTTTTAAATTATTGACAATAAACTATTATGTGACATATGTCACATACAAATAATATTATGTGACATATTAGAACATGAGATACTTTCACAAAATGATTTAGGATTTAATGACTGCCACATCAAGTAGAGATAATTTTTATCCACCGCAGGTATAGTCTATTATGGAGTGATTACATTACTCAACACAGGACATTTTTTCCCCCAGTCATTAGTTGTCTGAATTTCAATAGTTTGCTTTATAGGTTAGCTCAGTTGATTAGACCCTCATGCTAAGGAATCCATGATTATTACACATTAAACTCAAAGTTATTACACATTAAACTCGAAGTTAGATGACTGTATTGTTACACATTAAACTCAAAGTTAGATGACTGTATACCTGGGTAGAGAGATCATACTATGTATTCTCTAATCCACAATCCTTGAGATTCTGCATTTTAAAATACTTTCCAAATGGTTCTAATAGTCAGTATATCTGACACACGCCTAATCAACACTAATGTCCTTTAAGTGTAAATGAGAGTCTTCAGACTAAAAGGGCCAGGGTGGTTCATTCAGAGACATACTCTGAGACTCAGAGCTGAAAATAGATCAGTAGTTCCTGATTCTGAAGCACACGGAAAACAAAGAAAAACAAGAGTCAAAAGTCAAAGGTGATTCTAATTATCAGTGAGGATTGAGACTCAATGAATAAGATCTAAATCTGATTCCCATTCTAGTACTCTCTGCACAAGTAATATATCTCTTTTATCTTCAGCTCCTTGTTTTTGGAATTTTTGGTCACCAAATTCTGCAGATAAAAATAAAGTAGATAACAGATCTATATGTTTAACAGATCCAGAAGACAGGATTCCTCCATGGTAGTTTGTGAGATGATATTGATAAGACACAAATTGAAAATCAAGTAACATTGATAGAAACAGTAAGAAAGTCACTTTTCTTTGATTTTTTTCAAATTTTTTTCTGATGTGTCAAAGATAAAGTCAGATAAAGTCCATTTGAAGTTACTGTGGTATTATTTTATTTACCAGTATCTTTTTACATGAAAGAGAATGAGGAGGCATTGGCAGAGGGTCAAGTATGTATGAATTTGTGTGTCTTGCATTGTATTTACTTTCATAGTTCCCTTTACTTATAGAAAGTAACATGATAATAAAGTAAAATTTTCTTTTAAAATTAGCTTTCAGCAGTGTACTTTGGGAAATACATTTTAATGTTATTAATATTAAATATTAATTTTTTAAAATAGTGTCAGGCTTATGAGCATTCAGGAAGTCATTGCAGGAATAATAATGACTGTTACCGAACATGCTTGTCCATGCAATCAAAGCCTTTTACACTTCATTCAAGAACTCTCTTGTCTGTTACATGAAGGATCATGTCAAATATTCTTAAAGGGAATCTTCCATTCCAGTAATTTTTGTGATAATCTCACCATATGTTACTATTTTGGAAAACTTGATAGAGGGATGAAAATATCAAAGTAGGCATATGTTTTTATGAAAGTTTCAGGAAAGTATGTTTATTTTGACTTATGTCTAAATTAGATTCCTAACAGCTGAATGAAATGTAAATTAGTTGTTTTGTTGCAGAAGATAGACATTCCATAAAACATGGCATCAATCATCTTAGAAGTGCTTTATTTTGGTTTGTGAAGTGATGGCCGGCATGATCACTCTTACAGCTGATAAGAGTGAACACCAATAAGTGTTCAGACACTCAGGACATACATGGAAGTAGTCAGGTCGTGCATGTCCTTTCAATCTTCAGGGTTTTTCTACCTACCACTCTCTCTGAATAGAAATCTTTCTCTTCTTCCTTTCTCCTTTTTTCCTAACCTGCATTTCTGAAAAGCTCTTCAGGTAATTTTGATCATCAGGCAGGTGGGAGCGACTGATCTAGTTCAAACTTCTTCATCTATAAAAAATAAATTAACACCCACACAAAGCCTCCCTGATGCCACTATGTCAGATCTCTAGAGCATCTTGCATTCTTTTACTTTCATAGGATTGACAAAAATCACAACAAATCACAAAGTGGCTATGCTGAGAACCTATTAAAGTATTTAAGATTATTTTTTTCACTTAAGTTCCTTGAGCACAAGACCATGTCTGTCTCAAGCATCCCTTTAACCCATTGCTTTCCTAGAATCGGGGTGTGGTACATGGCAGATACACAATATATCAGTGGTCCCCATCCTTTCTGGAAGCAAGGACTGGCTTTGTGGAAGACATTTTTTTCCATGGATGTAGTGAGGGGGTGGGTAGTTTCAGGATAAAACCGTTACACCTCAGGCATTAGATTTCCATAAGGAGCACACAATCTAGATCCCTTGCCTGCACAGTTCACCTTAGAGTTTGTGCTCCTATGAGAATCTAATGCTACCTCTGTTCTGACAGGAGGCAGAGCTCAGACTGCAATGCCATTCATCTCCTGCTGTGCCCGCCCAGTTCCTAACAGGCCACGAACCACTCCTGGTCTGCCTCCTGGGGTTTGGAGACCCCTGCAATATGTGTCTTCTTAATAAATCTGCAAAAGCTTTTCTAATTCTATAGGGACCATGACCATAAACACACAATGTTATATTGGAAAGTGCTTTAGACTGTCCAGAGTGTTAGACGAATGTAAGGGAGGGGTGAAACTTTAACATAATTGCCAATATCATTTTCTTCTCACTGATTTACTCAGGAATATGGGTTACCTGACTCGTGGGTTACTTGACTCATGGGTTTCCTGCACTGGAAGACTTAAAGCACTACTTATGAACAATATAGAAAATGGACTAGATATATAAGTACCAAGGACCTAGCATAGAATACAGGTTATTATTTAAAATTGTGAGCTAATCCAGAAGCTGCAGCATGTTAGTGCCTGAGGGAGTAGAAAAAGAGACAGCATAGGTTTTTATGATGGAATGGTTGCTAGATTTAGCAGATGAAAATTCAGGGCAACTAGTTGAATTTGAATTTCAGATAAATCACACACACACACAAACATATACATGTATACTTGGCCCTCCACATCTGTGAGGTTAACATCCATGAATTCAACAAACTGTGGATGGAAAATATTTGGGGACAAAAATGGATGATTGTATATGTACTGACATGTACAGACTTTTTTTTTTCTTGTTATTATATCCTAGATAATATAGTAGGACTGCTATTTGCATAGCATTTACATTGTATTAGATATTATAAGTAATCTAGAGACACTTTAAAGAAGACAGGAGGATGTACATAGGTTGTATGCAAATACTATACTATTTTATGTAAGGGACTTGAATATCTGGACATTTTAGTATTCATGAAAAGGGGATGTGTTCTGGAACCAATTCCCATGATGTTGAGGAATGACTGTATATAGTATATGTGTATCCTATATTTTTAAAAGCTCTATTCATTTTATAGCGAAAATTTACATTTAACCAGTATTAAAAATGAAACTTAGGCATACGTACTTGAGCACTCAGCAATCCATGAATCCGGCAGCACCAGACTGCAAGTGGTTGGGTGGTTGAACTCCACTGGGGAGTGCAAGGAAATAACTTTTATAAGGTGTTCATAGAAACAGGAAAACAATATTTGATTGGTTAAAGTGCAAAGTCCTTAGTTAGAGTTTAGTGGGCAGTTTTTGATTGGTGAAGTCTCTACTTAGGAGTTAGTTCATGGTTTTTGGATAGGTTCCACTTAGTTTTGTTTTGTTTTTCGCTAGGGTATGAACATTCACTGTGAGTTGAGTTTCAGTTTGCTTGATTAGAAACTCAAGTTGCTGGAGCCCTCTCAGCCTAATGGCCTCCCAATTAATTATTTTAACACTAGGCATCTTACTTTTCATCTGGTACACCTGTACCATAGAGTAACAGTAACACAACAATAACAGTAAGATACTGTCTAGAGCATGATTTCACTCAGGAAGTTTTGGCCAAGCCTTAGAGTCAGGAATCCTCTTTGCTGGAGACTGACTAGAAACTGGAAAGGAGGAGAAGAGAGTGTTGAAAGAAGGGTCTTAAAATGGAGAGGTTAGTGAAGAAGATATCTTAGTAATTTGTTTATCCTATTGGTGAAAGTTCTAGCTGAGTTACAAATATTGGCAGGAGGAGCTTCCATAGAAGTCTCTGGTGTTTACAAAATAGCTGAGGGGAAGTAAGGAACATTCAGTGTTTCAGTTGCCTTGTAGTTTGTCTAGACACTAGGTCACTTGCTCCTGGGATTTGTAGGGATGAGTTGCACTGAGTTAATATGATCCTAGGGTGAAGCAGTTGGCCTGTTGAAGGGTAGAGAGGTGTTTAGAAAACAGCTTGAATTTAACAAAGCCAGAACAAATATCTTATTGGTCCTTGACCTGAGCTTAGGTTAATTTTTATAAAAAGTAACAAGATTACAATCCATGCTGTGGATCATTTAGCTCAGATTTTAGATTAATCATAGGGAACAAACTGAAAGATTGATAGACATAGTGGAAAACATAAATGAGCAATCAGGGTCAGGAACTTTGGCTAAGACCTATGCTGCATGCAAATTTAATATAATAGGTATAGCGAACATTTTGATGTTTATCCTGTGCCCAAACTGTTTCCAGAGCTTAAGTTCTATTTTCATGGTAATCCTTTTGCAGAAGGTATTACTGTTTTCTCCATTTTATTGATCAGTAAATTGAGATTTAAATAGGTTAAATAATTTACTGAGATTCCCTGGCCAGTAAATGACTGAGTCAAGATTTAAACCAGGTACTGGCACCACAGCTTCTGAGGGTTAAACTATTGTTTTATTTTTTCTTGAGTCATACTATCTGATATGGTTTGGCTGTGTCCCCAGCCAAATTTCGACTTGAATTATATCTCCCAGAATTGCCACATGTTGTGGGAGGGACCCAGGGGGAGGTAATTGAATCATGGGGGCTAGTCTTTCTCATGCTATTCCTGTGATGGTAATTAAGTCACACGAGATCTGATGGGATCAGATAGTAAATTACTAGGGGTTTCCGGTTTTGCTTCTTCCTCATTTTCTCTTGCTGCAGCCATGTAAGAAGTGCCTTTTGCCTCCCCCCATGATTCTGAGGCCTCCCCAGTCATGTGGAACTGTAAGTCCCATTAAATCTCTTCTTCTCAATCTCTGGTATGTCTTTGTCAGCAGCATGAAAAAGGACTAATACACTACCCTGTAAAACTTTATTTAATTTTAACCTTTGATTGCAACATGGGCAAAATAACACCCTTCACATTTCTCTCAGTGCTACCTGAGAAACAAAAATAGTCCAAGAAGAGTGATAAATGGCAATCAACACTCTATCCAAATGTAGGGAGACACAAAGATCAGTAGGAATTATAGAACAGTGGCAACCCTTTCCTCATATGAGAAAGAGCAGTTTCTACTCTTCTCCAGGAAATTATAGCCACGTATAAGTGAGGGCCAAATGGTGACAGAAATTGATATTTCAAGGGATTAAAGAAATTCAGATTAGTATTTAAAATCTCTTACTGAATCTCGACAAGAAAGCAAATGATTTCTGTTTTTGTTTTGTTTTGATTTTAATAGCATGAATCCAGCGAGGTATAACACACAACTCAGATCATGTATGAGTTGGCTTTGGTCCAAAAAGGACAGTCTGAGACCTCAACACTCTGTTGTGCAAAGACCTGGATTGCTTATTTCTCAACCTGCATAGAAATTCTGGAGTGACTCTACACCTCTTTTAGAGATGCTCTCCTAGGATGTGGCTGGTACAGGGCCCGCCTGGAAGTGGAAGAGCTAATCAGACTACAGTGTCACATTTATCTCCATTTCCCGATGTGGTGGATGGTGGTATTTTCATTTACAATTAAATATTTTTGTTTAATCAAAATCAACGAGGCCAAGTTGAATAGGCTCTTTGGCCAATGTTCTTTTAGTGCAAAGTTAGTAAAGGACTTAACTAAGCAATGAGGTCATTCAAAAGAGTCTATTTATTAGTATTCTGTGGAAATACTTTCTAAACCTATGATGAAATTTCTACTTAAAATTACATTATTTAATTTTATCTTTTCCTTATAGATACAAAAGTGCAGCCATTCTGTGATCCCTTTGAAAGAAGTTCTGTGCAAAAAATGAGACTTAGGCATTGGCACAGTTATTTCTATCATGGACTATCACCAATTCTAATGTACTTCTCCTGGAAGATAAATATCAATTGGTTTTCAGGGGAGGAAGAAAAAGTTAAGTTGAGGCTGATGTATCCTTTGAGGGGAAAAGACAACAAAAAAGTCATGTAACAATGTAACAATTTTTTTTTTTTTTTTGATACAGAGTCTTGCTCTGTAGCCCAGGCTGGAGTGCAATGGCACCATCTCGGCTCACTGAAACCTCCACCTCCCGTGTTCAAACGATTCTCCTGTCTCAGCCTCCCAAGTGGCTGAGATTACAGGTGTACACTGCCACACCTGGCTAATTTTTTGTACTTTAGTAGAGACAGGGTTTCACCATGTTGCCCAGGCTAATCTCGGACTCCTGAGCTCAAGCAGTCCACCCGCATCAGCCTCCCAAAGTGCTAGGATTACAGGCATGAGCCAGCATGCCCAGCCAACGAACAATTTTTTTTAGAAGTATTGCTCACTTTTATTTAGTACTCTTGATTCTTTTTTTTTTGACAGAGTCTCACTCCGTTGCCCAGGCTGGAGTGCAGTGGTGCTATTTTGGCTCACTGCAACCTCAGCCTCTTGGGTTCAAGTGATTCTCCTGCCTCAGCCTCCCGAGTAGCTAGGACTACAGGCACGTGCCACTGCACCTGGCTAACTTTTTTATTTTTAGTAGAGACAGAGTCTCACCATGTTGGCCAGGCTGGTCTTGAACTCCTGACCTTGTGATCGCCTGCCTTGGCCTCCCAAAGTGCTGAGATTACAGGTATGAGCCACCATGCCCGGCCACTCTTGATTCTTGAATAACTCAACTAAGTAAAATAATTTCTGATTTTAAGTGAAAAAAAAAAAATTAAAGCTCAGAGAGATTAAGTAACTTGCCTAATATTGCACAGCAAGCTAGTAGGAAAACTAAAATACAAAGCCCTCTTTCTCTCACTGTGCTCCCTGCTTCCTCCCTGAACCCCATCACTAAATACATCAATCTTAACCTTAAAGAGGGCTGCAAGACACAAGGATTCACAAATACAGAATTGAGTAAAGAACTGATTTAGAATCAGAAAACTTGTCACAACAAAATATAAGTTTAAAAAGATGACAAAACATACAAACATCACAAAATACAAGAAGAAAGAAAAACACATAATCTTTGTATAAAATGACTGGTACACCTATAGATACAACTTTTTTTTCATAAAAATTTTACTCTGCCTCTTTTAATGACAATTATTTTTGTGGGAATTTTTTTTTTTTTTTTTTTTTTGAGACTGAGTCTCGCTGTCGCCCAGGCTGGAGTGCAATGGCGCGATCTCGGCTCACTGCGGGCTCTGCCCCCCGGGGTTCACGCCATTCTCCTGCCTCAGCCTCCCGAGTAGCTGGAACTACAGGCGCCCGCCACTTCGCCTGGCTAATTTTTTTGTATTTTTAGTAGAGACGAGAATTCACTGTGTTAGCCAGAATGGTCTCGATCTCCTGACCTCGTGATCCGCCCGCCTTGGCCTCCCAAAGTGCTGGGATTACAGGCATGAGCCACCGCGCCTGGCCGGGATATTTTTTATTAGAGAGCGTAAAACAATTAAGTCAGTCTCTCCTCTAAAATAGTTTAAAAATTAAATTAATTTAAAAATAAAAGCTATTAAAAAATTGTCACTAACTTAGAACAGCCATTGTTGGTAGTATCATGCAGATATTTAATATTGTTAAATTTGGGGAAAACTCTATCAAGTTCCTTTTACATCAGTTTAAATGCTTAGAGCATTTTGAATTTTTCCTATACAATAACTGGTTTTAAATACTCTGAATTGAATATGGCTGGTACATATGGAAATCTATAGGTTATGTGATTAGCCTACTTCTGATACCAGTGAACTTCCTTTTGACTAGATATTGATTAAGAACTGAATTCTTTGATTTTCACTGAGCATTGCTGATAATTGGGAAATGTTTCACAGCCTAGATTCTGCATCCGAATCATTCAGCATTGCTTCTCCTCCACTATATAACTCTGTTGCCTGGCACTGTTCAGTAGAACATGTTCATATAGTAATGGGACCTCTACACTTGCACTTTCCTACCACAACCCTTGCTGAGTTAACATGGCAGAGAGAAAGATAATTCCCAGAAGCCACTCTCACACCAGGGCAGCCAGCGTTAATTAAAGCTGATACAGAAGTAACTGAAAACCCCCTAATTATAAACTATTAAAACAAAATTGAATGCATTCCCAATTCAACTTCCCCTCAACCAGATTCTCATGTCAAATGCTAGCTCCCTAAAAACACCATCCAAAAAACTTGGTGTTTTTTTTTTTTAAGACAGAGTCTCACTCTGTCACCCAGGCTGGAGTGCAGTGGCTTGATCTCGGCTCACTGCAACCTCTGCCTCCCGAGTTCAAGCGATTCTCCTGCCTCAGTCTCCCGAGTAGGTGGGATTCCAGGTGCCTGCCACCACGCCTGGCTAAATTTTTGTATTTTTAGTAAAGATGGGGTTTTGCCATGTTGGCCTGGCTGGTCTCGAACTCCTGACCTCAGGTGATCCACCCACCTTGACCTCTCAAAGTGCTGGCATTACAGGCATGAGCCACAGCACCGGTCCCAAAAAACTTTGTTAATAAGACTGAGAGCAACATCTGTATACAGTAAGGTTTTGGAGTCTAGTTTAAGACAGATCTTTCAATGCATGGCTGGATTAAGGTTGAATAAGGATCGTTATATAATAGTTTTGGATAGATGGGCAGAGCAAAATGAGAAATTTGAATCCAAATTTGAAGAGTTTTGAGAAGTAAATCCAACTTCCTAAATTGAACAGTTTGATGTTCACTCATTTTTTTCAGGATGTTCCTGAAACTAGCAATTTTTTTTGTGACTTTTATCTTCCCGGACAGGGGCTTTCTTTCTTTCTTTCTTTTTTTTTTTTTTTTTTTTGAGAGAGAGTCTGGCTCTGTAGCCCAGGCTGGAGTGCAGTGGTGCAACCTCGGCTCACTGCAAGCTCCGCCTCCCAGGTTCACGCCATTCTCCTGCCTCAGCCTCCAGAGTAGCTGGGACGACAGGCGCCCAGTACCACGCCTGGCTAATTTCTTGTATTTTTAGTAGAGACGGGGTTTCACCGTGTTAGCCAGGATGGTCTCGATCTCCTGACCTCATGATCTGCTCGCCTCAGCCTCCCAAAGTGCTGGGATTACAGGCGTGAGCCACCGTGCCCGGCCAACAAGGGTTTTTTTAGAATAGAAAAGTTGTGTTACTGAAGAGTAAAGTCATGTTATTGAAGATGTCCACATAGAAAGTCATCGTCATGTAGCTAGTAAGATGTGCAGATGTCAGTGATTTGGGTTCTTACCCCAAGTATTAATCCATGGCCTCTCCAAGAGCACTTTCAGGACCAAAGGCAAACTGAATTCATTGTGATTTAAATCATTTACTTTCAAAAAAGTTACAAAAATGTGTGGTTACGTGAACAGGTGCCCAAGCAACATACAACAGGTGCCCTTCAGGATTTGGAAGGGGTCCAAGAAAGCGAGATTTAAATTTCCTCAGCTTCATGATAAATGTCAGGAATCAGACTCTTGACCACTGTGTTTTCTTACCACGCCCCCACCCCACTCCTAAACCTGATTAAAATAAAGAGGTTTAGCTCTAGTCTAAGGCAGGTAGATTGAAAAACAAACTTGAGCAAGTCTGCACTAAACCAAAGGCTATATTCTAAGAGAGCCTCCAATCTGAATTCTGTGATGGTAACAAAGAACCATCATCCTTGACTCTTCTCCTCTCCACCCACCTTAATGTAAGCACTTCAGTAATCAGTGCCCTTTAGCATGGTGAATAGATATAAGTAATACCATTACTTATTAATGACAGAACAGTGCTAGGATGAAACATGTTTCCCAGCACATTTTCTGATTGGATGCAGAGAGATTGCCTTTTATCTTGACAACTAGGGCACCTTACTTATTTCCTCTGCACCAGGCAGGAGGAGTACGATACACCCACACACAGACACATACACACACACACATTTCTCTCCTTTTGATCTTATGATTCTTACTGAATAGACACTTACTTGGCCTAAGTCAATTAACAAATATGAATAACTGTGCTGTGCAATGTGCTAATTTTTATATAAATTTACTTCATTTAACTTGACATTTACAACATTACTATAACATGATTCTTGCATTTTTACATTTTATAAATGAAGGCATCAAAATTCAGATAGTTTTACTCATCTGTCCAAAAGACTCAAAAGATCTTATTTCAAACCTCAGATCTAAATAAATTGCATTTACCAACATGCCATGACCCTTTTACAGAACAATATATGTTTTGTCAGATTAAAAATAAAGGCTAAGTGGTTTTTTGTGTGTTTGTTTGTTTATTCATTTATTTGTTAGAAAGTTTAATCATTTTTATCTCTAACCATTAATGAACATTAAAAGTGGACTCTAATTGCCTGGAATGCTTCAAGTGATCCAGCTTGCTTGACTCACTTTATTTTATAAGATTTAAGGAAAACTAGCTTAAATACTCCTCTCTACTATACCTGGAACATCTTCAGAGATTTTTAGAGAGCTGGTATTTTACTTTGTTATTCCCTACTCCAATTTCTTGTTTTTGCTAATTCTAAAATCCCATCATACCTTGATTACTGCCTTTTTCTATCTTTCTGGTGGCTACTCAAATGCATAAGTTAAAATTTTTCATCCTTTTATAAAAACTCTGGTAGCACTTACTGATAAAATTTTGGTGTACAATTCAATGTGTACTAACATTTTTAAAATGTTACTGATGGTGTTATGTATGTGCTGTGTGTTTGCATGCGTTGTCTGTGTGTACATACACACATGTAAGGTTGGAGAGGAAGTGAATGAATGTTACAGTTTTGTATTGCAGAGAACGTTAAGCAATAGGCTACTCTAAAATTTCAAGTTTTTTGCTTTTATGGATACCCTGTCCTCAAAAATTACCCCACAGCCAAGTTACCAGGCTTTTCTCTTTGCCTCACTTGCTTCTCAATCTAGTTGAGTTCTTCCAACTCTTGTTACACTATTGGGGAATGTGTATTCTTGTTCACACTAGATATGAAATGGAATATAGAATATTGCTAGCAAGCAATGTACTGTATTAGAAAATTTCTCTAAATAGAGTGTCATTTGTTTCCCACAGAAGTCATGTCACTTCTTTAGAGAACAAGCAACGGGGATTTCTTGTTATGTGAAGAACGGCATACACATGTACACACACATACACACACACACACACATATTTGTGCTCCACTACAAAAAGATACAGTAGTAGTGGTCAATCCAGGTCTCCAGACTCCCTGTCGATGATTCCTAAATTAACCCTGGCTTTCCTTGAGCAAGTGAATTTAACTTCTTTTTCTTTCTTTTTTGTTGAGATGGAGTCTCACTCTGTCACCCAGGCTGGAGTGCAGTGGCATGATCTTGGCTCACTGCAACCTCTGCCTCCCATGTTCAAGCGATTCTTCTGCCTCAGCCTCCAGAGTAGCTGGGATTACAGGTGTGTGCCACCACTTCCAGCTAATTTTTGTATTTTTAGTAGTGATGGAGTTTCACCGTGTTAGCCAGGATGGTCTCAATCTCCTGACCTCATGATCTGCTTGCCTCAGCCTCCCAAAGTGCTGGGATTACAGGCCTGAGCCACTGTGCCAGGCCTTTGTACATCATTTTAGATTACTCTTTAAAACACTACTTTTAAATAATTTCCATGTTAATATTTGTGTAATAACACTTGAAACATTTATAAAGTGTAGTCTCTGATCCTATTAGCCATAGAGTAATCATTATCACAGTATCTTTGTATCTTGTAAACTCTAGCTTTTGACAGCAACTCTCTAGTTTTACAAGTGCAACTATTTTTTCAGCACAATAACTTATTGGCTACCTGGAAACATACGGTAATCCAGGTGTAAGCGTCCCTGGATAACTGCCTAAGCAGCTGAATCCCCACCTGGTATTCTGCTTTTGGCCTGTAATCAAATTCTTCCTACATTGGACCACTTGTTTTTTTCTAGATACAAATACAATTTTACTTTCAGATAGAGTGTTTGACAAGAATCGCATTTACATTCTGTTGTATCAAAACATGTATTTGTATTTGTTTATTGGGGTTGTTATAGATAGATAATACACATAGAAGAACATAATTTTAGACCACTACCTCATACTATAAAGGCAAGTAATTAAAAATAAATCAAATACAAAGGATAATATTGAGGTAATATGTGTATTGTATGTGTGAGTGTGTATGTGTGTGTGTGTGTGTGTGTGAATGGACCACTTTTAAAGTTCAGGAATGCATAATTGTTCTAAGGCTCTTAGTGCTTCTTGGATCTCAGTGATGACAAAAATCATTTAAACTGGGAAGGAGAGGACTTCAAAAACAAATAAAAAAGAAAAAGTGTATTATTGGTTTCCACTCACTGAGATTTCTGGGTTATACACTGTTTCTACTGAATCAGAATGTCATTTTCAAAATAAGTCTGCAAGTGATATGACAACTGCTTATCAAGCACTTACTAGGCACCTGGAAGAGCGTTGTTTCTACTCAACAGCTAACTTCCATGTGAGCACTGCCCTCTCTGTGATTTTAATCCAGAGGAATTGTAAATTATTACTTATTATTTATTTATTAAAGTTGGTCTCCTCAAATTTCCATCTGAAACTGGCAATTCCTCAAGGATCTAGAACTAGAAATACCATTTGACTCAGTAATCCCATTACTGGGTATATACCCAAAGGATTATAAATCATTCTACCATAAAGACACATCCACACATATGTTTATTGTGGCACTCTTCACAATAGCAAAGACTTGGAACCAACCCAAATGTCCATCAATGATAGACTGGATAAAGAAAATGTGGTACATATACACCATGGAATACTATGCAGTCATAAAAAAGGATGAGTTCATGTCCTTTGCAGGGACATGGATGAAGCTGGAAACCACCATTCTCAGTAAACTATCACAAGAACAGAAAACCAAACATGACATGTTCTCACTTATAAGTGGGAGTTGAACAATGAGAACACCTGGACACAAGGAGGGGAACATCACACACCAAGGCCTGTCAGGGGATGGGGGGCTAGGGGAGGGATAGCATTAGGAGAAATACCTAATGTAGGTGATCCGTTGATGGGTGTAGCAAACCGCCATGGCATGTATATACCTATGTAACAAACCTGAACGTTCTGCACATGTACCCCAGAACTTAAAGTATAATAATAATAATAATAATAACTAATCCTTCATATTATAATAATAATAAACTAATTTAAAAACTAATCCTTAAAGTATTATAATAATAATTAAAAAACTAATAATAATAATAAACTAATCTTTGTGTTCTACTCTTCAATTTACAACAAAAAGAAGGAAGACTGTGGTCTTTGAAGGCAGATCAGAATCCAAACTCAGGAGAGTCCCTCACTTATTTTTACCCTCCTTGTTCTCAGCAGTAAAATAGGGCAAAAGCAATTCTCTCACAAGGGGTATATTGAGGATTAAGTGGAAGTGTATAACTTGGTATTTATCCTACTATAGACATTTTGTTAAATAATACTCTTGTTTGTCTATTGGCAGCCAGAGTTTTTGAACAAGTCGATCACTTGTTTCAGGGAATATAATAAAAGGGTTGGTTACTATAATATTGATTTTATTAAAAATTTCTTTCAGAATATTAAAATTATAGTATATTAAATATCCAATGTTAAGGTGAGAACTTCCTGCAGTTCCACACATCACCAATGAATTTGTTTAATGTTCTGAGATATTGAAAATCCTATTCCCAGTTTCCTAAATAAGACAAATAAAAAGTAATAATACCTGTATTTCATAAATGTCTATCATTCAATTATAATTTAAATTAACCATCTATGAGAGTTGTGTAATCTCAGCTACATAAAGACATCAAAGGTTAAGTGTGAAAAATCCTTAGCAAAAGAGTTCCATTTCATCCTAGGCATTGTAGAAACAAAACAAAACAACAAAAAAATATTGGCTTAGTCTCTCCTGAGCTACCCCCTAAAATAAATAAAACTATCAGGGCACCAAGTAGGGTATTCATTGTTTTTGACACCTTTCAAATATGAAACACAGAGTAAGGTACAATTAACTCTTATCCATTATCTTTTGCTTACTAGAAAGTTTCCAGAGTTATAACATTGATGTAATGGTTGGAGACATTCTAAGCTAATTTTGCTTTCTTGTAAATGATAGTGAAATTAAGAGAGTTTGCTGTTTTTGAATAACTAATGAAGTGATTCTTGAACTTAGCCTCTATATATCATTCTCTTTAGCACATGACTGTGGCTGACTTTCCTTTTTTTTCCTCTGTGTGCTCCCTTAGTTACCCTGGACACACATAAAAGAAGAATCCATTCTCAAAAAAAGAGGGAATTTTTTTTCTATTAAAAACCGTAAACCCATAGGAAGTCCAGAGCACAATTTTCCCACTGAGTCAGCTCCATGTCCAAGCTTTCCACTTCCTCTGGGTGCCTGGGAGTTCCAACTTCCATTCATTGATCTCTTTTCTCCCTTTGTCTTACAGCACCTAACACATTTCTTATACTCTCCCATCTCTCCCTCCAGGGTCCTACCTCCACCATCATGATAGATCTTGATCTCCCTACAGTTTGGTCCTAGTTCAATCCAAGGAATCAGTAAAATGTCCTTATCTTTTTATCCCAAGAGAATTCACAGGTTTTTCTGCATTTCAGAGTGACTTACACACAGGATGAGGAAACCTTTTCCTAATACTTTATATTTCTCAGATAATAACTTCAATATGTTAAGAGAAGAACTTCTCAGCCTATTTATTGTATCAAAACCCACCATAAAGAATGGAGAACAAGGTTGAGTGGAAGAAGAGGGTTAGAGAACAGTATATGCCTTGTTGTCAGACACCTATACTTGATTTGAAAATTTTATAACAGACATTTCTCAAAAATTGCATTCACTGTTTGGAAAAAATTACACACATGTACATGCACATGTGACATACACACTGTGTATGGTATTGTAAAAGTGACCTCTTCCAAAGAATTGAGTTGGAGGAATGCCTAGACACTCTGCTACAAGGTAGGGTAAGACAGAAAAAATGCAGAAGAAAGGTAAAAGCACAGACTGGAGCTATATTCTTGCTTCCCACTTGTAATACAAAACCCATAAATATTTTATTTGAGTGTTTTTGTTTCTGATAAATAAAACCCTCATTTGGAATGACATTTTATCTTATGTCCTCAAGCATTTGTTTGAGTTCCTATTTTCTTTCCCAAATAAGTAAGAAAACAGCCCCAAGGTCTGTGAACAATTTACATGACAAAAACATCTTCCAGCCTGGAACCTTCCCAGGGGTTTTGATTGGAAGATGAGTGAGGTTCATTCACAAACTTCAGAGACAGTAGAGTACAAAGCAAAAGTTAAGTACCCTAATAAGGTAGTTCTGAAGGCTCATCAGCTCCTTGTGTTTGATAGGTTCTGTCACCATTGCCAACACAGCTGCTAAAAAAGGCTGCCAAAGAGGAAGAAAATGAAAGAGGTAGAGACTGTAGTCAGAGAAAATATTTTACACAACTTGGCACCATCTGCCATTCTCTTTAATCTTTGTTCAGCAAGGAGTGGATTGAATGTGGATGTCGACAATGACTCTGACAGCTAACTTTTTTGTTGATATAATCATTAAAACTTGCTGACCCTGCCTTACTAAAAATGCACAGAAGAGGTAAAGAACATTCCATATTTGTTTTTAGCTATGTTTGCTCTGAAGGAGTCTTAAGAAGCAAAACAAACCAACCGATCAAACAAACAAAAACCTAACTTCTATTATTTTATTTATGTCACTTTAACTTACTTGGCTATAAGAGTCTAATGGAGGTGTAATAGGGATTTCTTAGCAGGCAGAGAATAGTGCAATTGATTCTATGTATGAGCCTTCTGGGTGTGTGCGTGAAATGGGAGAGAAGAAAGGGAGAGAGGTGGCGAGAGAGAGATTAATTCAGACTCTACTAACAAATTAGCATGTTTTTGGCCTCTCATTTCTCTTTAATTGTCTTAATAAAAGTTGCCTCAAATATACGTGATGTTTCTTGTGATATACTTTCTTAGGTAACAACATTATTGATACCTTTCCTCTAGCAGATAAAGTGAGTTAGTGTAAGTAAAGAGAAGTTTGTTTGTTTTTTGAGAAGGAGTTTTGCTCTTGTTACCCAGGCTAGAGTGTAATGGCACGATCCTGGCTCACTGCAACCTCTGCCTCCTGGGTTCAAGTGATTCTCCTGCCTCAGCCTCCCGAGTAGCTGGGATTACAGGCATGTGCCACTGGCTAATTTTGTATTTTTAGTACAGATAGTGTTTGTCCATGTTGGTCAGTCTGGTCTCGAACTCCCGACCTCATGTGATCCGCCCTCCTTGGCCTCCCGAAGTGCTGGGATTATAGGCGTGAACCACCACATCTGGCCCAAAGACAAGTTATTAAGGAATGAGCAGGATATGTGTAATACGAAGGACAAGTAAATTTGAGGTTTTGTGGGTTCAATGAGTCTGGGGGGTAGGAGAGTTTTTGGCCTCTGCAGAGTTAGGGAGAGGAAAGAATCATCACCATTTTTCTATCCTTAATTCCCAGAGCCAGCATGTGCTTGAATCTTGGAACTGAAGCCCAAAGCTACAGGAAGGAGCCAGGGATTGGTGCTCTTTTCCTCTCCTTGAGAGGATGCGCAGAGGCTCAACAGCAATGTGTCTGTAAACCTGAGAGCATGTGTATGGCACTTCACACCCAATCTGCCACTCTGATCATCCCCAAGATTGCTCTTGTTATCCTGGTTCCTAGGATCTCAAAGAAATGCAATGGCTGCTTTGGCCTTGTGCTGCTGTTAGATAATCTTCTGCAAAAGCCAGAAAAAGTAGTCAGGTAGAGTGGCTGCATATTTGGAGGGATCTAAATCCCATCTTTACATCTTCCAAATATATAACCTTACACAAATCCAACTATACACATAATCCTGTTTTCTCTTCTGAAAAATGAAATTAATAATAATATATTTCTCTCAGGAGTTTGGGTGTGCTTGTGTTAAAACAAATTATAGGCACATGTAAGAGAAACTTCAGCAACCATTCATTCATCTGGGCCCCAGAAACACAGTTTCATTTCATTCTGTTAAAACATCCTGATAAAAATGAATTAACTAATTCCTTAATTACTTAGTTACTTACTAACTAGCTTCCCTTCTTCCCTCCTTCCTTTTTCCTTCCTTATTTCCCTCCTCTTATTCTCTCCCTCCCTCCTTTCCTTCTTCTCTGCCTCCCTCCTTCCCTTCATCTTTCCTTCCTTTCTTTCTTCCTTAATTCCTTTTTCAAGAGGGAATTACCCAGTAATCACTTTTAACAGAAACTACATCAATTTTGTAAAATATAAAATTTATACTATAATATCTCTCCGATTCTGATTTATAGGTAGTAGTCGGTCTTAGTTGTTTTAGGAATAAATCAGAAATATGCAATGAACATCAGCAGCAGGATAAGTCTAAATATTTCACAATGAGTTGTTACTGAACTCTGACATGAAGACATTCTGTCATTCTGCCTTGACTACAAAATAATTCTACAACAATATTATTGGTATTTTTACATAATCTAGGATTAAATTATTCTGCTTCATTAGCTATTAAATTTAATTGATATATTAATAGTATTTAAATACTTTATCCTCTTCAACTTCTCATTTTTAACAATTGTAAGGCATTTTAAAACTTAATGCCATGAAATCAAAACATTGACTCATTTTTAGCTTATATATTTTTTCTGGTGTACTGTTGAAATACATAGTTTGATTAATACAAAGAATAGACTTCAACATCATCTTTTGTTTGATAATAAAATTATTTCACCTAAAACACTAGCTGTTGTTCTAAATAGTTAATTGGTTATGTCATCAGCTGTCAAATTAGTACATTTTATGAAACTTTTATCTTGATTAAAATTTTTTTCAGAAAATAATTAAAACCTAATTCACTAGTCTTTGTTGTAATGAATTATCCAGCAGTCAAATTTATAAAAATATCTCTAAACATGTCTGGTTTGATTGGCTTTCTCTATTTATTAAATGACACAGTGACTTACTTAGTCTAGAGTGTGCTGAATCCAAATTTTGTGATTTATTACTAAAAAAAATTTACAGAATAGACCAAAGAACTGTGAAATGAATTCTTCTATTTTCTCTATTTTATGTTGGCAACCTATAAGTGTCATTTGAAATGGAAATACAATATTCATTACCCACATCTGATGTTGTTTTAATTTTGAAGGCTTATATGCAAAAAATATTAAAACCTAGAAAGTTTTATAAATAGAATTGATTATTTTATTTGTTTTTAAATAGTGGTATAATCCCTTTTCCAGGTTGTCATGTCTACCACATGTGCCCTTTGGTGAAATAAATCTAATATGATGAGCTTGTTACATGAACTGGTTTTGCTACTGATGATAGTGATCATGGGCATCAACTACGTCCAGATATTGCATCCATAAGATGATACATGTATTTCATATATTAGCTCACTTTATTTTATCCTAACAAAACATCTGAGATCTCTGCTTTTATTATTTCAAATTTACAGATATTTAAACTAAGGCTTAAAAAATATCCAGTGAATTTCCCTAAGTTACACCGAATGTGACTTTTCAAAGATTAAAACCATAGCCAGTTTGATGCCAAAATGCATCCCTTAAATGGAAAGCCTAGTTAACCAGTCCCTTCACTCTGCTGGGTACAGAGCATAGGCTGGGTACCATTTAAACACTATTCTTGTCTTTCTCATCCTTGGCAATCTTATCCATCATTTATTTCTAGTCTGTTGTTAGATTTGTACCAGCTGTCAATAGACTATTTCTATGTCTAAGATTTTGTATTTGCTTCTAATTCCCTAGAACTTCAGACAGCCTGCATGGTTAAAGCTATTTTACATGGCATGAAGCTCCTTTTTCTCCCTTCTTTTCTCCCATTTCTTCTTAACAAGCAGTTTTTATTCTTTCAGCAATAGCCACTGCTGCACGATTGAACTTGAAGTTCAACTTCTTGTTTTCAATATGGGGCTTCTCATTCTCAATTTGAAACTTATTGACAAACTTCTTTGCTAAGCACTCAGTTTCCCATCTCTCAAAGGCCTGTTCTGTGCATCCTTTGAAGATCACCTTTGCATGAGTTTGTATGAGTTTCTTAATGTAGAGAATAAGTATAGTTTTTTGTTTTTTGTTTCTTTTTTAAGTCCTCATGAGAAACTCTTGCTCAGTCCTTAGATAAAGGAGGATATCAGGAAAACATGTTGGCAATCCTTTTTTCTGTGTGTAAAAATGGAGCTGTATTTTGAACTTGGAAGATGAAAAAAAAATTACACATTGTTGTCGATGACCACAAAAGCTTAAATATTAAAAATTTAAAATGAAGTAATGAAACCTTAGGAAAGCATAGCATTTTCAGCAAATTAGCTAAGACCACTCCAACCAAAATCTCTTTATTTTTTAACAGGTTCTTTGAGATGTAGTTTATATAGCATACACTTCATCGATTGTGTATACAATTCCATGTCTTTTAGTATATCCGCAAAGCTGTAGAATCATCACTAAAATCAACTTTAGGACATTTTCATCATCCTAAGAAGAAAGCCCCATACCTATAAGCAGTCATTTCCTGTGTAATGAAGAACTAACTTTACCTTTAGTAGAGACAAGGTTTCAGTGAGGTCTGGCCTTTGCCTTCAGCTACTGGGAGGTGATCTCTAGGCCCCTGTAATGTCCTGCCTGATAGGAATGTCCTTGTTTGCCACTGGATAGTGGATCAATGTGCTATATGGTGAAGTCTTTGGGACATGTCACATCAGTTTCAACCTCTCAAGAAGTTAGAGACTAATGGTATCATCCCTAATCTCCAAAAAGGTCTAGAAACTCAAGATCAGCCATGCAGATAGCACATGATGAAGCCCCAATAACCACTTTGGACACCAAAGTCTTGGATAAGTTCCCTGCTTGGCAAAACTCTGTATTATCACACATCATAACCAGGAGAAGGTAGCACTGTCCAAAAATCCACAGGAGAGGATAGCAGAAAGCTTTGCATTTGGATCTCTTTTGGACTCTACCGTATGTGTCTCTTCCTTTGGTTGATGCTAATTTATATTATTTTATTTTAATAGAACCATAACCATAGATATGGCATTTTCCAGAGTTTTGTGAGTTGTTCAAGCAAAGTATTGAAACTGAAGGTTATAGTGGGGATCCCCACAATTTGCACTTGGCTGATCTGAAGTAAGGGTGGTCCTGAGACCACTCAAATTTGCAGATGGTGTCTGAAGTTAGGGCACTCTTGTCGGGACCGTTCTCTCAGACTGTAAAAATTGTCTGACTCAGCTGGGCTTGGTGGCTTATGCCTGTAATCCCAGCACTTTGGGAGGCCGAGGCCGGCGGATCACCTGAGGTCGGGAATTTGAGACCAGACTGACCAACATGGAGAAACCCTGTCTGTACTAAAAATACAAAAATTAGCCAGGTGTGGTGGTGCATGCCTGTAATCCCAGCTACTTGGAAGACTGAGGCTGGAGAATCGCTTGAACCTGGTAGGCGGAGGTTGTGGTAAGCCAAGATTGGACCACTGCACTCCAGCCTGGGCAACAAGAGCGAAATTCTGTCTCAAAAAAAAAAAAAATTTTAAATTATATATGTCTGACTCATCATATTTTTCATTTATCTTCAAGCCCTTTTCACCCCCAGGCCTAATCTACTTCTTGTGTCTATAGATATACCTAAAACATTTCATGTAAATGAAACCATATATTAGGTGGTCTTTTGTGAATGACTTCTCATAATTAACATAGTATTTTCAATGTTCATATTGTATAAATACTTCATTCGTTTCCATGGCTGAATATTCCACTATATAATTATATCACTTTTTGTTTATTCATTCATCAGCTTATAAGCTTTTACATTGTTTATACCTTTTAACTCTTGTAAGTAGTGCTGCTATGAACATTTGCATATATGTTTTGTTTGAACAAAACAAAAATCTGTTTTCAAGTCTTTAGTGTCTATGCCTAGAAGTGAAGTTGCTGGGTCATAGAAGAATTCTATGTTTAACTTATTGAGGAACTGTTAAACTTTTTACCACAATGCCTGCATCATATTGCATTCTCACCAGCCATATATAAGGGTTCCAATTCTCCACATCCTTGAAAACACATTAATTTTCATCATTTTGATTATAGCAATCCTACTGGGTAGGAAGAGATATCTTATAGTGTTGATTTACATTTTCTTAGTGGCTAATAATGTTGAGCAACTTTTTATGTATTTAACAGCATTTGTATATCTCGGGGAAATGTCTATTCATGTTCGTTGTTCATTTTTTAGTTGAGTTGTCTGACTTTTCACTGAGTTATAAAATTTCTCTGTACATAGATAGTGGACCCTTATCAGATATATGATTTTAAAATATTCCCTCCATTTTATCGGTCTTTTCACTTTCTTCTTGGTGTCTTCTGAAGCATAAAAGTTTTTAATTATGATGAAGTCCAATTAGCATATTGTTTTTACTTTTGTCACTTGTAGTTTTGTTGTCATATCTAAGAGGCCTTTGCCAAATCAGGGTCACAAAAATTCATGCCTATATTTTATTCTAATAATTTTGTAGTTTGAGTATTTATGTGTGTGCCTATGATCTGTTTCAAATTAGTGTTTGTATATGGTGTGAGAACTCCATTCCTTACATGTGGATATCTAGTTTTCTCAGTATGATTTGTTGAAAAGGCTATTTTTTCCTCATTGGATTGTCTACCACCATTGCTGAAAACTACTTGACCATAAATAAGAAGATTCATTTCTGAATTCTAAATTCTATTCCATTGATCGATATGTCTATTTTTATCCCAGTACCATGCTGCCTTGATTACTCTAACTTTGTAGCAAGTTTTGAAACAGGAAAATGTGAGTACAACTTTGTTCTATTTTTCAAGATTGTTTAGCTGTTCTGGGTAAAATATTCTAGTCTTAATAGCTATTGATTATTTCCTTTATGTGAATAGATGGGTGGGAGATAGATGCATAAGACATGTTGATCTGCCGAATACATGCAAATCTACCTTACTCAGTCCCCACACATACGCGGTTCCAGCGAGCTTGTAAATTACAGGAAGACAGGGATGGGTAGATCTAATTTACTTTCAGAACTACAGATTTTACCTCTTTCTTTATATTACAATGACTTGCTTCTCTGAGTTCAAAAAGGAAATATCACAACCTAGTGGGATGTTACTGAAGATTTTATGTAAGTGGTGCTATGTCATCCACATTTTAAAATAGTGCTAAGATTTTGTTGGGATGAAGAGACTGCTTGGGCTGGAATATGGAATTAAACAAACAAAACTCATACCAAGACTATCCAGAACTGATGAAGCAGCTGAAGCTAAGGTGTTCAACCTAACAGATGATAATATATAAAGGGAATATGAATAATCCTAATTTTCAACATGATTACTGTTTCATTGAGGTAGTACTGTATAACATAAGATCCAATTAATATTGCAAATTGAAGACCGGAAACGTAACTAATATTTATGGAGTTTCTACTATGAGCCAATGCTTTATATTCATCTCCTTTAGCTGTTATCTTAAGAAATAGCTTGCAGGATAAATATTAACAACTTTTAAACATATAAAGGTGCTAAGGTTCAGAGGGGCTAAATTACACAAGGTCAAGCAGCATAAAAATATTTCACATGGGGTTGTTACCTAAGTCTTTCTGATTTCAAATTCCAAGTTCTTTGAGTGAACTCTGATGCTTGGAAAGGTAATCAATGGATAAAAAAGTGCTATAGATTTGTTGAGAATAATTTAATTAAAGGGGCATGGGCTAGGAATGTATTGACCTAGAAAGCGGATTTTCTTAATGGAACATCATGGGGTAGGACATGTAACTGATACTTGCTAGATTTTCTTTAAATAAATTAAGCAATAAAATTATATTTCAAAATTAGGTGATTCAACCCAAAACAGATATCAGTACTTCATTGTAAACTGTCTATAATATTTGTTTTGTTTCTCATATGAAGTCATATCCCTTCCTCTTCTATACCACACCTCTTTTTAATAGAATTCATTCACTATAAATAACTGACAGTCTAGCAAAACTCAAACTTCAATATTAAAATATTTTCAATTCTATGTGATCATAGGCAAAATGTAGTTGGAAAGAATGGAAAAATATTCTGAAACCACTAACAAATATACTTAGCAAATTATTGAATTTTTATTGCAGTGTAAAGGAGAATGTATTTCATTTAAAAAATAACGTACAGCTCATGACACACATTCCACAGTTCCTGTCATATAGGGATGCACAGTAATTGTCGAGAAACTAAGAGAAAAATGAGTACTGTATTTTGACATTTTTCTTCCAGGAAGGGGGATATTATTAATCATCCCTGTGGGTATTTTGATACCTTGCAGACTAAGGAAGTCTTCAATTGTGTATAATTTGGGGCATACCCTAAATTAGCAGTAATCTATTTGTGGATACATCTTTTGTACCAAGGTAATTTTTCACTTCCTCAGTTATTTAATTGTACTTCGAATAGTTCTGGCAGGCAACTCATTATATATTCTCCTCACTATATTTTATTTTTATTATACAAAGTCACATTGAAATGAAATGGATACATGCATCATTGACTTTAATAGGATTTTGCATTGTAAGAATAATATACAGATACACTGTATTGCATAGAAATATCTTGTGGGGAAAGAATAACACGGTTATTGTGGAATTCCACAGCATATAACTCAACAGGCAGTCATAACTACAGGTTTGTAATTTTCTTTAGGGGAGGTAAAAAAAAAATTGAAGGACAAGTGGTTTTAACAAGCCCATATATATAGTATTCATTGTAGAAAGTACTATCTGGAATACTTTGTAAATGTGAAATTGAGTTTATATAATGCAAAAGAGTTGAGAAAACTATAAAAGCTGTGTACTGTATCCAAAGTCATTTCTGACAAGTGGGAAACTCATTTAACAAAGATTTCTTTGTAACTACAGTTTCAAAATGATTTTGTAATAATGCTCAGAACTCGATAAAGCATCACCAATATAAGCCAATTGACTTTCTTATGAGGCTAAAAATGAACAAAACATGACCACAATAGAGCAAATTAGTTATTCTGGGAATTAACAGTTATTGAGCAACTTTTCAACATCTCTCAGGATGAACAAATGAGAGATGGTAAAGAATCATATTTAAGAATATGTGCTTCTCAGTCAGGTTTCTCTTGCCCCAATCTACCTGATTGGCCTGGTGCACATGAGTTAATCTTCTAAAACTGAAGTTCCTTAATTGCAAAATATTGATAATAATAACATAATTCATAGAGTTATTAGAAGGAAAAAATAAACTGTTATATGAAAAATGATTACCATAATGTCTGATATACAGTAGGTTCTGTACAGTCCCTCTTATAATTCCCCAAGTGTACACCACAAAATACCCAGGCTACAATATACTGAACTGCAACAACAAACACAAGTGAACAAATAAACAAGATATGACGGTCACATTTGTTCGTGAATCTCAAATGGGAGGTAATAGATGAAGCATTTACTCATGGACAGTCAGATGGTAAAGGCTCTGATAAGTACTGCTATAATGGGAATGTTTACTCTCTTGAAACTGAAGTGTATTAAAATAAATTTATGGAAAATAGAGAAAAAATTAAGTAGCATTTTGTTATCCTTTGTGTGCCAAATTGCTGTTTACATAGGTATCATCTATTGCTGTATGTAGACAAACATTTTTTAAAGAATATTTCCCAGACTATTAGTTGGCAGCGTTGTCATGAGAAAAGAGTCACATGTTCAAACAATTTTAGAAAAAAGCTCATTTAAATTAAACTTATCAGTTTCATGTTTGATCTCCTTATGTATTTCCCAACAGCTTTGTGATTTCCTGCACAGTGATGCTTAAACCGTAGGATATAGGATTGTGTGTAAGCCCATTCCTGGTGTTTTATAAAGAAATACCTGAAGCTGGGTAACATAAAGAAAAGAGGTTTAATTGGCTCACAGTTCTGCAGGCTGCATAAGAAGCTTAGCAGCATCGTTCTCCTTCTGGTGAGGCTTCTGGTGACCTCAGGAAGCTCCCAGTCAGACGGAAGCCAAACGGAGAGCAGGTGGTATCACATGGCAAGAGCAAGAGCAAGAAAGAGAGAGGGGAGAGGTGTCATGTTCTTTTAAACAACCAGATGTCACGTGAACTCAAAGCAAGAACTTACGTATCAAGGGGATGGTCCTAAGGCATTCATGAATGATCGGCCCCCATGATTCAGTCACCTCCATCCAGGCCCCACCTCTAATATTGGTAATCACATTTCAACATGAGACAGCATTCAAACCACATCGGGTTGAGAGACAGGAGAATAATGAATTTGGGATAAAAACAGGAAAATGCTGCTTTTATTGGAGATACTTCTTCCATGTAGTCTGCTCCAGGTGGTGAAATAACTGTGGAATATTGCATTGTTTTTCTGGACAATGCTCTTTTTAGATGCAGAAACACAATCTGTTGTCAGTGGAGGCTCTTTTCCAGTCATTAACTCATCTTAAAACTTTAGGCAAGCATTTAGAAGGAATCTTCTACTTTCATTTGCTCCATCTGTTTTTGGCCATCCTA
Organism: Hylobates moloch; assembly: GCF_009828535.3. Lineage (NCBI taxonomy): Eukaryota > Metazoa > Chordata > Mammalia > Primates > Hylobatidae > Hylobates > Hylobates moloch. Next base: position 96,777,036 of record NW_026652281.1, read on the forward strand.
CACCCTAACTCCTCTGAAACTGCCCCCACGAATCCCCAGATAACTATCTAACATCAGGGGTTTTTTCTTTGTTGTTTGTTTGTTTGTTTGTTTGTTTTTTAGAAATCCTTTAATTTGTCCATCAAGCCGTCAGTTCTATTTTAAAAGGAGTAACCAGAAATTTTAATAGTAAACCATGTTGCTAGAATTCACTCTTTTGCCTTATCTTTGTATTAACTTCCTTTAAATAGTTGTTACCTTAACATTCTTGAAGTGCTATTCTCTTCTCAAACTCATACACCAAATCTTTAATATCTAAGTAGTGGTTTTTTTTCAAAACACAGTCTCCAATTTTTTGTTGTTATATTTTACAGATATTAAATTGATCTGAAAAATTGTCATAGTAGTTCCCAACACTGTTGCTGTGCGCTTCTTGTTGATGACTAGTGATGGATTGCGGGTAGGTAGCCGTCTGTGGACTGGTCCCCACCGCCTTCCCATGTCCGCACCCCTGCCCCACGCAGTAGCCATTTCCTGCCTTTGGCTGGAGGGCAGGAACATTGCTGGGCTGAGGGCAGGCTGTGGAGACTCCTCCCCATGGTGTGGAATAGGGAGCAGAAATCCCCACGTGAGTCTGATGTATTTTCTGGCTAAGATTTAGCGTTTCTTAGATAGCAATTTTGGTACTAAGGAGCCGAATCTTCTCAAGTTGGTTTTGGGTACAGGACTCGTCATCTGCAAAAAAGCCACAGTGTCTTTGTAGACATAGGAATGGCAGAGCCAGGGCAGTTTCAAGGACCTCAGCAGGCCAAGTTCATGGACCCTCACTTAGGGCTCCCGTGTTAACGTGGCTCAGCTTCCGGCTTTCTCAGTCTTTTGGTATAAATCATCAAGACAGAGATTCTGTGGATTCAATGAGGGAAAAGGTTCACCTCAGTTCAATTAGCGGCAGGCCAAGAGATGTTGTTTCAGAGCCTGCTCTGCTCTGTAGGGGCTGTGGAAAGCAACTCTCTGAGAAAGGAATTAATGGCAGCCTGGGACCCAGGGCAGATATGGGTGCAAGCTGCTGCCTGTGAAAGTTTCAAAACAATATGCCAGTTCTCAAGGAGGAGAAGGGTTGTTTTTATTTTTATTTGTTTTTTTAATATTATACTTTAAGTTCTGGGATACATGTGCAGAATGTGCAGGTTTGTTACATAGGTATACACGTGCCATGGTGGTTTGCCGCACCCATCAACCTGTCCTCTAGGTTTTAAGCCCTGCATGCATTAGGTATTTGTCCTGATGCTCTCCCTCTTCTTGCACCCCACACCCCTACAGGCCCTGGTGTGTGATGTTCCCCTCCCTGTGTCCATGTGTTCTCACTGTTCAACACCCACTTATGAATGAGAACATGCAGTGTTTGGTTTTCTGTTCCTGTGTTAGTTTGCTGAGAATGATGGTTTCCAGCTTCATACATGTCCCTGCAAAGGACATGAACTCATCCTTTTTTATGGCTGTGGGCATTTGGGTTTGTTCCAAGTCTTTGCTATTGTAAATAGTGCCACAATAAACATATGTGTGAATGTGTCTTTATAGTAGAATGATTTATAATCCTTTGGGTATATGGCCAGTAATGGGATTGTTCGGTCAAATGGTATTTCTGGTTCTAGATCCTTGAGGAATCACCACACTGTCTTCCACAATGGTTGAAATAATATACAAGTAGTGTTTTATTCTAAATCACACTTCTAGGTCCCACATTTCCCATAAAGGTTAACCTCTATATCTACCGCACATCCTTCCCCCAAATTTAAACTTAACATTCCCCCATACAGACTCATCTTCACCTCTTCCCTTCCTCTTCCAGTTTTTCCAGTAAAAACTATTCCAGTAAACCTGGATACTCATCTTTTCTTACCCATACACATGAAAAGTGATGAAATCTTGTCATTTCTATCTTCCTACTAGCTTCCAATCTTCTTCCCACTATGCCAGTTCAGCACATTATTTAATTCTAGCCTGAGCTATTTCCTTTATTCTCCTTTTGTCAGTTATAGAACTCTCTATTCCATTGTAGATGTTTTTATCAAATTTCTCTGTCTAAATCATACATTGAATCATGCCCTTCTCCTTCTTTATGTCAGTCAAGGACTCCTCTGCCTACAAGATAACACTGGGATATATCGCCTAAGAAACTGCGGCTTTGCTCTCTTTCTTCCTCCCTCCCAGATGAGCCTCACTACCTACCAAGTTTCCCCATTGTCTTACTCACACCTGGTGCTTCAGCTGTTCCACATAGACTGGGCTCTCTCTCACCTCCTCACCTCTGCACCTTTATTTATGCTGCTTCTCTGCTTGGAAAAGTTTTCTACCACTGTTTATATGGCTTTTTTTTTTTTCAAGACAGGGTCTCACTCTGTCATCCAGCCTGGAGTGCAGTGGCACAATAGCACTGTAGCCTCGACCTCCTGGGGGCTCAAGCAATCTTCCTATCTTAGCCTCCTGAATAGCTGGGACTACTGGTGTACACCATCATGCCTGGCTAGTTGTTTTGTGCTTTTGGTAGAGATGGGGTCTTGCTCTGTTGCCCAGGCTGGTGTCTAACTCCTGGACTCAAGTGATCCTCTGCCACAGACACCCAAAGTGTTGGGATTACAGGTGTGAGCCCCTACACCTGGCCATGACAAACTTTTATGCCTTATGTCAACACAAATTCTGTCTCCACTTTATTATTAACAAAAAAGAATCACCAGTCAAGTTTAGGACTACTTTATTTTGGTCCTACTGCATATTCTACCTGTATTGATGAAAAGGTTTTTCTTATCCTCACCAGAAAATAGATGCTTCAACAACATAGTCTGTTTTTACATAGTTTTTTATTCTTAGACTTTAGCATGGCCATAGCACAAACTTTTTGAAGACACAAACACACACACACACACAAAACGGAAAAACTGTCTTTGAAAGAGATAGTTACATTGAAGAAGATCTTAAAGGGAGATAATGTGATTTTTAATTTGAGATGTAATGCATACTGTACTTTATTTGAATAGACTATTTATTTAAAGAACAATGTTCCTTGGAAGTGATGAGTTCCATATCTCTGGGCAAAATAATCAAGTTAACACTTGTTGACAATGCTATAGAATAGATTGCAGTATTCCTCAGTGTGTTAAAAATTTAACAGTAGTTCCATAAAAAGATGATGTTTGAGGTAAATACATGCAGCAAGTTATGCATTATCTTTTTGATAAGTAATACTTTTCAATTTTCTTTTCATATCAGTCTACTTTACTATAAAGGCAAATTAATTAATGAATTATTAATTGGTAAGCCTACATATAGGTAATTTTAGGATACATAAAAATTATTAATGTTATACAAGATGTACACATTTTGATTACAGTGTGTTACAATTCAAATTAAAAATATCAAAAGATGACTTTTGAAGAATCTTAAATCCTTCAGTGATTTTAAACTTAATCTTTTTTTTCATTCAAGGCTCAGCACTCTAGTCATTTTTCAAGTAGGATTCCAAAGTCAATGTGATTATTAAGCTTATTAGGTTACCTAGTTCAACACTTATTTTCTAAACTCTTATGTTTGAATGGCTAATACCCACACTAAGGAAATTTATCCTGCAGCCTTGTAGAATCAATTTATATTTAGAAGAACAAACAAACAATTCTTGTTCCATGATTTTCCTGTTGTCTGGTTTTTTTTGTGAGTCATCTCTACCTAGGAATACAAATGCTCTTCAAGTTGGCTGCATGGTTATGAAAATGCATGCAACAGTCTGTTTGTATGTGTGCGTGTGTGTGTACATATCTAAAGTGAGAAACAGTCTTATGGCAGTTGTCATAGCAACATGACATTGTTTCCCAAGGAACAAAGTAAATAAGCGCTTTTCACATGAAACCCACAATTGTCTTGACACTGTGACATTTCCCCCTAAAGCAAGCCCTTAAATCAATAAAAGGTTTCAGTACCAAGGAAGGGAGCTTCATGACTTGTGCAGTTTGATGTAAAATCCCCACCAAAGCACTTGAATACTTCCAAAGAAGAGACTTCTGTGGTCAGTTATGCCTCCACTGCTTAAATTCTGAAGAGACGCTTTCAATAGATGAGGCCAAAAAGGTCACACTCATTCGTTCATTCTTTCTTAGATATTTTCAGGAATTGGCATGTGGATATTTTGGCCAGTGCTACAGAAGTACGCATATAACTGCACTATGAAATGGGTGTCAGACGGTGTCATCCATGTAAAACCGAAGAAAGCCTTAGGATTCAAGGTGCTGTTGAGATCTCAAAGGGATCTCAGACATCATCTAGACTAGCGTTTCTCATAGTTGTTCTATTCTTACCTTCAGATTTTTATATATGCTTTTTATCCTATAAACCATAGTTAACATAATTTTTAAGACTGTTTAAATTTTGGTGCAGATTATTTATCTCAATATCTAGTTCATGAGAGGTGCCATTCAAATGGTAGTTATAATTATTTTTAATACTTTTTCTTTTCTCCTTTGAATCACAAGCCACTTAAACTATCAAAACATTGAGATGGAGAAAACAAAAGCATCAAATCTAAACAAAAAAGATGGAAAGCATCCCTTTTCCTAAATCCTACATGAAGCTGTCCAGAGCATCATTTTCCTCATTAATATGATGTGCATTTAACATAATTCTTACACATTTTTCCTAGAATGTTTAAACAGTTCAGAAAACACCATCATTTCTTTTTCCTAAGTACTTTGTTAATGAGTTAATAGAATAATATGTGTGATGTGTGTGCTAATCTGACAATTATTTGAACTTTGTTGCCCGCCCCTTCATTTTCTTTTTTTTTTTTTTTTTTTCCAAAGACTAATTGCTATTTAGGCACTCTGAAGTATTTTCTAGGGAGTTTAACTAGCTGTTGTAAATTAAACTATGAGGCCATGTCCTCTTAATTGAAGTAGAAGTGCAAATAATTGACCTTACACTTAAATATTTCACTTTCAAGTAACAGTGTCCCATTCTGGCAACGCAGACAAAAATAGCCTTTTGTCAATATACAGTTTGCTTGCTAAAAGCTCAGTAAAGACTTGTGAGAAGAGGATATATTATATAAACATATGCCGCATTGAAGATACTCATATTTATATTCCTTTTATGAAGCATCACAATCTCTGTTTCCTTAATGATATCGTTGAATAATAATAGGACGTTAATCAACTTATTCATTTCTCTTTTCTGATAATAATCATTGGTGATCATTCTTTAAATTATGTTTTATAGTCATTTGCCCTAGCAAAAAAAACAAAATTTTGATGAAAGCATGTTTTACGTCTATGGGCAGAGAACTTTCAATTTCAATTAAAAGTGATATTAAAAAGTGTAAATGCTATAGTAATTTATATATTTTGGCTATTCAGAATGATTCCATTGGTGGCTCTGAAACTCTGTTTAAATGGCATTCTTGAGCTTATAGTGTGTTTACTAAACAATTGAACTGATAGTTTTTTATAAAACTGTTGTCAATTTTAGTTGGTTATTTTAGTTTCTATTCAACATGAATATTTTCTAAACTCCATATTCTAGACCATTTTAATGTTTTTTCTCTCTTTCTTTTTAATTAACTCAACCACTGCAACCCAAAATATGACTCATAGACCAGTGGCTTCTGCATAAATATTTGGTTACCAGAATCAATGAAATAAGTATAAAACTTGTGAGTAAGAATTCAGAAACTTTTACAGCAATATGACATTGCTGTTCCCTCTAGGTAAGTGATCAATAGGGTTGCATTCAGCAGAGTCTATTGCAGTTTGGTTTTGTGGGACACATATTGCAAGCTGAATATTAGTTATGACACTTGCATCATGTATTATCCATGGCATGTTGGAAAAGGGAAAAACTTGTTATTTTTCACAGATAGCTGAAGAAGCATTGGCATAATATACCTATTATCTTAAGTATCTGCAGAGACGGCATCAGAAATGTCTGCATTCTAGATTCATCTCTGCTCTTTCTCTTTTGAGCCCATGAGCAATGTACTTAATTTTTTTGATGTTATCTCTCTTATTTCTAAACTTGAGATTTAAACTTCCACTGCAAAAATACAAGAAAACTCAGATTCTCATTAGACTTTGTTTCCTTTTCTGTATGCATGTTTAATGAAATTATTTTAGTTAAGGTGAGTATAGTTTTGTATTTAGTCTTTTCCACTTGAGGTCACACTTAAATATGCATCAAGCATTTGTTATGATCTTTATAAGCGTGCTTTTCAATTAACAATACAATTTTCAAGTAATATTCCATTATGTCCTTGTGTGATTTGTTTAACCAATTAACTTTTAGAGACTTTGGTATGTACAGTTTCCAGCATTAAAATAACCAAATCTTCATGCACATAGTTTTCTGTCATCGGGGTGATTCTTTTTCTGTTTAAAAATTTTAAACTTAGATATAAATCACATGTGGTGATGTAATATTCATACCATAAAATTCACACTTTTAAAGCAGCTATTCAAAGTTTTTATTATATACTCAAAAAATTGTCCAATCATCACTATTACCTATTTCCATAACAGTTTCATCACCCCAGAAAGATTATGTTTTCAGTTTCCTTAGGCATATACCTAGGAGTGGTATATCTGTGTCATATGATAAATCTCTGTTTAACATTTTGAGCAATTAGCAAACTGTTTTTCAAAGTGGTTGCATTATTTTATATTCCTACCAGCAATGTATGAGGGTTCCATATTCTCCACATCTTAGTCAAGATTTATTGACCTTTTTTTTTTTCATTTACCCGTACTAGTGAGTGTGAAGTGGTGGATTATTTTGATTTGCATTTCCCAAGTTGCTAATGATGAGCATCATGTGTTTGTTAGCCATTTTATGTCTTCTTTGTAAAATTGCCTACTCAGATCCTTTTCCCAATTGTAATTAGTTTTTCTTTTTACTGTTATGTTGTAATAGTTCTTTATATATTTTGAATACTACACCTTTATGGGAATATCGTTTATAAATATTTTTCCCATTCTGTGAGTAGGTTTTTACTTTCTTGATAGTGTCTTTCGAAGCACAAAAGTTTTTAATTATGATGAAATCAAATGTTGTTATATCTGAGGGGGCTTTGTCAAGCCAAGATCATGAAGATTCACTCCTAGGTTTTTTTCTAAGGGTATTACAGTTTTAGTTCTTGCATTTAGTCCTATCTTTCAGTTTTAATTAATTATGGTAGAGTGTCAGTAAGAGATCCAATTTCTTTTTTTTTTTTTTTTTGGCATGTGAATATTCAACTGCACCAGCACCACTGGTTATAAAGACATTTCTTTCCCCATTGAATAGTCTTGGCATGGTGGTCTAAAATCAACTGGCCACAGAGGTGTTGGTTTATTTCAGGACTCCCAATTCTACTCCATTCATCTATGGTTATATCCATGTGGTCAGTACTATACTGTCTTGATTACTGTAGCTTTGCAGTAAATTTTGATATTGGAAAGTACAAGTCCTCCAACTTTATTAGTTTTTAGATTTCATCTATTCTGTGTCCCTTGCATTTCCAGGTGAATTTGAGGATCAGCTTATTAATTTCTGTAAAAGGATGGCTAGAATTTTGATAAAGATTATGTTGAATTTGTAGATAAATCTGGATAGTATTGTTATCCCAACTATATTATATTCCAATTCATGAACATAATGTCTTCCATTTATGTCTCTAATTTTCTTCAACAGCATTTTATAGTTTCAGTTCTTGCTCTTATTTTGTAAAATTAATATCGTATGTATGTTATTACTTTTGATGCTAGGGTAATGAAATTGTTTTCTCAATTTTATTTTCAGATGGGTTCATTGCTGATACATAAAATCTATTTAAGTTTTTATATTGATCTTGTATTCTTCAACCTCACTAAATTTGTTTATTAATTCCAATAATTTGTATTTGTGCGTGTGTGTATTCCTTAGAGTTTTAGACATACAAGATCACATTATCTGTAAATGAGGGTAGTTTTACTTCTTTCTTTTTTTTCCAGTATGGAAATTGGTTATTTATTTATTTATCTGCCTTTTTGCAGATAAATTGACTAAATTCTCAGTACAATGTTAAATAGAGGTGTGGAAGCAAATACCTTTGCTTTGTTCTGACTCAGGGGAAAGCTTTATGTCTTTCACCATTACTTATGATGTTATTAGCTATGGGTGTTTTAAATATGTGCTTTATCAGGTTGAGAAAACTGACCTCTATTTGTAGTTTGTTGACTTTTTTTTTTTTAATCATGAAAAGGTATTGGATTTTGAAGTACATTTTCTGCAGTTAGTGAGGTATCCGTGTGTTTTTCTTTTGGTCCTTTATTCCATTAATACTGTGAATCACATTGATTTATATTCATATATTGAATGTATCTTCTTGTGCATTCCAAAAATAAATCCCACTTAGCCATGTGTATAATGGTGTTATGTTGCTGAATTTGGTGTGTGAGTATTTTGCTGATGACTTTTGCATCAGTACTTGTAAAGGATATTGCTCTGGAGTTTTCTTGAGATATCTTTATCTGGTTTTGGTATTAGCTTAATACTAACTTTATAGGAATATCTGAGATATTTTCCATTTTCTTCCACTTTATAGGAAAGTTTGTAAGGAAATGGTTTTAGTTCTTTTATACATGTCTGATAGAATTCGCAAGAGAAACCATCTGAGTCTGTTTTCCTTTGTGAAGAGTTTCGATATCCTTTCATATTATAGGTTTATTCAAATTTAAAAAGCAAATATTTCTTGACTCAGCAGCTGTGTCTCTAGAAATTTTTCATTTCACCTAGGTAATCAAATTTGTTGGCTTATAATTATTCACAATATTCTCTTATAATTTCTTTTATAGTCCTCCAGTGATAATGTCTCTCTGTTATTCCTGTCCTTAGTAATCTGAGATCTCTCTTTTGCCTTTCCACTGCCCCTCCTCCTTTGTCTTTGTGTTTTGTTGTTGTTGTTGTTGTTGTTGTTTTGAGGGATCAATCTAGCTAGAGATTTATCCATTTTTTATTTTCTTCAAAGTACAAACTTTTAGGCTTTATAAATTGTCTCTGTTGTTTTTCTATTTTTTATTTTATTTATATCCACTCTAATATCTATGGTTTCCTTTCTTTTTATTGCTTTGGATTTAGTTTACTTTTCTTTTTCCATCTTCACCTGAAATGTTAGGTTATTGAATACAGATCTTTTATTTTTATTCATTTGTAATACAAGTGCTTAGAGCTATACACTTTCCTCTAAGCACTTCTTTGGCTGCATCCCACAAATTTTGGTATATTGCATTTTTATTTTCATTCCTCTCACAGTATTTTCTAATTTCCTTTGTGATTTCTTCTTCAATCCATTTATTATTTAGGAGTGTGTGTTTAATTTCCACGTTTGTGAATTTCCTAAATCGTCTTCTGTTATTTCTAGTTCATGTGTGTATGTGTATTCAGAGAACATATTTTATATAATTTCAATCATTTTAAATTTATTGAGACTTATTTTATAGCCTAGCAGATGGTCTGTCTGGAGGGTGCTCCATGTGAACTCAGAATAATGTATATTCTATTGTTGTTGACTGGAGTGTTTTATAGAGGCCTTTTGATCTAGTTGGTTTCTAGTGTTAATCAAATCTTCTATTTCTTTGTTCTATTTATTATTGAAAGTAGGAAACTGAAATCTCTACTATTAATATTAAATTATTTTTCCCTTCAGTTATGTCAGTTTTGCTACATGTATTTTGGGACTCTGTTTTGGGTGTGATTTTCATTAGAATTTAATAACAGGAAAATGTACTTTATTGTGGATACAGTCACCAAAGTCCCAATGGTAATGAATGATTACCTAGGAGCTAAGTTAAATTTTCCTCATCCAGAGCTCAAAGAAGAGTATCTGGGGTTTCATTATGGAAGCATATTCTCTTTTTGAAAATACGCAAATAATTCGAAAGACTTCCTCTCTTCTCTCTTCCTTCTGTATTTTCCCACCTGTATTCTCTGCTACTTTTTTTTTCTCAACTAACCTCAAATTACTTTTTCTAGAAGTTTTAAAGTAGTAATTGAGGCTAAATTCTTTATCTTTATATATATTACCTTCCTCTAAATTTTAAGTTCTTGCTGTAACAGATGTTTCCCTTATTCTAGCTTTATAATTCAGCACTATTTATTCACAATTTCCTGATCAAAGCTGAATTATATAACCATGGCTTTATAAGACCATCAATGAACTCAGCTTTGCCTATGACCATAATTCTACTTTCTTAAATTTATTCTTACCTGCAACCATTTTAGGCTTCTACCAAGGTATTTACTACCTCTGCTCACCTGTATGTTGGAATGTTCTGCATTGTCCCATGAAGATTCACATTCACACTTTTTGTGTCAGGACAGTGATGTAATCTCACCTTCTGGAAAACTGGCTCTACCACTTATTAGCTGCTAATATTAGCTTATTAGATAATAATAAGTTTATTAGCTTATTATTATTAGTTACCTTGAATAACTTGATTTCTCTAAGCCTCAGTCTCTTTATTTGTGTTGGTAAATTTACTTATATAGGATTGTTATGATAATAACAACTCTAAATTCATCAATCTTTTTGGTAAAGTTTGTGGAAATACTAGCTGCTCAAAAATACTGGTTTTAAAAGAATATTGTAATAATTGTATTTATTATTTTAACATTTTTCAGAAATTGCTCTATGACAAGCCTTCCACCCTAAGTCCCAGAATTATTGCTTCTTTGTTAAATTTTGCCTCTATCCCCATACTTACACATGAAAAAAATTTAAATTTATAATATTACGTGAGAAACATCCCCCTGTGGACTGTGAACTTCATACGAGTACAGCTTATGTAAAATTCATCCTTGAACCATCAGTACAAATATCTGCATAAGTTGGTGATTTTCTTTTTTTTTATAATTAAGCAGATTCTATACTAAAAGGAGTGAAAGTAGGCATCAAGCTGTTCTCATCCTACATACCTTCCTATAAATACATTTGAGTTCTTTCATAGAGGATGTGTTTATCCCAATTTTACCACGTTGATCTTGGAAATGAAAAAAATGTTCTTTCCCTAAACCTTGACTAAGTATGTTTCAAATCTATTCTTGAGTTCAGGTAAGTGTGAGATAAGTGACCCTTTTTTATTGAGAGGATAGATACTATGTCATTCTAGCTTTCTTAAGTCAGAATGGAAAACCAAGATCAGGTCAGAATATTTATATGGGTTTAGTTGGATAGAGACTAAACATCAGGTCTATGCACTTGTCAGGTTCAAACTGTCTTCTGAAAGTCAGGTTAAAAAAATAGTACTGAATTAGAAGGTCAAATTGACTGGTATCTAGGGAACCAAAATTGATTTATTTTACAAAAGAGGTATTTTCTTTCATTTGCTGAAAGCATTTGTTGTATGATATCTTGGGATATGTGTTTAAGAAAGAAATGAAGATCTAAGTTTGACAATGCTTTTTAAAAAGGGTGTTTGATGTGTTTACTGAGATAATGGAAAAATACAATAATTGGTTCTAATGAGTGTTGCCATTCTACTATTTACTTCTAAAATATTTATTTTTAAATGTGTTTACTGTGCTTAACAAATGCTTGGTTTTGATGATGATTTCCTGATAAAATAATATTTATTGACTGTACCTATTCTGGAGAGATTCACAGATTCAGTGAAGAAGTGTGGTTTTCAAAAATGCTGTTTTTTCACTAGCAACTCCTTTCTGTTATATTAATTTAAAATATTTTATTTCCACAGTTTATGTCTTATTTAACAGAAAATTACACACTATAAAATGTATGTGGTTGTCATTGCTGCTATTAACAAATATTCTAGTTCTTTTCCTTTTTTAGGCACATCGTGGGAATGTATTTACTCATCTTTTTGATGTTAAACATAACCATGTGACTTACTCTGATGAATGAAATGTGAGCTAAAACAATGTTTGTTGCTTATGAATGGATATATCAAGATTCTGTGGTATTTGGCCAGGTGTGGTGCCACAAGCCTTAATCCTAGCACTTTGGGAGGCCAAGTCGGGTGGATCACTAGAGGTCAGGAGGTCAAGATCAGCCTGGCCAAGATGGTGAAACCTCATCTCTACTAAAAATACAAAAATTAGCCAGGCATGGTAGTGGTTGCCTGTAATCCCAGCTATTCCGAAGGCTGAGGCAGGAGAATCACTTGATCCCAGGAGGCAGAGGTTGCAGTGATCAAGATCGTGCCACTACACTCCAGCGTGGGGGATAGAGCGAGACTCCATGCTTAAAAAGAAGAAAGAAAAGAAAAACAACAACAACAACAAAAAAAAGAGTCAATGGCATGAACCACTATATACCTTTCCTTTTGTGTGTGGTTTAAAACAAACCACATTTATAATCTCCCAGTTTCTATGAGTCAAGAGTCTGAGCATGGCTTAACTGAACCCTCTAGTTAGGGTCTCAATCATCCTGAACCAAGGTGTCAGCCAGGCTGCATTGTCATCTGGAGGTTTAAGTGAGGAATAATCCATTTCCAAGCTCATACAGGTTTTTGGCAAAACTCTCTTCCTTGTAGCTGTAGAACTAAATGTCCAAGCTTCTTGAGGGCTGTTGGGTAGGGGACACTGTCAGCCCCTAGAGGCTGCCAGCAGTTCCTCTCAGATAGGCTCTCCCAATATGGACACTTCTTTCATCAAGCTAGCAAATAAAGCTTCTAGAAAGCCAATGTGTTAGCAAAGTGGAGTTTCTCGATTGGTAATATAACATCACACTCTGAGTGACATACTGTGCCCTTTGCCACATTCAGTTGTTTAGTTGAAAATCACAGGTCTCACCTACTCAAGGGGAGTAAATCACTGATCATGGTGCACTACTGTAGAGTCTACAACCATCCACCACACACGAGCAATGCCCACCTATCCAAATCTCTGCCAGATTTGGAACCTGAGTGAGAAAGAAAGTTTTATTACATTAAACTGGAGATTACTTAAAAGTTTTGGGAAGTCACCCTCATGGCTTCTCAAAAACTTCCTACAGACTGACATAAAAAACGGACTGGCTGGGCACAGTGGCTCATGACTGTAATCACAACACTTTGGGAGGCCAATGTGGGTGTATCAGTTGAGCTCAGGAGTTCAAAACCAGCCTGGGCAACATGGTGAGACCTCATCTCTACAGAAATAAAAAACAATAGTGGGAAGTGGAGGAGTGCACCTGTAGTCCCAAATACTTGGAGGGCTGAGGCAGGAGGTTGAGGCTGCAGTGAGCCAAGATCATGCCACTGTATTCCAGCCTGGGTTACAAAGTGACATACCCTGTCTGAAAAATATAATGACAGAAAGAAAAGAAAAGATAAGATAAGATAAAATAAAAAAGAAAAGAAAGGAGAAAATGACAGAAACCAAGGACCTAGTTGTGGAAGGACTTTGCTATGAATATCCCTTTTCCCACCTCTACTTCTGCGTACATCCATCACCTTTAACACATACATTCCTCGCAATGAATTCTTTCAGTTCTCTCTCCCTCCTGGCTTTTCCTTGGACAGAGATCAACATATGCACTCTTATATTCTTAAGGATTCCTTGAAATACACCAATCCTCCTTCAGACTCCCTAGAATAGCTTCTCTAACCACCTTCCTCACAACTAAGTTTCATGCCCGCCTTCTAATGTCCTCTGTCATAATGAATTATAATTTCCATTTATTACTTTATTTTCTTTCCTACTAGACTGGAAGCTCATTGTGCACAGGGACCTTATGATGTTCAGAGGCGAGGGCAGGTCCTGGTATATGAGTCACTCTATAAATTTTATTAAAACAATGGAAGTTGTTAATAGTAGCATAAAAATTCAGTTAGTTCACTGAATTGGCCAGCCATTTGGCTTTATTGACTCTTTTTGCTCTGATGCCTGTTGAACAAGAAATGGCGTGAGTTTCTAGCTAACAGAGTATGCAGTTGAATTTTGATTTTCTTTATGGATTTGTGCCAAGGAGCTCAGGAGAGAGCCATGGTTTCATACGGCACAAATGAGTAGATGAAAATGAACTTCAGCCCACGATAATAAGCTAACACATTGTTACACCATCAGAACAATTTCTTCAATCTTCTATGTTTATTGGTTTCTGTATATCACCACAATATTTTCTATTGAAGGAAACCTTCAGAATATTTAGCTAATAATGCCAAAGCCCCATGGCAGCATTTTTTAGTAGAACCTTAATTTCTACGTTTAGTGTAAAAGAAGACTATCATATAGAAGAATAACTCCATTTGGAAGAATAAAAAAAAAAAAGAAAATCCTGTTACTTTGGTTCAATAGGAAATACTGCAGGATTTTAGCAAGTAACTTTAAAAAGGTAAGGTTTTGGAGATTTTCCAGGATATTTTACTTATGCTTAAACCTTATTTCTAAAGAAAATGTCTTCTTCAGACAAATAACTTTTGAGACATAGACATATTATATTAAATAAGCCCAGTACAGCATTATTCTGTGTGGATGATAGTAACTTTTCAGATTTAATCTATTAGATAGATTACTTATCTGTGTGACTTCCCAGAGTTCTTCATCTCAGAATATTAATATTAAAATAATTTATTTAACAGCAACCCCAAAATGCATATAAAACTGTGTTTTATACCTTACAGTTATCTGACACATATTTGTATATAAAAAATAAAATTATATTATTTGATGCTGGTAAGGCTTTCTAATTCCCTTATCACTAAAAGAAAAAATCAGTGAAAAACTTTAACTAATTTTGGTCGAATGACTGAATTGCTTTGCCTTTTTCATCTTCTTGCAGCTTCCAAGTTTTCCTCATTTCCTTCTGCTGTCTTGAGCTGCTGGTATCCCTTGCTTGTTTACATTGGGATTCTGTATTCTTGTCAAGACTCATAAGAAGGAAAGGTCAGCCTTGCCAATGTTGCTCAAAATTCATGTTATCTTTAATCTTTTAACCATATTATTCCTATAGAGGTTTTGCCTTACTTGATTACATAGTTCTAAAATGGCTGCTTATCATTCCATTTTGCAGAGAAAAATCTTTGTTTTCATTTGCAGCATTCTTTACTTCTTACCCTACTATATTCTGAGTGCTTTTTTTGCTTCCCCTTTTTGCTCTGACAGAAGAGACATTTTAACCCTGCTCTTTTGGGCATTGACAATAGTTTGTTTGTTGACTTGGAAGCTTAGTATTTTGGACAAAAATATGGCAATGGTGTCACTTCCTGTGTAACATCATGCTATTTCCTGTATAACCATACCATTCTTGTGGTAATATCGTTAACTATTTCCTACCCACTGGACTGTGACAGCTCATAAAAATTTTATTTAATCATTTTATATCCAGCACTGTATGAACTGCACTTTTCCTAGCTTTTGTTAAGAAAGCTTGGTAGGGCGTATCATACACATATCTAATTAATTAAAATAAGGTCAAAGTATGTGTGTGCGTAAACTCAACTGCCTACTTTAAAATTATTAGATATAATTTACTTACAGTTCTTCAAACCTCCAAAGTATATGCCAAGTTGACTTTTTGAATTTTTTTTGCAGAATGGTAGCTTCTCCACCTCTTAGATGCATTTTAAAATATGGCAAATAACTTTACTGTTAATTTTTTAAATTTTGATTTGTTTTCTACTCCTAGCTTAAACATTTAATAATACAGTGGAACAAGTAATAAATATGCATAATGCCACTTGTTGGGCTTTCCCTGTATTAAACATTGTACCGGACATTTTATGTACATTAACTTATCTTCAAAAGGCTACAAGGTAGAAGTGATTTCCATTTTTTAGATGAAAAAGCTGATACTCAAAAAAGTTAAGTGACTTTTCCAGAGTACCAAATATCAAGTGACAAAACTGATTTAAACAATGGTAGCTAACTTCTAACCCCAATTCACCCCGAGGTGCCTCTTTACATAATACTACATTATACGTAGGTGATTTATTTTTATGATAATGGGGTAGGTAAAGATATTTTGGAACCCAACCCAAAATACTGCAGTGCCTAAACCTACCACGACTTTTTTTCTGTGTCCAGTGTGTTGTTATATAATGTAATTTTTCTGATAGTTACTTTTTAAATACATGAAAAGAGAAAAATAACATGTTAAATCATGTTAGAAAATACAAATGTAGTACTATATCCTAGATAATGTGCTAATACTTTATATACTTCATGTGTTCAGTCAAAGGATACTACTAATAATATGGTTTTAGTCATTTAACTATCATTACTAAGCACCTTCAAAGTTCTAGACATTATATCGGGTATTAAGAATATAAAGATAAGTAAAGCACAAACCCTCAGGAAAACTAAAGTACAGTGAAGACAGGATACATTCTCTATGCATATCACTTATATAAGTTGTCAAAGTAATTTTTTTGAATTACACCTGGAACCATAACAGCCAAATTTTATAGTGGAGGACCCTGGAATCAAGAGGGGAAATACCAATAGAAGCGAAACAGAGATTTAATGTTCTTCCTCTTCTCTGCTGAGACTTACGGTGGCCTACATAACAGTGTTGACTCTGTCCAACATCTAAAGAAACCTCTTGATGAAGGAGCTGTGAGCCTTCGGAGGAGGCTGATAAATATTCTTTTCTTCCTGAAGACTTGAAGTTGATTTTCACTCTAGTGTTCTAAGAAATTCTATAGACTTTCTGCAGTTTAGCATCCAATATATATGTGTCACCATTTAACATAAGCAAGAATACACTTGAAGATATACTTTTTCAATCTACATGTTTTCTTGAAGAGAATACTTAAGTGTATCATTGTGTTAGGTGTTCAAAGTTCTTTTCCATTTTTTTGTTATTTTGTTATTTTGGTTTGCAGAAAAAATGAGAAAAAAATGATGTGAAAGCCACGTAACTCAAAGTAAGAGATTTTCATGTTCATCCACTGAAGTTTAGACTATAAACCACAATAATTCTAAATTTCAAAAAAGTTTTATGCTCAACACAGTGTCTAGAAAATTCAAGACTTAAAAATTTCCTAATTTCAATTAAATAAATGCATTAAATAATACCCCTTTACCGAGCATAAAATAGTTATGTAAATTTACTGGTAAAAATGTTAAATAAGGTACTTATTCTACTAATCTTATACAGATGCTTGAAATTAAAAGTAACTTTTATTTCTTGGCCTCTCATTGAAGATCTATCCACTAAACATTTATTAGCTATGTCAGATATAGCATAAGGCCACATTGAAGCTATGAAGGACATGTATTTTTTCAACCCAGATTTCCAAAACTGTTTTATTGACTTTTGCATTTAAGCTCCAGCCTCAAAATTTTCTGAAGGACAGAGGTATAATGTGTTGTCTATTGCCTGGGAATCTTGAAAAATGAAATGTATAATAGGAATATATACTTTACACTTAACATATGGAATGACAAAGCATCCATCTCAAGTATGACTAAATATTAATAATCGCAATCTGAATAGAAAATCAAAGAAGCAAACAATTCTATTATGCAAATAGCAGTAATTTATTGTGCAGTTAGAAAATAACAATCTCTAAAAATAAATGTTTGTAACAAACTATCTCATGCATATAAGTAGATCAACAACTTATTCCATATTCCTGTGAAGCTTGCCAACAGATCTAAGACACAGTTAAGAAGTTAAGATGTTTAAAGACTTTCTTTATCTGTTTTATATTGTTTCCTCTAAGGTCATATTATTATTGAAATAGTGTGCGTGTGTGTGTGTGTGTATGTGTGTCTGTGTGTGTGGGGGGGGGGGGGGTGAGATTCCTGTAAAATACAAGTTTCTCATTCAAAAGCCTGATTCTGAAAACTGAATTTCCCAAAACATTCTGATAGAGAAACAAATCAGTTTCCTAGAGTTAAATGGAACAGTAGAATCACGTATTTTAGATTCAGAATTTTCTTCCACAGTGAGATTAATTTTCCAGCCTCTCTCTCTCATTCATTGCATATTTATTGGGCATTTTTTATTTGCCAGTGCTTACACTGAGCAACATAAATATAATATTGAGTGAAAACAGATATGATCTCATGAAGGTATAGTCTGGTGGAGAAATACTTTACGCAAATCATTATATATGTAGAATTTAATTATCAATTGTGGCAAGGGCTGTGAGAGAGGGGAATATGATAGGTGGTATTGCCTTAATTAGGAAAGTCAGTAATAGCTTATCTGAGGAAGGGATGATTTGAGTCTGAAAAGATCCAATAGACAGTATTGCACTGCCCTCCCACCCCCACCTCCATCTCAAAGGAATAAAATGAATATTTTCAAGAAGAGTTGCATGGGCGTCTATCCGAAAGACGGTCTGGGTTTATGAATTAACTGTGATAATGGCATTCTGTGAACAAGATGTAAGTAACCAGTTCTATGCCCCAAAATCTTGTAACACAATACCTGAAGACAATATTAAGGGCTAACTTGAAAACACTTTTGAGAGGATAAGATGGAAGCTAAAGAATTATTCTCAGCCTTCGCTGCAGATAAAATAAAAGAAAATTAATCAAAATTACATCATTTTTATTTAAGGAAGATAGCACCATGCATTAACAAGGCATATATGCAATGCCTAGAAGTCATTCAGAATATGTGTTGAGAATAAAAAGAATTTTATCTCCCCAGAACTATTCTTGCTTTCCTTCTGCTTCCATTTTTCTTTAATGGCCCAACAGCCTCAGGATCACTGGAGCTCAAAAACAGAGTCACCATCTATAACATTACTATGTTTAATCAGTGGCCGAGTCCTACCTATTCTACCTTAATGATATCATTCTTATTCCACCATCACTGCTGTAATTCGGGTCTGCAATACATTTCGGCTATGGTATTCTAATAGAGTCGTCAGTGGTCACTGTAGCTCAGACTGTCATTCTCGTCATTCATTTTGCACATTGGAACTAGTGTTTTCTCCTTAAAATACATTTCTAGTCATGAGACATCCTTTTGCAGACTTCACTTAGTAGGCAATAGGGAATTGTTGAAAGTTTTAAAGCCCATTAGGCTATAATTCATGCTTATTCTCAAGAACTATTTACAACTTATATTTTATCTCAATAAAAACATATTCCCATAATACATTTACTGAACAGATATTTATTGGGCATCTACTGTATGCTAGAAATTAGAGATACAAAAATAGAAAAAAAAAGAAAGTTCTCTTTCTATAGCTTGCAAATTAGCAACTTATACATTTGAATACAAACATTTTCATAGCAAATACAGCTATAAAAAGCTAAATGTCATGGAGTTGTAGAAAAAAGTTATTCTGGTCTAATTCATTCTGTGATGTTTCTTCTTTTGAGTTTTTTGTTATGAGTGTATCAGAAACTGCCTAATTTTTTTAAAGTGTGTTTAGATATGAGAGTAATGACTCCATTATGTTAGGATTGTAATTACTTCTCTGTTGTCTCTGGCTTTGCATGTGATTTAATTATGTTACTGACAAATTGCTGTATCATGGTTATTCTCAAAACAACAGTGTATTCCATTGATGCTTCCTTTTGAGGACCACAGGTATTTTTAGGTGCTATTGTTTATTACAAATTTATATTTAGCCTATTTTATAGATATATATATCCACATTTTGCAAATGAAGAGGTGACATTTGTTCCTTCTCTGGCTTTTCATTTAGTTTGAGATAATGTATATTTAATTTGCTGTTATATTATAACTAATAAACTGATATTTATTATCTTATAATAACTAATAAGTTTATACTTATAACTAACATAAGTAATAAACTTAGTTACAAATTTTAATTTATAAATTAAATTGAGTAAAGATATTCAATTTATAGCTAGCAGATTTAGCTTGTCTGTTCACTAGTAATCAGGTATAAATATAAAGACATGCACACACACACTTATATATATTTATAAACACACAATAGTTTGTATGGATGCTTGAATTAAAAGTTACTGATTTTGATCTTTCTCTAATATGACTTTCAAAATAGGCCTATGAAATGAATGATTTGTCCAACTTCCTATAGAGGTTAAAACTCAAATGAAAATCCACAGCTTTCAAGACTTTCTATGTCCTTGGGAAGGATCTCAAATTATTGGAATGGCATGATCTCTTTCCCTGCTCCACTTCTAACTCCTGGAAATGAACATTTTTTAAAGAGCTCATTCTGCTAAACCATAAGTTTTGTGACAATATGAGTTAATTCGATTAGTATGGATTTCAATCCAGGCTGACCTAAATTTGAATATATTGTTTCTGTTCCTTAGCTCTGTGATATTTTTATAGTGGTTCAATCTCTCTAAGTTTCAGAGTATTTTTGAAAAAGCAGTCACAATATCCTCTTCAAAGTTCTGTTGTGATTGATTGATTGATTGATTGATTGATTGATTTTTGACAGAGTCTCCCTCTGTCTCCCAGGCTGGAGTGCAGTGGCGTGATCTCGGCTCATTGCAAGCTCTGCCTCCCAGGTTCACGCCATTCTCCTGCCTCAGCCTCCCAGATTGCTGGGACTACAGGCACCCGCCCCGACGCCCGGCTAATTTTTTGTATTTTTAGTAGAGACGGGGTTTCACCGCATTAGCCAAGATGGTCTAGATCTCCTGACCTTGTGATCCGCCCGCCTCGGCCTCCCAAAGTGCTGCGATTACAGGCGTGATCCACTGCGCCCGACCTGTTGTGATTTTTAAATGATATAAATGTATTTAAAGCCCTTAGCATGTATAAAGCACTTAAAACATGTTTATTTCTGTCTCCCTATCTGGTATGTTTCTGTAAACAAGACATCATTTTGAAAATACTCGGTCATCTAACATTTTGTATAAATAAAATATTTTCTTATTACCCCCAGCCTCTGACAGTTTTAAATTCAAACTAAGATAAAGAAATCAAAATGCTCAAGGGCAAAGGACAAGGTTAAATCTGTGAAGCATAAGAATAGAATAAAAGTCTTAACCCTCATCCCCGATCCTTATTCCTCAGAGGCTGTGAAACCGCCTTTGCAAAAATTATAACAGTGAGAAAATTATGGCAGTGAAAGAGATCTAACCTAACCAACTCCATCTTGCCTTTAACCTCCAAACTGCCTTTAGCCATTCCTGGGTGGAAGACCACTTTGAGAGAAACTTATTTTATAGTTTAAATGATAATGGCCCTTCCCAAAACTAAACCACCTTTATAAAACTAATAAAAGACCACAAGATTAGGATTATGAGAGGAGCCTGAATTCTGCTAAAGTTTAGATGTAGTTAAAGAATTGCCAGCCATTGTTCTAGAGGTCACAAAATTTGTAACTTTTCCAATTGCTCCTATAAGTAACATCACTGTTGCAGAACCTAAGATTGGCCTTTTGAGATGTCTTTTCAGACTTTTGCATTTCTCATGACTGGGTGACTCCAGTTCCATGACTCATGACTCATGACTCAGTGATCCTGTGGTCCCAACTCAGAAGCAGATTCAGCAAAGAAGGACTATTTTCCATGTACCTATGCCACACCAACCAATCAGTATTTCCCACTCCCTAGCCCCTGCCCACCAAACTGTCTTTAAAAAAAACCCTAGCTCTGAATTTTGGGGGAGACTAATTTGAGTAATAAAACTCCACTCTCCTGTTTAGCCAGCTCTATGCATATTAAACTCCTTCACTGTTGCAATTCCTCTGTCTTGATAAGTCAGTTCTACCTGGGCAGTGAGCAAGATGGACCCTTTGGGCGGTTACAGGTGTATCAACTGTTCAGATAGTCATGTTGACTTCTTTGGCTACTGATATGCCATCAGGGTCTCCATAACAGAACTGCTCAAGTGAGGCAAACCGGCCTGTGATACTAATCTAGGTTTCAAAAGTACCTAAGAAATTCCTTTAAAGCAGGTCACGTGCTAGAAGAATCTAGTACAGATTTAACAAAACAAGAAAACTAGGCCATAGCTCATTTAAGTCTGTAATTGCTTTGAGGTTCAACAGGAAATTGCGATCATAATCATAAAATATATTTTGCTTTGCTTTCTTTCTAAACCATTTTTTCTCTTGATCTCTCTTTTCCCCCTCCTTCCACTTTTCTGATAGATTCCAAGGACAGAAATATTAATAACTCTGGCGAGGTTAAATTATAATACCTTTCTTTCTCTTATTTGTTATATTTCTATATCATCAGATATTTTTATTTGTTTTTCATGCATTTATTTATCTTTAAATGACGATTTGAATTGCAGGGAGATGTCATTGGCGAATAATCATCTAATTGAGGACTAAGAAACTGAGATGGAATTGTTCCCTTGACCCCCAGGCAGGAACTGGAGTGGCTTGTTTTACTCAGCCCACCACTGGCCACTCTTTGTGAGAGGAGGCGTGAGAGTGGGCGAGTGCGGGAACCCAAGCTAATGAATGCTGGGACTGACCAGTCACTCCTCTCTGGCAGGAGCAGGCTCTGTGCGGCCCCAGAGCAGCATCCAAGTGTGTTACAACCAGTGCTCTTTCAGCTCTGTTGTCTGGGGACATCCAAGTGCCCAGCAGCTAAGTGGAGGGTCAAGGTGGCAGCCCTTGTCCTCTAGAAAGGTTCCTTGTCCAGTGTCCAGGAAGAATCCTTGTCCAGCGTCCAGTAAGAATCAAGTCACAAGAACTGTTTGAAAGGTGATGAATGCAGAAGATTGTATTGAGTGGTGGGTGGCTCTCAGTGGAGAGGGAGGCTGGAAAGGGGATGGGAAGGTGATCTTTCCTCGAAGCCCAGCCACCTGTGGCTGGGCCCCTCGCCAAAGCCACACCATCTGAAGTTAGCCGCTTCTATCCGTAGTCTCTAATGCTCAGTTGCTTCTCTGCTCACTGCTCAGCCACTTGCTTGTATCCTCAACACTCAGCCGCTTGTATCCTTGACGCTCAGCAGCTTGTGTTGCTCTGCTAGCTAAAGTCTTGTATGAGCACAGGATAGGGATGGGTCAGGCCAAAGAAAGCAACATTTGGATGGAAAAATGGGGCCAGCTGTTTTCACTTAGGGCTGCAGTTCTAGGCCTAAAGGTGGGGTTTAGCCAGAAGCCCAGCCCTTCTGTATTATTACTGTGGGGGCTATAGAACTTTGGCCCCTTAAAAATTGGCTTAAAAAAAATCACTGATGTGAAGCAGGTTAATTAATAGGAGAAAAGGCATACAAATTTATTTAATGTGCATATATAGGAGCCTTCAGAATGAAGACCCAACTTCCCAATGAATTACAGAAACTTATCTTGAGGTTATCGAAGGAATGGGAACTTGATCCTGGTAAAACAGATTATGGGAGGGGAGAGAAGAGGAATTCTACTGAGAAGCAATATACGATTGCTGGGGAAAGTGTTTAAATTTAGGAACAGAGATTAACATGTAAATAGATTTCTTTGGAATACAAATGATCCATAGAGACAGTCATTATCCTCATAAAAAGGATCTGCTCAGGTGCAGTCCCATAGAGGCCTTATTTTCTGCAATAGAATAACAAGATAACAGAGAGGAAGAAAAACAATTGCTCTTCTTGGTGGATCTGGATTTTAGGTAGATAAAGGAACTTTATTTTCTTTGGGAGAGATAGTATGTGAGGAAGGTCAGAGATACCTTGATATTTCTTCAGTTTAGCATGTCACAATGTCATATTTTGGGGTCTTGGTTTCTGAGTCCCAACACCAAGGAGATAAAGGAAACGGTTTGTGCATGTGTGAAAACAAGAAGGTAAATGGGGAGGCTGGAATAATACATTTAAAAGAAGCAATGGCATTTGATTTGTTCCTGGCCTACAAACAACAGGACTCCCTGAGCTAGTCCTTGACTGTTCCCCACTCTGCCATCGCACATTGCCTCGGAGGTCTCATTCTGTGTTGTGGCTTTTGATTTAGATACCAGGAACTCTCACATTTACAGATCAATTCCTAAACCCCACACCCAGCCCCAAACTTGTATGCTTAACTGCCCTACTATGCGTTGGATATCGACGTCTAACACTGAAAAATTATCATGTGAAAAAGAGAACTATTGGGCAGGGTGCGATGGTTCATACCTGTAATCCCAGCACTGTGGGAGGCCGAAGTTGGTGGATAGCTTCAGCCCAGGAGTTTGAGACCAGCCTAGGCAACATGGCAAAATCTCATTTCTTAAAAAAAAAAAAAAAAATACAAAAAAAGAAAACTGTGGATATTTCCCGTCTTAGTATGTGCAAACATGTGCATGCATACACACACACATACATACACAGACACACACAGACAAACCTGTGTTACTATAACAATCTTAGCACTTTTAATAAATGAAACTTGATTAGGTCTGGTCTGTGGGAGTCAATATTGACTCATTTTTTTTGACATTCTCGTTGTTATTCGTTAAAATGATCCTGAATTCAACAATTTCTCATCATCTCCGTTGTTAGAAACCTCGTCAATCAATTATCAAATTTGTACCCTATGTACTTCTCAGTAAAAACAAACAAAGCAGCACATTCTCCAGCATATATATTTATTAAATTCTAATTATATGTAATTAATATTCATAATGAAGTGAACAGAATTTTTAAATATTCTAATTTGTTTATTAAAGTCATATTGAAAACATTCTTACTGACAGTAAAATTAGTTACTATTTTAGTTACCATCATTTCATGGAAAAGACTTCATTATTTTTGAAAATCTTAGTTTAGTAATTTCAGATTAGAACCAGACTTTTTTTTTTTTTTTTCTTGAGATAGGCTCTCACTCTGCCTCACAAGCTGAAAGGCAGTGCAACCTCTAACTCCTGCGCTCAAGAGATCTTTCTGTCGCAGCCTCCTGAGCAGCTAGGACTATAAGCATGCGCCCCCGCATTCAGCTAACTTTTTCATGTTTTGAAGAGATAGGATCTGAGTTGTCCAGAATGGTCTCAAACTCCTGGCCTCAAGCCATCCTCCTACCTCTTCGGCCTCCCAAAGTATTCGGATTATAGGCATGGACCACTGCAACTGGCCTGGTGTGCTATGATGTGCATAGTTTATTTTTATTTTATTTTTAGTGGCTCCCATAACTTCAAAAAAATTTTTTTAAAAAAGATTCAAATTATAAAAATGCATTTTTGACTGAGTTTCCTCTATTATGTTCATTAGATTTAACAATTTATCCACCAATTGTGGGCTTTTTGCTGAAATTGCTTGCTAAATCAATTATCTGTGTAAACTAATTAGAAGATGTTGTATCTTCATGGTTTTAACACACAGATTCAAAACGACAAGCTCTTAGAAGATTTGTAAGCTGGTTAGAAAATTCTATGCCCAGGGTTTTAAATGGTACAGGTAAAAGAGATTTAATGACACATTTAACATAATTTTATTAACAAAAGGCCATCAAATAGAAACATTTCAAACATCCATTTCCAAAATGCTCTCTGAAGTGCACAATTTTTTAAGTTGTTACTTTCTCAGTCATTTTAAAACAATTTGAAAGTCCAAATTAAGATTGTTTCCTCAAAAACATATATTAAATGATTTCATACTAATATTTATTACATGAAAGTGATCAAATCTGATATACTTTTTGTAAAAAAGAAGTTTATCTTTGCATTTCATAACTCTTCATATATTGGGACAGGAAACAAGTAAACTGCTGTGCATCTATAAAATGTTCATTGTCCCATCCATCTCATTAGAAGATGATGTAAAAGGTTCAAAACTAAATGAAAACCTTACATTAAACATAAAGATATTTTTCTTTAGCATGCAAATTTTTCTGTATAGCAAGAAACTGAAGCAAATAAATGAATGAGGGAACAATTGGGACCCCTTGTGAGTGTTACACTGTTGAGAGACATTGGATGGCAGCTGAAATGTATACAACATTTGTGGATCCAAGCTTTAGACCAACAGAGGGCACCAGTGCCAATCAAGAGTGTAAACAATAGTAAGGCTTAATTTCTTTTCTTTTCTTTTTTTTTTTTTTTTTTTTTTAGTGCTGGAGTGCAGTGGCGCCATCTCGGCTCACTGCAAGCTCCGCCTCCTGGGTTCACGCCATTCTCCCGCCTCAGCCTCCCAAATAGCTGGGACTACAGGCACCCGCCACCATGCCTGGCTAATTTTTTGTATTTTTAGTAGAGACAGGGTTTCACTGTGTTAGCCAGGATGGTCTTGATCTCCTGACCTTGTGATCCACCCGCCTCAGCCTCCCAAAGTGCTGGGATTACATGAGTGAGCCACCGTGCCCGGCCTAGTAAGACCTAATTTCTTAAAGTTAAACAGCTTTCTAAATGGAAGTCCTAATATAGCTTCTTTTTTACCATTTTGTTTTACCTTGTGTCACTGGCATTCCTGGGAGGCATGCATGTTACATTAATGACTACCAGTTAATGCAATAACCTCTATTCGGCAGACAGAATCATTTTTAAAAATATGTATATACATCTGTCATTGGAAAAATGCAAATTAAACTTCAAAATGCTCTTCAAAATAGTTAAAGTTAAAAAGATGTAAAATATTATGTTAATTAGAACATAGGACATAAAGAACCCTCATAAACTGCTGGTATGAGTAAAAAAAATTGGTACAACTATTTTAGAAAACTGTTTGGTAGGATCTGCTAAAGCAGAACATATGCATCCTTAAAACTCAACAATTCCACTTCTGTCCAAAAGAAATGCGACTTTCTACCCAAAAGAAAAGACCTTCATAGCAGCACTATCTTCAAAGGACAAAAAAATGTGAAACTATCCAAATGGCTATTAAATAATGGAGAAATTTATACCAGTGTATTTCTCTAATGTAACACTACAATGCAATGAAAACAGTTCTAGCTACTGCTACACAAAATGACATGAAAATAAAAACCTTATGGGTATGTTAGCTAAAAAAATCCACGTATCAAAGAATATGTAATCTAAGATATTATTATAGCCTGAACTGTGTCCCCTTCAAAATTTATATCTTGAGGACCTAAACCCCAATGTGACTACATTTGGAGATAGAGCTTATAGAGGAGATAATAACTGTTAAATAAGGTTTAAAGGGTGGTGCCCCAATATAATAGAACAGATATCCTCATAAGAAAAATAAGAAACACTACAGCCTTCTGTCTTGCACACATTCACAGAGGTGAGGCCATGGGAGATCACAGCGAGGAAGTGTACATCTCCCAGCAAGAAACAGAGCCCTCACCAGAAGCCAAATCTACCAGAACTTGATCATGGACTTCTAGCCTCTGGAAATGTGAGAAAATTAAAGTCTGTTATTTAAGCCATCCAGTTAAAGGGGTTTTAATATGGGAGTTGAGACTACTAGTACAGATTTTGGTAACATGACATAGGGGATAGTGCTGAATAAATACTTAAAAATGTGGAAGAGCCTTTGGAATGGGGTGGTGGGTGGAGGCAAGAGTTTTGAGTTGCTTCCTAGAACAGCCTTGACTGTCTTAAAGGGAGTGTTGGTAGAAATATGAATGAGCTACACAGAGTATATAGATATCCTCATGAACAGAATGTTGGCAGAAATACAGGCATTAAAAGCCATTCTGGTGAGGCCTCAGACAGAAATAAGGAACATGTTAGAAACTGGAGGAAAGTTGATCCTTGTCATAAATTGGCAAAGAGCTTGCCTCAATTGTGTCCTAGTGTTTTGTGGAATGTAGAAATCGTGAGAAATGAAATTGGATATTTAGCTTAAGACATTTATAAGCAAAAGTTTTAAAGGCATGGCTTGGTTTCTCCTTATCACATATAGTAAAATGCAACATGAAAGAAATAAACTGAAGAACTTGTTAAGCAAAAAGGATCAAGAACTTAAAGATTTGTAAAATTATAAGCTTATTCATATTGCAAAAAAAGAGGAAGCATGTTCTGAAGAGAACGCTAAAGCTGGAGCTGAACAAGAATTTCATAAGGAGAGTATATGGTTGTGAATCATGGATTTATTCAGCCACCTCAACAGAAGCCAGAAATAGACATGGGATTATACCAGCAGAAACTCTACCAGGTGGGACTAAAGGTGCAAAGAAAATGTGATGGAATGAAGGAAAGCTGTTGTGCTTATGAGGTTCTAAAGAATGGGACCGTAGATCTATCCAGCTGTGCATGTGCATAATCTTTCAAGAAAAGGAAAGCGTGGACCCACAGTGATTCAGAAATCTTTAGGGTTGCCACTCCCACCACAAGCCTAAGGGGCAATACTGATTTCTTCTTGGTTTCAAAGAGTGGAGCTATTGCCTTGATCTCAGCTGACCAGACCACGTCTGCCCTGTGCCTCAACACTGGGGATGTCATAAAAGGCCATGGGGACAGGGTGCTGCCCAGAGCTCAGGGATAAGGGCCACCACATAGGAACGTGGAGTTGATGCTGCCACCTCAGCATCAGAAGGTGGGGCGTTGGGTCAAGGATGATTATTCCCAAACTTTAACATCTAATGCAATTTACCTTGCTAGGTTTTGAATTTGCTTAGGGCTTATCATCCGTTTCTTCTTTCTGATTTCTCCATTTTGTAATGAGAATGTCTATCTTATGTCTGTCCCATCGTTGTATTTTGAAAGCACATAATTTGTGTAGTTTTTTTTTAAAACAGAGTTTTTCTCTTGTCGCCCAGGCTGGAGTGCAGTGGCATGATCTCGGCTCACTGCAACCTCTGCCTCCCAGGTTTAAGCGATTCTCCTGCCTCAGCCTCCTGAGTAGCTGGGATTACAGGCGGCCACCACCACGCCTGGCTAATTTTTTGTATTTTTAGTAGAGACAGGGTTTCGCCATTGGGAAGGCTGGCATCGAACTCTTGACCTCAGGTGATCCACCCGTCTCCACCCCACAAAGTGCTGGGATTACAGGCGTGAGCCACCTTGCCTGGCCAATTTGTCTAGTTTTGTAGGTCATAGGTGAAGAGGAATTTTGCCTCAGACTGAACTGTACTTCAAGTCTCATCCATATCTGATTTAGTTGATATTTAGATGAGATTTTTGGCTTCAAACTTTAGAGTTGACGCTAAAATGGATTAATACTTCTGGGGCTGTTGAGATGGTGTGAATGCATTTTGCTTGCAAGAGGTACATGAATTCTGAGAGGATGGCAGAGGATAAAATGTTATGGACTTAATTGTATCCCCACATCACCCCCCCACCACGAAATTCATATCTTAAAGCCTTAACCCCCAATCTGACTGAATTTGGAGCTAGAGACTATAAGGAGACAATAAAGGTTAAATCATGTTATAATCCAATGAAACTGATGTCCTTATCAGAAGA
Source organism: Hylobates moloch (assembly GCF_009828535.3). Lineage (NCBI taxonomy): Eukaryota > Metazoa > Chordata > Mammalia > Primates > Hylobatidae > Hylobates > Hylobates moloch. The sequence continues at coordinate 96,806,138 of NW_026652281.1, forward strand.
AAGATAGACACTGGAACTCTCTTTCTATCCATGTACACACAGAGAACAGACCTTGTGAGAACACAGCAAGAAGGAGGCCATCTACCAGCCAGGAAGAGAGCTTTTATTAGAAAATGACTATTCTGGCACCTTGATCAAGGACTTCTAGCCTCCAGAACTGTGGGAAAATAAATGTATGCTGTTTAAGCCATTGAGTTAGTGGTATTTTGTTATGGCAGCCTGAGAAGAATAATACAGATACCGTTTATCTATGGTGATAGAAGTCAGGGTACCCAAGTAATGAACATTTGGCACGAAGGAGCACCAGGGAACCCCCTGCATCTTGATCTGGTTTCTGTGTGTTGGTTACATGAGTATGTTCCATTTAGAAACATTTTTCAAGCTTAGCATTTCTGATGTGTGTATATTATATGTCCATAAAATACATATGTATGCATGTTGTATATTAGGGTTATGTGGGTGGGTGTGGGTATGTATTTGTATCAGGTGAAATGACATTGAGTTTCAAATGTCTCAGTAGATATTATCACATTCAGAATAAAATACAAACTCTTAACACTACTGCCATTAATTAAAACAGTGCCTGGTTTGGAATAAGTGCCCGTTAAACATTGAGGGAATGGAATGCGAAGACTCTTGATGGTCAACTTGAACTCAGTAATAAAGAGCCATCATTCACTAGCTCCCACATGTGAATTTTAGCTCTCTAAATAAAATTCCTAAAACTCTTCCGTGATTTTTCTTTGCTAACAGGGCAGTTTTTAATTTTACTTCAATCAGAAAGGATATAACAGCTTTAAAAAAAAAAAATGTGGAGAGTAGAATGGCTGTTTTAAACCCATTTCTCCAAACATCCACATATTAGACACTGCTTATAGTAGTCCCCAAAGCATTGGCTTTTATGTTGTCTAAAGTAAGACAAATATTCCTACCTAATTAACAAACATTGCAATGATATTTTAATCTCATTCAACCTGAGATTCAGAAGCATGAAATAATTATAAACACATTTTAAAGGTATCCTGCTAGCAATCATTCATAGTGCAGAGACCTAGAAGTTTCCAAAAGACATGTATTGAGAATATAGGTAAAATAATATCTATGGAGAAAAATTACTTATCCAATAAAATGAGTCTTTCTTCCATTGGCCATATGTTCCCACAGCTAGGAGATTTCAGAAAACTGAAGATGGCACAAGTTTAGTGTAAGTTAATACCAGGGGTGAGGGGAGCTAGGTTAGAAATTTTCCTTTGCAAGGATGGCATTTCCCACAGTTCTGCCCCCTTGCTTTGCAGAAGTATGGGATCCATCCGGCCACCGTTTGTGGATACTAAGGGAGGAATGCAGTTTGGAGGAGTGAGGTGCTGAGTTTGGCATGACTCAGTGCCATCTGCTCACTCTTGGAATCCACAGATGTTCCATATGAAAAAACTGTGTAAGTTAAGGCTTAACATGCTCGGTGGGCACTCAGACCCCCACCCGCCAGAGCATCTCTGTAGGTAGGCAGTGGCAGAGTGACAAGGAAGGAAGCATCCCTTCTGAGCCCGATGCAGGGGAGACTTTGAGAAGAAAGAAGTCTCCTGCTTCCTTGAACAGTCCACTTTGCCAACAAGCACATCTGAATGACTTGAGCTTAGAAGCAAATTGTACACCATGGAGAGAGTCAAGTATGGTGGATTGTGCATTGGACAATGAGTCCAAAAGATTTGGCCACTGTTCCTGGATCTATTATTGATTCCCTTTGTGACCTTGAGGAGGTCAGATAACTTCTCTGTGCCTTCGCTTTTCTCTTTCCAAAAACCGCCAGTTTTTCTTGCTCCTGCATACTTCCCAGCAGGATTTCTTTTCTGTATCTATTTGAATTCTTGATGTGTAAACTCTTGCATAAAATCTTGGGGGTTCCGATAAGCTCTATATATTATCATAAGAAATATATTGAAATACTTAGCTTCATAATTATGTTAAAACTGATTTTACCAATGTGATGTCTACTCACAAATTTTTTTTTTAAAGAGCAAACTATCTGTGATGTTAAGATAATACTAAATGCTGGGTTCTTTGGGGCTCTAAAATATAAATATATAGATATAATAAAAATATTTTGTATTTATTATTTTAATCATAAATAGATTTTTGCTAGCTATTTATCATTTCTTAATTTTGTTTACCACAATAGAGTCAAATATAACGAAAGTAAATATTATAGCCTAGCCTCTCAACTGGTTATATTTGCATCTTATATCAAAACATTTACTGAGAGAACACCCTGACTTCTCTGGCCATTGAGTTTAAATTTTCTTACATGTAATGTCAGCCTTCTAGTCATTGAGTTAGCCATGTTGTGAGATTTAAAAGGAGGCCAGAGCTTGTGAAACATGATCATGACTTTCCTAGAATTTTGAGGAATGAAAATGAAGTTCCTATTAAAAGTTCTTCTTCCCTCATCATATTGAGTTTTATATGGAATAGATGAATATTAGCAATAGAGAAGGGGCACAGGAGAGGATAACCTTAATTCTGTTTCCTCTGAGATCAGGTATCTGACTGATAGGGTGTAGTCTATACAGAAGCTAATTATATAGAACATCAGTATGAGCTGTCATGGGAGAGTGCAGCTTAAGTGTAAGAGCACGAACTTTGTAATAAACTGAGTTTAAATCCTGATTCTGTCATATAGTTGCTGTGTGATATTGGCAATTTAACTAACATATCTTTGTACTTTGCCTTCTCCTTTGAAATAGGAAATAAATTATATCCCAGCCTTATAAAGTTTTTTTTGTGTGTGTGTGTGTGTATGTGTGTGAAGATTAAACAAGATAATGCATGAAAAGTGCTTAGCATAGTGCTACCTAAATATTAGCTTCGTGGTGTTTGTCATACATTCAACTGCGGAAAGATTCCTTTACTGACTATGAGATATTTTCTAAGAGTGACATATTGTTTTGTTAAGTACCTATTGTATTGTCTTAGGATGGATTCCCATAAAAGTAGAGCCTGAGATACAGACTGTGCAAGTTATTGATTTTGTAAGTGATGTCTGGAAGTACCAGTAGGAGAGTAGGACAAATATTTTCTTATTTTTATTTTGTTTTGAGACAGGGTCTCGCTCTCTCATGCAGGCTGAAGTGCAGTGGTGCTGTCATGGCTCACTGTAGCCTCAATTTCTTGGGCTCAAGCAATCCTCCCTGCCCAGCCTCTCAAGCAGCTGGGACTACAGGTGTGTGCCAGCACTTCTGGATAATTTTTATAGTTTTTTTTTTTTTTTTTTTTTTTTTTTGAGAGAGGGGGTTTTGCCATGTTGCCCAGGCTGGTCTTGAACTCCTGGGCTCAAGTGATTCATCTACTTCAGCCTCCCAAAGTGCTGGGATTACAGGTATGAGCCACCATGCTTGGCCGAGAGTAGGAAAATTAAGGAAGAAACAAAGGCAGTGTGGAGCATGTTAATGAACAGGTTACTCTTATGGGCATTTGAGGCTCATTCCAATTGCCAACTTCTAGTAGATTTCATGGGCTGCTCCTCAGAGATAGTCCTCACAAAGAATGAGGAAGTTGAGATATTTACCCATAGGTCCCCTTCCTTGAGTGGCTGAAGGCTGATCCCAGAGGTGTAAACTTCTAGCCACTTCCATCTTATTCAGGTTCCCTCAAGAGCCAATTGCAGGATACCTTGGCAAGCACGAGGGAACAAGTGCAAGGAAATATGGACTGAGCATCATGGTGCCACACTGAGGCTGGCACACAATAGCCTTTTAAGAAAAGTGTCATTTTTACAGCAAACCTATGAAGTCGATTTCTAATGTTATCCACTTTATTCAGTCAACAGAATGGTAGCCCAAAGATTACCTTTAAGTTACTTTTTTCAAGGTCATGCATCTAAGAAGTGGCAGAGTTGAGATTGGAACCCATGTCTATACTCTGTTGATAAAACGGAGTAGAACCTAAGTCTCAAGGTGTCTATTTCAGAGCTATTTTTAATATCTCTCCAAAAGTAATTTAAACAAATACGACTGAATAGATTGCTTTTTAAAATGATATTTACTCATGCATTTTCTAGATGTGAAAATCTGCCTCAATAAATACATATTTTTAAAAATATAAAAAGTACACCTTTTAAACTAAATTTTAGTGAAGCTTTAGAAGGAGAAAACAAACAAACAAAAAACACGTGGACTCTATGAACTGAAAGTCCTGAGAATGCAAGAACATAATTTTATGTGCTTATGGCAATTAAAAGAGGTTAACTGAGTAGCATTTAAATGGAAAATCATATTTTCATATGACTGGAGGGGAATCTGTGTGCAGTTGGCTAATAAGAACCAATGGTGATTATTAGGTGGGGCCATGATCTTTGAATGTCTGATCCTGCTTCAATACAGTGAATATCAAGGTTCAATATTGCTTTATTTGCTTTTTAAAACCAAACCAAAACCAAAAACCCAACTAATTTGATTTGCCGCATTAAGCATCTTACTCTTAAAGCCTACGGTGTTTAAGAAAATATAGTGTTGGAGGTGAGGCATAGCCACGGCGTGCTTCCCAGCTCTGTTCATTCTATTTGGAAGACAGATAGAGGGATAGTATGTCTATAGATTTGACAGAATCTGTTAAATTAAAACAACAACAACAACAGAAAGAGACAGGATGACCTTCTTCCATAGAATCTGAGATGATGGATGGCTTGTTAATGATCAGAGCAGTTGGGTACCAGGATCATGAAACCTACAAGTCTGAGGTCAAACAGACTGGCCTTGTAGCACCCTTGTAGTCCTGTGGGGACCATAGGCAAATTATGGAGCCCTTTTGAGCCTCAGTTTCTGCATTCGTTGAAAAAGGACTGAGGTTCGTTCTTACAGCAGGATTGCATGAAGATTCTATCAGGTAAAGCATGTAGCTGAGGAATCACACATCCCACTTTGCATGGGACTGTCATGGAGTCATTATATATTTTACTTTCACTTTTAAGAGTGTTCCAGTTAGGATTATCATTTAAATGGTCACTCTAAGGAGCAAGAACATAGAACAGTGCCTGGAGTGAGTGAGTCCTCAGCGAATGTTTGCTTATTTTTGCTAAAGTCATTGCTAGTGTTTTTACTGTTATACTGTATTAGTAAGATAAGTAATTTCCATACACTATGTATTTTCAATATATATCCTAGAAGCTAAGTAAAAGTGATGTGTTTTATATATTCTAATTGGTTTATGATTTTTAGTTCCTTTAAAACTTTAGATGGAAATGAAATACATTTATATTAAGATGTGCTACGTAGAACCTGTGTGTCTAATATTTGATAGATGAACAGTGTATTTACACTACCAGGGTTCAGCCCAGAGTTGACTTTATGTAATTTGAACTCCAAACAGTAAAACTTGCAACTGAATTATTTGTGATCGGCCTAATTTCCTTCTTTTTTTTACATTAATATTACAGTTTGTGGGCTGCATATAACCCTACTCCAATCAAAGTGTATTTTATTCTGGCATTGTGATATCAAAACCAGATTTGAAAGAGGAATATAGATGTCCAATATCCATGAAAACCTCAGTTGAACTCCTTAATGCAATCTTCTAAAATTTTATGTTTCAGTTAGGGACAATTCTCACCTCGAAACCTAACACATTATAAGGCAATGAGGCATACACACACACACACACACACACACACACACACACACACACGTCTTACCACATATATATTGTTATTTAATGGAACTGAATATATCTTTGGAAAGCCAATAAAATTTGGGCTGAAGGCAAGTGAATGAATCCAAAATAGGAATGAGACTCTCGCCTATGAATTGAGAAAAAAAAATTTTAAATAAAGATTCTAAAACCTGTGATCCAAAGATTCTTTATGGAAGCATTCTGATATACATAGTAAAATAAGAATAATGCCAACAAAAAGAAACAATCATAAAGAGCTTAATAAAAAGACCCTAAGACGAAGAAGAGGAGACTGTCAGATGAAGACTAATGTCTCACTATTTTTTATTTTTATACTCACTAAATGTAATGTTGTGGTGGATTAATGGAAGCTAAAAATTCTCCACTTTGCCCGTAAGGCAGAACTCCATTCTCCTTGTCTTCAATCTGGGATGAATGGGAACTCAGCTGCTACTGTGAAATCTAAAGACATGTGTTAATGACTTCAGACAATAAAGCGGTGAGTAGAAGATGAAGGGGCCACAGAGAGACTACCAGTGATGGCTAGGACAGTGAGGAAATGGTTCTATGAGGACATCTATGTTCCTTCCACCTCACTTTTTGGGAACAGGAGTGTCTACTGCCGTCTTGCAGTTAACTTGTATCTGCTACACTGCTCTTTGTTGGGTAGACAAAGAGTGCACACATACACACACACACAATTTTATGCTTAAAATTATATATATGTATATATGTTTTCTTTTAGCCAATTTTTTAATGCATTTCTGTCTGAAAGCTGTTTAAAAAATATTGGAAGATGGCTGCATTTACATCAAAGGCAATGGGAATCCCTTAGCCCTGAGAATCTATACAAGGGCATCTAACCCCTCCAACTCCCATTTCAGCTGCAGAATTATCCACAAGCCTATTGGTGGTGAGCATGCCCATTTTGTTAGCAAGTTACTAATCTAGAGGCTAAAATGTTCACATCCTCCAGACTTTCTTTTTCCTGCCCCTTTCCTAGCAACCTCTCAGTTCATGCAAACATGGGGGCAAGCACACTCACTGTGGAGTTTTTGCTCTGCGTTAGAGTGTATCCACCTCTGACCTGTGCCTTCTTAGGGAGCTTCACCTATCCAGGGGCTACCCTAATATCTCACTGGCTTTGAAAGGCACATGGGCTGCATTAGTTTAGTTGGTTCGCTGTGTATGAATAAAACATTGCTTAACTTCTTCAGATTTAGTTTCCTTTTTTTCACTTAAAAATTGCATCTACCTGATAAAATTTTGTGAGCATTAAATAAACTAATGTGGAAAGCAGTCACTGCAATGCTGGGCACACACTTGGCACATCCTCAGTAAATAGGAGAAGTATGGGATAAGTCAGAGTAATGAATGTTATTGTGATAATGAGGCTAGTCATAATGGCATCACTTAAATGATTTGCTAAGTGCTGGGTACTGTTCTAAGCAGTGGGCATATATTGACTTATTTAGATCTCACAGTAATGCTACGATGCTAGTCTTACATTATCATTTTAAGATGAGAAGGCTGGTGCATATATGAGTTCAGTATCATATCCAAGTTCAGCATAGCTACTGCTGCTGCTGCTGATGATGATGGTAGTCACAACAGAGGCCATGAAAATAGGCAAGGAAGAGAGAAGAGGGGAAAAGAGTAGAAACAAAAGAGAGATGAAAGAATTAGAGGGAGACAACTGGGCACGGTGGCTTAGGCCTGTAATCCCAGTACTTTGGGAGGCCGAGGTGGGCGGATCACGAGGTCAGATCGAGACCATCCCGGCTAACACGGTGAAAACCTGTCTCTACTAAAAATACGAAAAATTAGCCCGGCCTGGTGGCGGGCCCTTGTAGTCCCCGGAGTAGCCGGGAGGCTGAGGCAGGAGAATGGCATGAACCTGGGAGGCGGGACTTGCAGTAAGCCAAGCTCGTGCCACTGCACTCCAGCCTGGGCGACAGGGCGATATTCCGTCTCAAAAAAAAAAAAGAATTAGAGGGAGAGGAAGATGGGGTAAAACACGTCCATTTTCAAGTGTATTTCCAGACCCAGAGAATAAGAATTTGTATTTTTGCTACCAGATGAGACTGAAAAAGACACAGAAGTTTATTATTCAACTTGATGTTTGGAAAGCAAAAACAAGGGGCAGTGAAAGTGTGCAACTGGTCAAGGGTCTAACTTTGGAGCTATCTGGGTATGTTCATACTATATTACTTTGATCAGATTTATTTGGACAAACAGGAAATGTAACTAAGCAACAAGCGGAAACTAAAGAGATCGTATTTAGAATTTGGTAAGAAGTGAAATGAATTTGAATGTTCTTTACTGCTGGAGCTATAATTATAGGTTTTAACTACCTGCCGGGGGTAGAAGGGGAAAGGGAATGAAATGGTTTAGCATGAGTCAAAAAATGATCTTTGAGTGGCATGCCAGAAAATGTTGACATAAGAAGTGATTGTTCTTATTAACTTTTGTCTGAGGTAATTTCATAATTGATCTAGAAATATAAATGATAATATAATGTTTGCACTTTTAGAAGGAAAGCTCTCTTTAAGGTTAGTAATATCTGTAATTTGTCAAGAAATCTTTTTTCCTACCTTCATCTCCTCTGTGTACCACTTCAAAGAAAATCAAGCATTTTCAGGCATTCCGAAAGATATCTGTCTGTTAGAACAGCATTTACTAAAATTAAGTCGGCAGGTTACTTATCAGGGGATGGGTTGCCAAAATCTCATTAAAATAAAAAATATTTTTTAAAAGAATAACTTTATGATTGAGAAATCACATTATAAATAAATATCCTTGGACTCCAACAAAGAAATGCTATACCATAATCTCTGATAAAGAGTCCCAGGAATTTTCTTCTTTAATAAGCAACCCAGGTGATTTTATTTCTTTCAGTCATGCTTTGAAAACAAAATCTAGAAAATGTGTCTTTCTGGTGTAATCAAGAACTTCTCTATTTCACTGCAGCTTCTAATCATAATTTTGTGTCTCCAAATAGTTATGCCAATGAACTGAGATTCTTTTTCTTACTTAGAAACACTGCCTTTACACTACAAAATAGTTTTAAAGCTTTGAGGACATGAGTCCTTTTTCTCAGTTTCTTAGCACTGGAACAGGAAGAAAAACAGAAGTATTGGTATTCGTGGATATGGGTTGAAAGAACTCAAAGCGAACTTGAAGATATCCTAGGCACTAGCAAAGATCTGCCTTGCCCCATGAAAGTATAAGGGAACTAGGAAGGCTGTATGTCAAAGATAATCAAGTTTAATTACCCTGCATCTGAATCAGAAGTCTATTTCTCTCAATTACTAAATCCAGAAAAGAAACTTAATGGAAGACACATATTATACACAGAGTCCCTCAGAAATAAAGAAGGAATCCTACTTTATATTAATAGTATGTTAAACAATTATATAATATATATATGATACAAATATTCTCTCTCTTTCTTGACTGCATGGAAAATCCTAGAAATTCTGGAAAGGAAACAGTGAATAAAAGCTTTCTTTTGATCTCCGTTTGCAAGGACACTAGTTTTCTATGACTTGGTGGAGAGCATCATGATTATGGCCTTTAATGACAAGAAGGACTGACATAAATAACATAAGCTTAAAGAATTAGGCTTGAACATTGTGGGAGGAGGACCAGGATCAATAGGTTGAAGTAACTGGAAGGTAGATTTCTGAATCCGTATAAAAATATTTGTGCGAAGTCTAAGATGACAAACAGCAGAATAGACTTTCCTAACAGTTACTAAAATTACAGCCCACTAGGAGGATCCAAGCAGAAGCCACATAAAATGTATTCCTGAGTACATTCAAAGAGAAGGTACGGCTGGTTGAGATAGTAACTAAGAAGATCCTCATTTATTCTTCCTATGACTGTCTTATTCACACTTTTGGTTCTATGGTTTTATTTATTTAATGCCATAATTCTTTGTCATCTTTCTTTAACTTTGTCATCTTCTTTTATTTTCTTTTACTTTGAGGTGTGTGTTGTTTAAAGGGTAAGTTTCAGAGACACGATGAGCATATTGGAACAGAGGTAAAAAATGTTTATTATGTTTCCAAGAAGATTATGTATTGTTCACCAGCTGTTGCATATTAATCTATCTTAATCCTTCTGCCATCTGTCTTTAGTTACCCCCCAAAATTAGACTGTCCTAAAAACTAGACAGGATAAAGAAAAATATAAAGACATGTGAAATGGAATTAATTATAATCAAGTTTCATACTTACATCAATGCCAATCTAATTCACCTTGCCATAAAGAAGCTGAAATGAATGAATAAAAGTTACTGTTGCTTTAGGATCTACATAATATCTTTTGAAAATAAACATCTTTGCACATTAAAAGCCACTTGAGGTTTCGGGTTCCACATGTAAGAAGCTTGAAAGTTGCTAGTCCATTGTAACAAGAAGTAAAAAGCTGAAAAAATTGAAGAAACAAGAACTCTTCTAATTAGGTTTGTTTAAAAGTAATTACAATTTTTTACTTTTGAATCAACCTAATAGATCTTAAGACTGTTAAGGACATAGAACAAACTGTTGCCCTCAAGACTGGAGAGAGAAATAGGCAAATACAAGGAGTAGGAAGCAGAAAGCACTGTGGGAACAACTACAGGAGTAGGGGAACCTAAATTGTAATAAACAAATTGCTGGGTTCATTGTGGACGAGTCTGAGAGTTACAAACTACGGGAGATTCCAGTCGTATGGAGCCCCCACAGTCTTGTGAGATTTACCATCAGGAGGTTGACTAGCTTCTCACTGGTCAGTTCAATGACTTAGAGGAAATTCCCCTCATGCTTCCTGCAGAGGAAATGAAGAAAGAATCATTTTGAAATAAGCCCATACACTCTATTCTTAGTAAAGTCTGCCCTCAGGAGAAATCAGTTAATCACATCCTAACCTGCTGAGACACTATCAGAGCCCAGCTGTTCTTAGGGAAGGGTATTACATAACTCCCATCAGCCATAGCCATCCACATGGTGGGGGGCGGGAACAAGAAAAATGTGTTGTTCACAGTCCAGAGACAAAGGCTCCTGAGACCAAACCGTGGGACCATGGAACTCTTCCCCATCCCCACACCTTACTATCACATCACTACATGCCTATTTATAACAGTTCCTTTCACATGATATCATGTCTGGATAGAAAGAACAAAATTTACAAGGTATACTAAAGGCAAATCAACAACAAGAAGAAAAAAAAAAATACAATTTGAAGACAGAGAGCAATCAGGACCAGGCATAGCAAAGAAACTGGAATTAGAAATTTAAAGCAACTATGTTTAATATGATAAGGACTCCAGTGGATAATGTAGACAGCATGCAAGAACAGATGGGCAACCTAAGCAGGGAGATGGAAATTCTAAAAAAAGATCAAAAAGAAATACTAGAGATCAAAAATACAGTAACAGAAATGAAGAATGCCTTTGATGGGATTAGTACTAGTCAACACAATGGAAAAAAGAATTTCTGAGATTGAGGGTATCTCAACACAAATCTCCAAAGCTGAATAGCATGAAGGAAAAAATAAAAAAGACTGAAAACAAAAAAGAATATCCAAGACATTTGTACAACTACAAAAGTTTTAACAACTATAATGGGAATACCTTAAAGAGCAGAAATATTAAAAGGAAGAGAAGAAACATGTAAAACAATAACTACAGATACAAGAAGGTGGCTAGGCGCATTGAACCTTGCCTATAATCCCAGCACTTTGGGAGGCCAAGACAGGAGGTTGCTTGAGCCCAGGATTTTGAGAACAGCCTGAGCAACATGATGAGATCCTGTCTCTATAAAAAATATTTTAAAAATTAGCCAGGTGTGGCTGGGCATGGTGGCTCATGCCTGTGATCCCAGCACTTTGGGAGGCCGAGGCGGGTGGATCCCCAGGTCAGGAGATCCAGACCATCCTGGCTAACAGTGAAACCCTGTCTCTACTAAAAATACAAAATTTAGCTGGGCGTTGTGGCGGGCGCCTGTAGTCCCAGCTACTCTGGAGGCTGAGGCAGGAGAATGGAATGAACCTGGGAGGCAGAGCTTGCATTGAGCCGAGATTGGCCACTGCACACTCCAGCCTGGGCGACAGAGCCAGACTCCCTCTAAAAAAAAAAAAAAAAAAAAAAATTCTCTTGATGTCTTCAAGGGACGACATTGAGGGCATGTTTAGGCAAGCCCCTGTGCAAGTTCCCTCATCTGCACAAAACGTGAGTCAGAGGCTCTCCAGGGACTCTTCCCTTACTGTCTGCCTAAAGCAAGCTGGCTATAACTCCTTTCACAAGGGATCTGAGAATTTGAGTGTCTGCTTTGGGCCCTTGTCGAGGCATCAGTGCATGGTTTGACCTGTATCTACTGTAATCTCTACAAATGGTATTTGGCTTAAGATTGCATCAATCCAATGTCAGTGTCACATCTTCTTGCCAAACAATAGCTGAATTAGGCGTCAGGCCAGTCTCAGGATTGGTGAGGACAATGGGCAGTATTTCTTCTTAGCACAAACTTGCCTCACTTACGTCCTTACTCAATATTCAAAATGAGAAGATATATCTCTTATCACATGCTGCAGAGTTTTACCATCAAATTGAGATGGATTGGCTCCCATCTTAATATCGTAAACATCCCAGTCTATTTTGTCTAGAACTCTAGCCAACTGCTGATTATTCTCTGCAAGATTCACTCCAGGTGACTGTAGGCTCAACTAGACAAACAAATTCACAAGACCCAAATAAGCCACTTTTGGCAATAGCTTCATTCATTAGGGCATGAGGACAGAAACACAGCACGACAGCAATGAGTGCCCTCTCAGCAGGGTACTATGACGGGAGCCTCTTCAATGATTGTCCTCAGGAGTTCAAGCCATTTTCCAGTGACTATTCTCTTTGCCCCCTGCCAAGTAACAGCACAGATGAAAGGGGATCAGTCACATTAATAGAAGCAAGAGTTACTGGCTTAGAAATTCCATGTTTCACATAGAAGATGAGTTTGTTATAATAGTTGTATGTGCACCACCCGAATGGATCCTAAAAAAGAGCACACGCAGTCGCAAGAGTAACTTCACTCTAGGGAGAATAAATCCTCTAAGTATTTATAGTTAATTCACAGTATTCAAATAAACTAAGACATAGCCAGATTCAGTGCTTTTAAGTCATTGAGCGGATCATAGGTTTCTGTTCTTTGGAAATTTTTGAGAGATTTACTACCTGGTCTTCTACACCTCTAGGCACCAGGTCAATATACATACCTTCGAGTACAGATCTCTCTTTCTGGCTTACTTATTATTATTTTCATTATTATAATTATTTAAGAAAAATTAACTTGATATCTACCCCATTAATACATTTTTAAGTGTATAACACAGTACTGTTAACTGTAGGCAAAATGTTATATGCTGTGCACAAGTAAATCTTGATAACATACTCATCTTTGCATAACTAAAATTTTATTCCTATTGAACAGTAACTCCTCCTGCCCCAGCCCTGGGCAACTTCTATTCTATTCTCTGTTTCTCTGAGTTTGATTATTTTCGATACCTCATATAAGGGGAATCATGAAGTATTTGTCCTGTGGCTTGCTTATTTCTCTTAGCACAATGTCTTCCAGGTTCACCCATGTTGCCACATATGATGGGATTTTCTTCTAAGACTGAAGAGCATTCCATTGTATTTATAGACTACATTTTCTTCATTCATTCATCCATCAGTGGACATAGATGTTCTCTATATCCTGGCTGTTGTGAATACTGCTGCAATAAACATAAGAGTATAGATACCTCTTTGACATCCTAAATTCCATTTTTTTGATACATACCAACAAGTGGAACTTCTGGTTCATAAGGTAATTCTATTTTTAATTTTGTAAGGAACTTCCATACCGTTACTGTTCTGCATAGCAGCTGCACCATTTTACACTTCCATCAAGAGTTTACAGTTGTTCCACTTTTTTCACATCCTCAACAGCACTTGTTATTATTATTGTTTTCTTTTTGGTAATCACTATACTAACAGGTGTGAGATGGTTCCTCATTGTGGTTTCCACTTACATTTCCTTGATTATTATTGAGCACCTTTTCATATACCCATTCGCCATTTGTGTGTCTTCAGTGAAGAAATGTCCACTCAAATCATTTGCTCATTGTAAATTGGGTTGTTTCTATGCTATTGAATTGTAAGTGTTTCTTATGTATTTGGATATTAACCCCTTATATCACATGTATAATTTCAAAATATTTTCTCCCATTCCCTAGGTTGTCTTTGCATTCTGTTGATTTTTCCTTTGCTCTGCAGAAGCGTTTTAGTTTCATATAATTCCACTTGTCTATTTTTGCTTTTGTTGCTTGTGTTTCTGGTTTCGTTACAAAAATTCATTGCTGAGACAAAGTCATAAAGCTTTTCCTTATTTTTTTATTCTAGGAGTTCTATAGTTTTAGGTACTATTTTTAAGTCTTTAATCTACTTTCAATTGATTTTTGTGTATGGTGCATGATAAAGATCTAATTTCATTCTTTTATACATATATAAAAGTTTTTCCAACACCATTTATTGAAGACACCATCTTTTCTTCATTGTGTATTCTTGGCACCCTATACTTACTTTGTTGAGAATTTTTATCATGAAGGGTGTTAAATTTTGTTAACTTTTTTATGCATCTATTGAGATGATCACATGATTTTTGTATTTTATTCTATTAATGTGGTATATCATATTAACTGAATTAGGTATGCTGAAACATCCTTGCATCTCAGACATAAATCGCACTTGATCATATTGCATGATCCTTTACTATGCTGTTGAGGTTGGTTTGCTGGTATTTTGTTGAGGACTATTTAATCTACGTTTGTCAAAGCTGTTGGTCTGTAGTTTTATTTTCTTGTTGTGTCTTTGCCTTGCTTTGGTATTAGAAAAATCTGGCCTCAAAAAATGAGTTTGGTAGTCTTCACTCCACTTCAAATTTTTTGAACAGTTTGAGAAGGATTGGTATTAATGGTTAGCAGAATTCACCAATGAAGCCATCTGGTCCTGGATATTTATTTTTGGGGATATTGGATTACAGATTCAATCTCTTTACTTGTTATTGGTCTGTTCAGATTTTCTATTTCTTTATAATTCAGTCTTAGCAGGTTGCATGCTTCCAGGAATTTATCCATAGTATCTGAAAATCTTTTCATTTTTGATGCATTAATTTTAATATATTTCTTTTCATATCTAATTTTTCCTCTTTTTTCTTAGTGTGGTAAAATTTATTAATTTTATCTTTTTAAAAAGCAACTTTAACTTTGTTTATTTTTTCTGTTGCTGTTCTTTTTTTATTGTGTTGATTGCTAACATAATCTTTATTATTTCCCTCCTTCTGCTAAGTTTGGTCTTAATTTATTCTTCCTTTTCCTAGTTTCTTGAGGTGTAAAGTTAGGCTATTGATTTCTTCTTTGATCCATTTATTGTTCAAGAATATATTGTTTAATTCCTACAGACTTGTGAAGTTTTCTTTTATTTCTAGTTACAGTTCATTGTGTTGAGAAGAAATATTTGATATGATTTAAAGTTCTTAAATTTGTTAAGATGTGTTCTGTGACCAAATATATTATCTATTGTGGATAATTTTCTACATGGATTTGAGAAAAATGGGTATTCTGCCGTTTGGTGGTATATTTTGTATGTGTCTGTTGTGTCCATTTGGTCTATAATTTTGTTCAGGTTCACTGTTTCCTTACTGATGTTATGTCTGGATGTTCTATCCATTATTGAGAATGGAAATTAAAGACTCCTATTATTATTGTATTGCTGCCTATTTCTTCCTTTAGTTCTATAAATTTTTGCTTTATATTTAGATGTTCTGATGTTGGGTGCATGCTTGTGTGTGTACAAGTATAATTGATATATCTTCATGAACAATTGACTGTTTTATCATTATATAATGACCTACTTTGTCTTTTTTGACAGTGTTTTTCAAAGTGTATTTTGTCTCATATAAGTATAGTCATCTCTGCTCTCTTTTGGTTACAACTTGCACAGAATGTGTTTTTCCATCCATTCACTTTCAGCCTATAATTGATCTTAAATCTAAAGTGAGTTTCCTTTACAAAGTTTAAAATTGAATCTTTCTTTTTCTTTTTTTTTAATCCATTGAGCATTCAGCCACTCTGGTCTTTTCACTAGGGAGTCTAATCTATTTACGTTTAAAATAATGATCACAAAGGATTAACATTTGTTACTTGTTTTCTATATCTTGTAGTTCTTTTTGCCTCTTTTTCTCTCTTACCGCTTTCTTCTGTGATTCATTGGGTTTCTTTCTGTTTGTTTGTTTGTTTGTAGTGTTGTGCTTGATGCCTTTCACTTTTTATATTATGTGTCTTCCACAGAATTTTCTTTGTGATTACCATGAGGTTTACATAAAACATCTTAGTGTTATGAGAGTTTATTTTAAGCTGATAACAATTTAACTTCAGTCAAATACAAAAATTCTACACTTTTACTTTCCCTCACACACACAATTAATGTTTTTGGTGTCACAATTTACATCTTTTTATATTGTATATCAATTAACATAATTGGGATATGTAATTTTTAATACTATTGTCTTTTACGTTTATACTAGACTTATAAAAGATTTACATAAACCATTACAGTGTTACAATATTCTGTATTTTTACTTTTACCAGTGAGTATTACACTTTTACTTATTTTTTACTGCTGTTTAGTAGTCTTTCATTTCAACTTGAATAGTTACATTTAACACTATTTGTCAGGTGTATCTAGTAGTGATGAAATATCTCAGCTTTTAGTTTTCTGTCTATATCTATCTCTTCTTCATTTCTAAAGGATAATTTTAGCAGGTGTTATATTCTTGGGTAGCAGTTTTTATTTATTGGCTTTGTTTTGTTTCATTTTTCTCTCTGCACTTTGAATATATAATCCATTTTTCTTCTAGCCTGCAGAATCACTACCGAGAAATCCACTGATTATCTTGTGGTGACTCCCTTGTATGTAGCAAGTAGCTTTTCTCTTGCAACACAAAAGTTTCTTGGTCTTTGACTTGACAATTTGACTATAATGTCTTTTAGTGTAACCTTCTTTAGGTTCATCATCCTTGGGTTTATTGGGCTTCCATAAATCTGAATGTCCATTTCTCTTCTTAGAATTGGGGTTATTTCACTCACGATTTCTTTAATTAAAAGTTCTTTTCCTTTTTCTCTCCTGTTTCTGACATCAGTATTACCTATATTGATTTGCTTGATAGTACCTTGTAAGTCCCTGAGGCTTTCTTTACTCTGTTTTACTATTTTTTTCTTTTTTCTCTTTTGACAAGATAATTTTAAAAGACTTGGCTGATCTTTTCTTATAATTTCTCAATTCTGCTATTGAACCTCTCTATTAAATTTTTTAGTTCAGTTATTGTATTCTTCTATAGAATTTCTGTTTCTGTTTGGTTCCTTTTTGTATAGTTTCTCTCTCTGTGTTGATCATTTCACTTTATTCATGTGTCATTTTCCTAATGTTACTTTTGTTTCTTTTTTAACTCACTGAGCTTCTTTAGATGATTTTATTTAATTCTTTATCAGGTAAGCCATAGATACCCATTTTTTTGTGATTATTTACTGGAGATTTATTTTGTTATTTGATTGGCTCATAATGCCCTGATTCTTTTTGTTTTCTTACGGCTTTACATTAGTATCTGCACATTTGAAGAAAGAGCCACAAGTCCGTTTGAAGAAGTGAACTGGCTTCGACAGAGAAAGACTTGTTCCAATCAGCCTGACTAGACAATGCGAGAGCCTCTCGAGACTTTTTTTTTTATAGACGTGGCTTCTTTGGATTTCTGCCTGTAGATTTCTATTAGACAGTTTCACTCATTTCCTCCATTCTTTATTTTCAGTAGCTCTTAATCTCCTGCTTTATCTGGTGTCTGATTGTTGTACTGCAGACCAGAATGATGGAGGCAGTGTCCACTCCTCTCCCTCCTTCCCTTAGGAGATGCCTCAAGTTACGTATTTTCTTCCAGCAATATTATGGAGCTTTCTTTGCTGCAGCAAGCTGCCTGCCCCTTTTCATGGCTTTTAACTTCTCCAAGTATTCAACCTTTGCTGGCTTCATCAGTTCTCTGATAAGATCAGACAAAAATGATCCCTGAGGCAGCACACTCAATGACCAGAAATGTTTGGATGTTCTCAAAATACCTCCTACACAGGTCTGAAATAGAACTATAATCTTGTTTTACTCATTGTCTCTATTTTTTCGTATACTCTATCACACAAATGAAGCTATCGACTATCCTTCCCTATTATTCTTCATCTTCTTTGTACGATTTTGAGTATTACCCCTAGTAGTTAAGGTGCTTCTTACTTTAATAAAGAACCTTCATTTACATACCATATTAATTAAGAGTTACAACAAAACGAACATTGTATTTGAAAATGATTTTTAATTAGAGATGTTAAGTATTACCTTAACTATGGGTACTATGGGCGCTATGCTCACTACCTGGGTGATGGGATCAATTGTACCCCAAGCCTCAGCATTATGCAGTATACGCATGTAATAAACCTGCACATGCATCCCCTGAATCTAAAATAAAGTTGAAATTAAAAGAATAAATATAAACTATTAACCTACCCTATGTTGGATTTGGATTTGTTGATTACTGCAAAATTCGGTATAATTAGGATGTCATGTAATTTCTTAAACAGTCCCCTCAAGTACATAAAAGACACAGAAAAGAAATGAGAGTATTGTTCTTTCATTCTCCTTTCTCAAAGAAAAAAATATGTCATGCCCTTATCTGGCTCTACAAGTATATCTTTCTATGACTCCTCCTTCTCCCTTTAATTGCACATTCATACAAAAACCTGCAAGTGCAAAAAAAAGAAAAACCTCATACTTTGCCTCTTTAACATATTGTTTAATGCCTTATAAAAAAGTAATCAAAGTAAGTCCATAATTATAAGCATAAAGAAGGTCATTATCACTCAAGGTGTCCCTCAGTTCCTACAATTAAAATGACAAGACATATCATATCAAATGAGATGTAAGATTTAAATAAATATTGAATAAACAACCAAATTAAACCCAGCATTCAAAGAGCCAGAGTTCTATCACATGTAAAATATTTATGTAAACATTTGATATTTAATTTTACAGATTGACCCTCACCTTCTTGTAATAAACACACATATATTTAAAGAAGAAAATCTTTATGTAATATTTTGCTTTGTAACTGAGGTTGATTTCTTCTGGCTCTGTAACTTTCAAGAGAAAATGAGTATCCAAATTTTCAGATGTGGCTGGGTGCGGTGACTCACACCTGTAATCCCAGCACTTTGGGAGGCCTAGGTGGGCGGATCTCTTGGGGTCAGGCGAGACCAGCCTGGCCAACATAGCAAAACCTCGTCTCCACCAAAAGATAAAAATTAGACGGGTGTGGTGTTGTGCCCCTATAATCTCAACTATTCAGGAGGCTGAGACAGGAGAATCACTTGAACCCAGGAGGCAGAGGTTGCAGTCAGACAAGATTGCGCCACTGCACTTCAGCCCGGGTGACAGAGTGACACTCCGTCTCAAAAATTTTCAGATGGACCAGATCAAAAGTAGGGCTACTTCATGTGTAGTGAAAATGAAAGGCTAAATCTTGGGAGGAAAGTTAGTTGTACAATTTTAAGAAAACAGCAGAATTTAAACAATATTAAAAAACAGAATTTTTTTAAATGCCATGTTTTTTTTTCTTTTAGGTGGAGTGTATATTTTAAAATTTTGCCAAATCTTATCTTTTGTACATTTGATGGTTCTAGTTACGTGCAACTGTGACCTGTGCTATCTGTATTTCTTCAGGAAATTTAAATGTCATTTTGATCAGAGTATATTGTCATGAGAAATAAAAGGGAAATGATAACAACATAAAAGTGCCAATTTATCTAGTTTTTTTTTAATGGGTTGCCACTATATATGTAATGGAAAGGAATGACACATTTTAATTTCAAGATACAAGTAACCTGGACAAAACTGGTGGTGATTATGTCAAGTGAAATAAGCCAAGCGGAGAAAAACAAATATCACATGTTCTCACTCATATGTGGGAGCTAAATCATTGATCTCATAAAGGCAGAGAGAAGAATTATAGATACTAGAGGCCATGGAGGGGTGAGTGGGTGGAGGCAGAATAAAGAGTGGTAGGAAAATGGGTACAAACATGCAGTAAGATAAAAGATGTAAGCTCTACTGTTTGATAGCAGAGCAGGTGACTATCATCTCCAACAATGTATTCTATATTTCAAAGTAGCTAGAAGAGAGAACTTGAACTGTTCCCAACACATAGAAATGATAAATACTCAACATAATACATACGTAGGTACTCTGGCTTGATCATTATAAATTTTATGCATGTAACAAAACAGCACATGTACCTTATAAATATGTAAAATATATATTAATAAAAACATAAACAATTAAAAAACATAAATACTAAAACAAGATTTTTTTCCAATGTCATGCCTCTATTCTCCTTTTATTCTTCTCATGTTCTCCACTCCTGCTATGGTTTTAATGTATGCCCTTCAAAATTCAGCTGATGTCAATGTGATACTCTTAAGAGATGTGGCCTTTAAGAGGTTTCTTCCTCATGAATGGCATTAAAGCTCTTTTAAAAAAGGCTTCATGCAGCATTCAGCTTCTTTGCCCTTTCATCTTTCTCCATGTGAAGACACAGTGTTCCTTCCCTCCAGAAAATAGAGCAACAGGCACCATCTTGATAGCAGAGAGCAGCCCTCACCAGACAACCAAACTAGCTGTTTGTTGCCTGGATCTCTGGACTTGCCAGCCTCCAGAAATTTGAGATAATAAATTTAAATTTAAATTTTGTTATGGCAGCACAAAATGGATTAAGACAACTTTAGTTATAAGTACTGTTTGTTTTTGTTAAATTTAATTTCATTTAATGCAAATTAAAAACAAACACATATAAATGTAAACAATAATTAATATGATTTTTTCTCCACTGCTAAAACTGACCCGTTTGAGAGAAAATACCTTAATTCTTCATTGTTCTAGCACATAACCAATTTCATGTGTATACTTTTTACAGTGCTGACTAAATTAAATTAGAAACATTTGAAATTATTCTCTTTAGATAGTGCTTAATATATTTCTATTTTTTCTAATGTTTATAAATATAAACCACATGGTAGCTATGAATATATATTTTCACTTTGTCCTTCACTGTGTTATAAAATTCAAATTTAAACAATTATTTCATTCTCACACTGCATCTCTAAATTTTAGGAGCTTTTTTTTTAGTGTAAACTATAGGGATGATTCAATTTTATTTTACAGATTAAGAATGTGAGGCCCAGAAAGGTATTATAACTTTCTAAAGGCCATACAATTTATTACCAAAGCTAGTTGATAATTTTTCATTTTTCTCATATCTCCCAGACTAATTAATGTCATATTTTAATTATAATTTTTGCTTCTTAAGTGTGTCAACTGGTTAGTAGAATGATTCTTATTTTTATTTATTTATTTTTTTGAGATGGAGTCTCACTCTGTCGCCAGGCTGTAATGCAGTGGCGCAATCTCGGTTCACTGCAACCTCCTCCTCCCAGGTTCAAGCAACTCTCCTGACTCAGCCTCCTGAGTAGCCAGGACTACAGGTGCGTGCCACCATGCCCAGCTAATTTTTGTGTTTTTAGTAGAGAGGGGGTTTCACCATGTTGGCTAGGATGGTATCAATCTCTTGACCTCGTGATCCGCCCGCCTCGGCCTCCCGAAGTGCTGGGATTACAGGCATGATCCACCGCACCCAGTCGTGATTCTTATTTTTAAATAATTAAGATTACTTAGCTGGCTTGTTGTAGTGTTCTGGTTTTTTGTGTTGTGGTGTAATAAGATTAATTAGTGTTCTGTTATTAGAACAAACAAAATTTTTATGAAAGATGAATTTAGTTTTAAAGAGCATCACATTTTAAGCTTAAATCTCAACTAGTCATGAGATTACTGTTAATTTTATGCTTCATTTTTAAATTTTTTTTATCCACATAAATACTGAGATTTAGTGTTAATGACTAATATAATCATGGCTCAGTGTGTTTATTACTTCTCTGTAAATGTTCATTGATTCAATCTGCTGATTTTAAATATCTACATTTCATTATTTTTTAACCTATAACAAATGGCAGGCATTTTAAGATATCCCACTACATAACCACATTGTACTACTTCAACCACCTGCCATCCCTTATGTGAAACCAAAAGGTATCTTTTATACAATTACTTTTCACAGCATGTCAAGCTAAAAACTTATTAGGGTGGATGGATTTTTGAATGTCAGATTCAGATGCTGATAAAGTGAAGAAAGGAGAAGAAAGAACACTCATAACATAGAGTAGTTTCATGTTTTGCTTTTCTTTGAGACTGGAATACAGGGTTTGTTTGAATATACGATTCCTAAAGTGAGGGTGTTTTGATTTTTACCTGGTAATAATTATTAAAAGTTCTCTTCTTTATTATTTTTATATATCCTCATATTTTTAAAAGTGAAGAGTAAGTTATTTAAAATAACTTTTAAGTTCATATACTCATATCGTATCCAGTTTTCCTTTGATGTATGGTTAAGTTTTAGTTTAAGTGAAATTCATCACATAAATAATGGAGTTTGTTTATTAAATGCACAGTTATTTTATTTCTTCTTATGAAACTCACAATACTAGATGTTCAATAATTATGAAATATACCATTTATAATAAGTCATATTTTGGGAATATAGGAAAGATATGTAGCCCATTATGATCTCATAATTTACCTGGAGATTCCTAGTAGCAAAAGAGGAAAGAGAAATGCATTTGTATAAAGAGATCTTGTTATCAGTGAGAAGGCAACATATCATTAATTTAGGTTAAGCATTTTTTTCTTGACTAAATTTGTCCTATATGAGTTCAATTAAAACCTTATTTTTATGGACCATTTGATAAAAATTCTTCCAAAAAGTAATATGTTGTTGGTTTCATACTGAATAAGTGCTGTAGTTTCTGTTGAGTTTAAATTTATATATAGATACAGAGGCAGATGTCTGTCTACCTACATACATAGATACACAATTAGAACAACTTTTAACTTTTAAAATAAACATTGTATGCTACAAATAAATTACTTTGGAAAATTACAGATCATTTAGTTGACCCTATACACACTGGATTTCACCACATGTATTTGTTTTCAGGGTAAGTTTTAATGGTTTAGAATTCTTAGAGCTCCTTTTATGTGCAGTTCATGTCTTCAACCTTTATATATTCCTGCTTTTAAGAAATAAAGTCAACATAAACTGTGATCTTTTCTGAGCTGTCTTATTCTGGTATAAAGTTTAAATGAGAATAACTCAACATAAAATTATGTGCAAAGAGCTGGTACCAGTCTTAAATTTTATATGTATGCATATACACACATACATGCATATATACACACACACAGATACACACACACATATATCTCACACGCACACACATATACATATTTACACACAGTGACAACCAGGAGATTTACAACTTTTTAAAAATTCAGCTGAAATAAAGTATTTAGAAGGCCATTAATTACGCCAAAATAAAATGTAAGACAATAAATATCTATAAAGAGAAAAATAATCAAAATGTTTTAAAAAAAAGAAGCCGGGAGAAATAATGAAAAATAGTGGTTTTAAATTGCTAGAAAAAAAAACAAAGGGGCAGTGTTTGAAAGCCTTGATTATTTTCCCTAAGAACAAGAGTTTTTCAAAAGCCACTGATCAAATAATGTCTGCGTTCACTATCATGAAACCATTTTCTATGATTTTTCGAGAAGAAGAAAAGATTTGGAAATTCTTACCAAATAAAATTAAAATCCATGGTGAAACTTACAAAGATATTTTAGTAGAAATGTCCAACTGGAAAGATATTTGCAAGTTACAAGAATCAACTCTGTAAGAAAAAGTCATGGATAGTACTGCAATTTTTGCAGTTTATTATGAAGTGGAAAGTGTTCTTGATGAATTAACATAGCTTAACAAATTTAACTTTATCCACTAAACATATTTTAAAAGGATAATTTTGGAATGCCAGGTGCAGTGGCTCATACCTGTAATCCAGCACTTTGGGAGGCTGAAGCAGGTGGATTGCTTGAGCCCAGGAGTTTAAGAACAGCCTGGGCAACATGGTGAAACTCTATCTTTCTAAAAACAAAAAAAAACACAAAAATTAGCCAGGCATGGCAGCTCATGCCTGTAGTCCCAGCTACTCGGGCGGTTGAGGTGGGAGGATCCCTTGAGCCCTGGAGATTGAGGTTACAGTGAGCCATGATCACGCCACTGCACTCCAGCCTAGGCTGCATCAAAAAAAATAAAAATAAATAAATAAATAAATAAATTTGCAAAAATTAACACAAGAAAATAAGAAAAGTAGTATTATTTCTGCAATAGACATATATGCATATTTGTATACCTTGTTTAGAAAATCTTAATGTAATTAAAGAGCATTAATGCATGACTTTTTTCTTGTACTGTAATACTCATTTCTACGTTTTATTTATTTTATGTATGTTTTATTTATGTGTTCTATCTGGCAATTATTATTTATTTTATTTCATAAATATGTGTGCAAATAACTTTGTCATATAAAAGGGAGTGATTAAAAGGGATCTCCTCCAGGTGTGAAATATTCTGAGTCCCACTACATTTTAAAACAATTGCATAGCTTTTCATACACACACACGTGCAGGCAGGATCCACATAACAGTATTACTGGTTCCCTGATCCTTTTATGATCTTGGACTCCATAATATCATTGCACAATGTCAGTTCTTGTTTCTACTCTGGTCCTGGTTTGCATGACGCTTTCACATTGACTGAATATTTCATGTCATCTTGGGAAAAATCATATTTGTCTGAAAATGAATGACAATATTTTCAACCATGGACAAAGTGAAAGGATTCTATTGGTCTTATCCACATGAAGGAAAGACGGAAAAGAATACAATTACATTTGGGTCAAGTGAAGAGGAACAAGAATATTTACTCAGAAAAAGGGTACTGCAAAGAGTGCACGTGTGAAGATGTAAGGAAGCAAGGAAAAACTGATGAGGAACTGTAGGAGTACAAGCAGCTTTTGCACTCTTTGACTTCTTTTAGTGAGCTATATGATTAATGAGAATAGAGATTATGCCTTTTCCCCCATATAATCTTCAGTGAATGTTCCATTGCTTGTCTGTATGTATTAAACATACAAACTTCTCTAGTGATCTACTCCTCCCCATGTTCTAAACAAGTCTGGTCAGGTGTCCTGTTCACCCTGTTCCCGCAGCCTCAGCATCTGGGGAGTGCAAACATGCACCAAAGCAAGTTGGCTAGAGTCTCACTCTGAGGATCAGACCACTGACACCCATTTTAGGATATTGCATCCCCCAAAAGTCTCTCCTACTGAATTTTCTAGCTCCTATCTTTTCTGGTACTGCTATTTTAATCTGTGAAATGTTCATAATGTTTCAGATCATTTTTTCCTTTTTTAAAATGAATGTTGCAGTGTTGATTTCTGTTGCTTATAAATTGAAGACTGTGGTTATTATACACATCAACTAGCCCAGTGCCTGAAACGGGATATACTCACTAACTATTTTGTGGATGAATCAATGAATGAATGTCTTAGTTAGAACTGCTATAACAAAAACATCATAGCTACGTGGCTTAAAGAAAGAAATGTATTTCTCAAAACTCTGAAGTCTGAGAAGTTTACAGTCAAGGTGTACATCAATTTGGTTTCTGGTGAGGACCTTTAGAGAAAAAGAGAGAGAGACAGAGAGACACACAGAGAGAGAAAGCTTGTCTTTCTTTAAAAAAAAAAAAAAAGAGATTAATCCCATCATTGTGTCTCTATTCTCTTGATCTCAGCTAAATCTAATTATCCAAAGGTTCCGCCTCCTAATACCACCTACTAACATGCCACTGAAAGTTACAGTTTCAATGTATGAATTTGAGGAAAACAAAAACATGCAGCCAATAACGATGAATAAACAATGACCTTTATCTTCTCACTCAGCATACTGTACTGGGAAAGACGGTGACTGCTAACAAACTTGATTGTGAAAGCTGAAACTACTCTGTATTATGTCCAAGGGGAAGAAAGTTTCTGGTGCAGAAACCAGTAATAAATTTCTGTCTGCATGGACTTAACATGAACAAAATAACATGAAATAATCACTAGATGGATGCTTATAATTAGGATGTAAGAAATATCTTACATAAATTAATTCAATCTAGCAGCAGTATGCAAAACTATCCATAATTATTTTCTATATCAAGCTCACTAAGAACACTGAGTTTACTTTATGCCAAGACATTTCCAGTTACTATTGTGAGCTGCGTAGAAGTCCTGGTTATGTGGAAATACGGTGCAAGCTCAGCACCCCCTCCTTTTCCAATATACTGTTTTGTAATTTTCGGAGAAGTTGCAGCATTTTGTACCTGGAAATATGACAGCAGCATTATAGTCTACATTGTATATCCCTTATGTTCTTTAAGGGGCTTGTTCTATCCAAATTACTCTTGACTTGATTATTAGCAATATTGCTGAGGTGAAATAAATATTACTTCCCTTATAAATGAATGTTCCTCCAATAAAAGCATGTTTTAATATGCTTAATAGTCAATGAAAATATCTGAAGGATTTTTATTTCATGGCCTTTTGAGAAAACATATTTAAAATTTGCATTGTATTGTGTTTCTTCAAGTAATGACCCCATTTTGACATCATAGCAATGTATCTGTGAAGAATATACATATTCACTGTTCAATGACTGTGTGACAAAAAACGTAAATACGAGCTTATCTAAGTGCAGCAATTAGCATAAATATGGTTCACTAGTATGCACTGGGGAAAAATAAATATATAAAGAAGTAAATTTACATTGATTGACTCAGAGGTAGCTCTTGTGATAACAATTTAAAAGCATTTCCTGTCTAATTCAAAGTCTCAGAATGTGGTTAGGGAGAATTCAATTAATGTAATATACATGGCATTTTAGTTTCAGTTCAAAGTGGCAATACATATTATCAAACTGCCACTAAAACAATCAGTATCATATTTTTATAATGTTCTTCGGTAGTAGATTCTGAAAAGGTTTAATATTACTGAATCTTTAGCCATTAAATTCCTGTTCCCAAATTATGGCTTGGAAAAAATGAAAAAAAAAAAAACAGATAAAAAATAAAAACTAGTGCAAATTCATGCAGATTAGTGAAATTTTGTGCTTTGGTGCAAGTCAAGAAACCCAAGAGATTATAAGCAAATATTTACCTCTGTTGAATAAAATGTGAGCCAAAGATTAGGCTCTGCCAAAGATTAGAGACAAAGAAGCATTTTGCAGACAATTTGCATGCATTCATTCCATCTGCAAATTTGGTGGCTGGAAATGAAACAAGTGGACATTAACAAGGCATGATTGTATATTTTATCTGGAATGGGCAAAGCCCTGACAATGCGTCTTACCTCTGACTAAAGAGCATTGTCTCCAAAAGTATTACAGCAATTCTCTTCTTCCTTCCCCTTTTTCCTACCTTTCTTCATTTTCTGTCTATTCTTCTTTCTTCTCTCTTGCAGTTCTTCACCCCGCCCCATCCCACCCCATGAGAATTTGTGTTAGAGAATAGAGTAGGCTACCCTGGAATATGTTCATTATGAAGTCTCAGCAGGTTAACTGAGTAGTTTTTTGTTTGCTTGTTTGTGTGGTGTTTTGATTTGCTTTACTTGCTTTTTTTACATGACTGATGTCGTCTGAGGCTTTACTCAGTCCTTGGGATTTTCTTATACCAAAAGAGGTACCACCATCATGAACTTTGCTAATTCTTACAGAAAGGCCAGAACAGCAGGGAGGGCAGAGGAGTATCAGCTCTTAAACACCAGGAAAATTCAGAAACAACACACATCACCTCCACTTATATAATGTTGTCCACTGTTACAATCTTACTAAGCATTTTGTGTGCCTTATGGTATGAAGTTTCTAACATCAGTCCCATGTGGCTATTTTATGTTATATTTTGTTACATTTTAATTAAATTCCAATTATATTGCATAGACACTGGAAAATGTGATGCATGATATGAGATTTTTAGATTTGTTGAGACTGTTTTATGTCCTTGTACATGGTAAGAACTTATAACAATTTTAAGTGCTTAAAATCCATGTGCAATTTTGAATCATTGGCAAAGAGTTCCATTGAAGTCCTTGAAGATGAAGCTTGATGATTGTTTTATTTGATTTTTTTTTTTTTACTGAGAAAGGTGAGTTATCATCTTTCACTTGGACTAAAAGTGCCCCATCTTCCACTCTGAATGAAAATGAATAATTGTCTTACACTTTAATTCCAAATAATACTGTTTAGCATATTGACCAAGACCGCTATAAAATTAAACATTAACATGCACTAATCATAAATTCCTTGATGATGGAAGTATTTTCTTAAATTTATAAGTGAGAAAAACTTATTCTCTGTAAGGTAAATGTGTTGTATAATTTGAAGGTAGGTCTATTTGACTCTAAACCTCTGTACCAACAATAAATATAAAATAATAAATCTGAAAAGATATTTATTAAATTTCCCTGAAACTTCAAACTTAGAATAAAATTAATACTGGTTTCTATTTAGCAACCCTTTAATATATGTCCCAATTTGAGTATGCATATTTCCCTTAGCCAATTCAACTTCAAGATTTATTTCTTTTTAATTCCATAATAAACATGATTAAATTTACCATACTATATGGATTGTCATAAAACATGCAATCTAGTCAAATTAGCATGACAAGGATGAAAAAGAGACTAGTAAATAAAATCAAAATATGCCATAATATTTTATCATGTTCTAAATATTACATAATGCAAGTGTATTAGCACAAGGATTTAATATTTCAACATCACTGTCATATACTATATTTCTTTGTATTCCTTCATTGAATCTAGGACAGAAATAAAATTACACAATCTGAAAGCATTTTAATTATGGAAAAGTAAAGGTTACTAATAAATTGAAATGATTTCTGTATTTCTGGCAACTTGTTAATAGGGAAATAAATTTGCAAAGGGTTATGATTACATAATTTATGACAATTCAATATTATTTAGGAAATAGATATTTCCTTATCTACACACAAACACACGCACACACATTACACACACATACACACACACATTACATTTTTAGTGTTTAAACTTCTGTAATGAAGTGAGGATTTTTTTCTTTAGATGATTTATATCTGGTACAGTTAGATTTCATCAAAATCATTTTGCTCCTAATTTCACATATCTTTAAAAATGCATGCTTTGAAACAGTAAAGTCTAAAATTATGAAATTACTTTTGTTGTAAATAAGTAATATGGAAGCCTAGCCAAAATGATCAGGCAGGAGAAAGAAATAAAAGGCACCTAAATAAGAAAAGAAGAAGTAAAACTATCTTCATTGATGATGTGATTCTATACCTAGAAAACCCTACAGATTCTGCCAAAAGACTACTAGAACTAATAAGTGATTTTAGTAAGGTTTCAGGATACAAAATCAATGTACAAAAATCAATCACATTTCTATACACCAATAATGTCCAGACTGAGAGTCTAATCAAGATCAAAATGCCATTTACAATAAACACAAATAGAATAAAATAACTAGGGATACATTTCACCAAAGAGGTGAAAGATCTATACAAGGAGAAGTACAAAGCACTACTGAAAAAAATCAGAGATAACACAAATAAGTGGAAAAACATTCTACACTTATGAATTGGAAGAATTAATATCATTGAAATGTCCATACTGCCCAAAGCAATTTACAGGTTCAACACTCTTTCTATTAAACTATCAACACTATTCGTTGCAGCATTAGAAAGAAAAAACTATTCTAAAATTCACATGGAATCAAAAAAGAGCCCAGATAGCCAGAGCAATCTTAAACAGAAAAAACAAAGCTGGAGGTATCACACTACTCAACCTCAAACTATACTATGAGGCTTTAGCAACCCAAACAGCATGGTATTGATACAAAACCAGATATTAGACCACTGGAACAGATTGGGAAACAAATAAAGCCATACACGTAAAACCATCTGATCTTCAACAAGGCTGACAAAAACAAACAATGGGAAAATGATTCCCCATTCTATAAATGGCACTGAGATAAATGGCTAGCCATATGCAGAAGAATGAAACTGGATGCTTACCTTTCACCATATACAAAAATTAACCTTAAATGAATTAAATATGAATTATAAAACCTCAAATTATAAAAACCCTAAAAGAAAACCTAGGAAATGCCATTCTGGACATCGATCTTGGCAAATAATTTATGACTTGGTCCTCAGAAGCAATTGCAAAAAAAAAAAAAAAAATTGACAAGTGGGACCTAAGAAAATGAAGGATCTTCTGCCCAGCAAATGAAACTATTAACACCGAATACAGACAGTATACATAATAGGAGGAAATATTTGCAAACTATGCATCCAACAAAGGTCTAATATCCAGAATCTATAAGGAACTTAAATCAGCAAGCAAAAAACAAATAACCCAATTTTTAAAAAAGGGAGAAAGCATGAACAGACACTTCTCAAAAGAAAACATGCATACAGATGAAAAATGTATAAAAAATGCTCATGATCACTAATCATGAGAGACATGCAAATAAAAACCACAATGAGATATCATCTCACAACAGGCAGAATGGCTATTACTAAAAACTCAAAAAACAACAGATGCTAGTGAGGCTGTGGAGGAAAGGGAACAGTTATACACTAGTGGGAATGTGAATTAGTTCAGCCACTGTGGAAAGCCATGTGGAGATTTCTCAAAGACCTTGAAACACAACTACCATTTGATTCAGCAATCCCACTATTGGGTATATACCCAAAAGAAAATAGATCATTCTACCAAAATGACACTTGTACTCGTATATTTATTAGAGCACTATTCACAAAAGCAAATACTTGGAATCAACCAAGATGCCCATCAAAAGGGACGGGATAAAGAAACTGTGATACATATATACCATGGAATATGCACAGTCATAAAAAAGAATGAATTCATGCCCTTTGCGGGAGCATGGATGCAGCTGGAGGCCATTATCCTAAGAAAACTAATGCAGGAACTGAAAATCAAATATCTCTCGTTCTCACTTCTAAGCTGAAGCTAAACAACGAATACACATAAACACAAATATGGGAACAATAAACACTGGGGACTTCTTGAGGAGAAAATGAAGAAGGGTGTGAGCTGGGAGACTACCTGTTGGGTACTATGCTCACTAGCTTTGTAATGGGATCATACATACACCAAGCATGAGTGACACCCAATTTACCCATATAGAAAACCTCTGTTTGTGCCCCCTGAACCTAATATAAAAGTAGAAAAAAAAAATACACAAGGGGAAAAAAAAACAACTTTTAGTTTTGTTGATCCTTTGTATTTTTGTTTAGTTTTGCTCTGATTTTTATTATTTCTTGCTTAATTTGGGGTTTTGTTAATTTCTTTGCCTTTTTAATTTGTACTTATTGGCTGTATGCTCAAGGCTCAACTTTGTACTTATTGGCTTACTTATGCTCTAAGCCTGGGTGTCTGGAACTGGGTCCTCAAGTTTTTCCTCTCGTCCCTTTGTTTTGTTTTTTTTTTTCTTTTCTTTTCTTTTCTTTTTTTTTTTTTTTTTTGAGACAGTCTTGCTCTGTTGCCCAGGCTGGAGTGCAGTGGCATGACCTTGGCTCACTGCAACCTCCACCTCCTGGGTTCAAGCAATTCTCCTGCCTCAGCCTCCTGAGTAGCTGGGACTACAGGCAGTGCCACCATGCCTGGCTAATTTGTTGTATTTTTATAGAAATGGGTTTTCACCGTGTTAGCCAGGATGGTCTCAATCTCCTGACCTTGTCATCTGCCCACCTCGGCCTCCCAAAATGCTGGAATTACAGGTGTGAGCCACCGCTCCTGACCAATTCTTGCTTTTTAAGTTTCTTAAGGTGCATCATTAGATTGTTTATTTGAAATATTTTCACTTTTTTGATGTAGGCACTTATTGTTATCAATTTTCCTTTTAGCACTTTTTTTGCTGTATTCCCAAGGTTTTGGTTTGTTTTATCCCCAGTTTCATTTTTTTCCAATTTTTAAAATATTTAATCTTAAATATTTCCTTGATGTAATGGTAATTGAGAAGCATGTCGTTTAATTTTCATGTATTTTTATTGTTTCCAGTGCTCCTCTTGTTAGTGATTTATAGTTTTATTTCATTTTGGCCTGAGAGATACTTGATATTATTTTAGTTAAAAAAATTGCTGAGACTTGTTTTGTGTCCTAACATATAGTCTATCCTGGAGAATGTTTCGTGTATTGATCAGAAGAATATATATTCTGTAACTATTGAATAAAATGTTCTGTAAATATTTTAGGTTCATTTGTTTTAAAGTGCAGTTTAAAATTTTTGTGTCTTGATAAATCTAATGCTAAGAGTGGGATGTTGAAGTCTACAATATTATTGTATTGGAGTCTATCTCTCCCTTTACATCTAATTATATTTGCTTTATATATCTGTTTGCTCTGGTGTTGTGTGCATATATGTTTAGAATTTTTATATCCTCTTGTTGAATTGATCCGTTTATCATTACATAACAGCCTTCTTTGCCTTTTTAAAACTGTTTTATATTTTAAAAGATATAAACTTTTGTATTTATAATCTTTATTTCTCCTAAGGGTTTGAGGGTGGCACAAGTTGGGTATAGTTGAATGGTTTTATTTCTGGGTGTTTTCAGAGGCCAAGGCTCAACTTTGTACTTATTGGCTGTATGCTCTAATCCTAGGTGTCTGGGACTGGGTCCTCAAGTTTGTCCTCTGGTCCCTTGAAGTTGAGCTCCTGTTGGAGGGGCTGAGTTGCTCCAAGACCACTGGTAATAGCATTCCATAGTGGATGATGGGGATAAGGGGGAGCTATGGGTATAAGTGCTCTGGTGGGAGTGGCAGGGGCATAATGGGCAAACATGTTTCAGAGGGAAGTTGTCAATAAAAGTGCTCCAGTGAGGCAATGGAGGCCTCAGGTGAAAGCACCATGGCAGTAGCTGCTGGCAAAAGTTCTCCGGCAGCATAACTGAGGCTTCACTGTGTGCAGGCATGACCAGGTTGGGACTCTGGGGGGCACTGGTGGACATCGGGGTGTGCAGATTAGACTCCAGTACCACAGGAACGACAGCCTTGCTCTCCCTGGGTCTGACAGACTACATAGGTCAGAGCTACTAATTCCTTAGGAACCATTCAGGGCCATGAATGTGTCCCAACACTCAGCAAATTCAGCTTCCTCTCCCTTCAGTCGTGGCATCTGGGTTGTCTCTCTACCCTCTGTCAATGTGTTCTCTCGGATGACATTGTTCAGAGTATGCTGGTATAATCAATATTCCAGTCTGTCTCATTAAGAGTTCCTGGCTGCCTCTAGTCAGCCACCTTGTCTCCTGGTGGTTTTTTGAAAAGAGAAACAAAATCAATTTATCACTAGAAAACTAATCAAGAATAAAAAGGAGAATACCACAAAAAATAAAATGAGAAATAAAAAAGGAGACATCACAACAGATACTACAGAAATGCAAAAGATCATTAGAGACTATTATGAACAACTATACAGCAACAAATTGGAAAACCTAGAGAAAAATGAATAACTGGACACATGCAACCTACCAAAATTGAATCAGAAAGAAATATAAAATCTGAACAGACTAATAATGAATAATGATATTGTATCAGTAATAAAAAGTCTCCTATCCAAGAAAAGTTTGGGACTGAATGGTTTACTGCCAATCCCAGCCAACTTACAAAGAGAAACTAATACCAATTCTCCTCAAAATATTCCAAACAATTGAATAGGAGGAAATTCTCCATACCCCATTTTACAAACCAGTGTTATTCTGATACCAAAACCAGAAAAGATACAACCAAATAAGAAAATTAAAGCCAATATCCTTGATGAACATAGATGCAAAATCTTCAACAAAATTCTAGCAAATCAAATCCAACAGCACATAAAATGGTAATAGACCGTGATCAATTGAGATGTAGCCCAGGGATGCAAAGATGGTTCAACCTATGTAAAGCAATAAACATAATACATAACATTAACAGAATGAATAACAGAAACTTTGTGATTATCTGAATAGACACAGAAAGGGCATTTGATAAAATTTGACACCCCTTTATGAGAAAACTCTCAACAAACTAGGCACATATGGAATATACCTCAACATAATAAAGGCTATATGAAACAAACCCACAGCTGACATCATCATAAATGAAGAAGAGCTCAAAGCCTTTCCTCTAAGAACTGGAACAAGACAATAGTGCTCACTTTGACTTCTGTTCAACAAAATATTGGAAGTCCTAGCCAAAGCAATCAGGAAGAGAGAGAGAAAAAACAAAGGAATTCAATTTGAAAAAATGAAACTCAAATTGTCTCTCTTTGCAAGTGACATGAACTTATATAAAGAAATCTCTAAATTCTTTATCAAGAAATTCTTAGATCAGATAAATAAATTCAGTGAAGTTGCAGAATACACGATCAAAAATAACACAACAGATAAAAATAAGTAGCATGTGTAAGTGCCAATAATGAATTTGCTGAGAAAAAAATCAAGAAGACAATTTCATTTTCAGTAGCTACCAAACAAACAAAAATCAGCCACACATAAACATAAAACCACCTAGGAATATATTTAACCAAAGAGTTAAAAGACTTCTACAAAGAAAATTACAAAACTCTGATGAAAGAAATTGAAGAGAACACAAAAAAGTGGAAAGACATCTCATGCTCATGAGTTGGTAGAATTAATATTGTTAATGTGACCATATAACCCAAAGCAATCTGTAGATTCAATGCAATCCCTATCAAAATGCCAATGTACTTTTTCACAGGCATAGAAAGAATAATTCTTTCTATAATTTGTGTGCAACAACAACAACAGAAAAGTCCCAATAGTCAAAGTAATATTTATCAAACAGAACAAGTATGGTGGTATCACACTCACTGACTTCAAGGCATATAAAAAGTCTATAATAGCCGAAACAGCATGATGTTTGTATAAAATCAGACACACAGGCCAATGGAACAAAATAGAGAACACAGAAATAAATCCATATATTTACAGCAAACTGATTTTTGATAAAGTCACTAAGAACATCCATTGAGGAAAGGACAGCCTCTCTAATAAATGGTGCTGGAAAAATTAGATATCCATCTGCAGAAGAATGAACATATCCACATTTCTCCCCCTATAAAAATATCCACTGAAGATAGTGGATAGTGGTCTTAAACGTAAACCCAAACTATAAAACTACTAAAAGAAAACATAGGAAAAACACATCAGGGCATTGATCTAAGCAAAGAATTTGTGGCTAAGACAAAGAAAGGAAAGGCAACTAAACAAAAAATAGACACGTGAGATTATTTTAGACGAAAATGCTTCTGTATAGCAAAGGAAACATTCAACAGAGTGAAGAAACAACCTCCCGAATGGAAGAAAATATTTACAAACTATTCACCTGACAAGTAATATCTAAAATATACAAGGACCCCAAACATATAAAAGTAATATATAATCAATATGATGGATACACTAAATACCCTGACTTCATCATTACACATTCTATGGCAGTAACAAAATATTACATGTACCCCATAAATATGTACAAATATATTCATCAATAATAAAATAAAATGAAGAAATCACAAGGGAAATTATAAAATACCTTAATACATATGAAAATAAAACGATGACATACCAAAACATGTCAAAGGCAGTGCTCAGAGGGTAATGCATAGCTGTAAATGCCTAAATTTTAAAAAGATGAAAGATCTCAAGTTATTAACCCAACTTTACATCTTAAAGAGATATAAAAACAAGAGCGATACGAAATGAAAACTAGCAGAAGGAAAGAAATGATGAAGATAAGAGCAGATAGCAATGAAATAGAGGATAGAAAAACAACAGAAAAAATCAATGAAACCAAAAGTTCTTTGAAAAGGTCAGTTGGTTTGACAAACCTTTAGTTAGGCTAACAAAGTAAAAAAAGGGAGAAGATTCAAATAACTAAAATCAGAAATTAAAATGGTGATAATACTAATGCCCTTAAAGCAATAAAATTCATTGTAAGAGAATGTTATGAACAATTACAAACCAACAGGTTAGATAACTTAGGTGAAATCACAAAAATTCCTAGAAACATGTAATTTGTTTACACTGATCCAAGATGAAATAGAAAATCCCAGAATACCTATAACAAGTAAAAAGATAAATCAGTTATTAAAATATCTTAAAAAAGAAATATTCAGATCTAAATGGCTACACTGGTGTATTCTACGAAGCACTTAAAGAAAAATCAACACCATTATTCTCAAAGTCTTCCAAAAAATTGAAGAGGAAGGAAGACCTTATGATTTATACTATCAGGCCAGTGTTACCCTGACACCAAAACCAGATAAAGACATTATAAAAAAGGAAAATTACAGTTTATTAGTCTCTATGGATGTATCTAAAACACCTTCAATAAAATACTTACAAATCAAATTTAATTTTATATTAAAAGATTTATATACCATGGCCAGCTGGGACTAATCCTCGGAATGCAAGGGTAGGTCAGCATAAGAAAATAATTAGATGTAATACATCACATTAGTAGATGAAGAAATAAAAACTATATGATCATCTTAATTGATTAAGAAAAGACATTTGACAAAATCCAATATCCTTTTCATGATAGAAACACATATAAATCTAGGAAAATAAGATAAATTCCTCAATATGATAGAGAGCTTTTATAGAAAACCCACAGCTAATATACTTAGTGATGAAAGATTAAAAGTTTTTTTAAAAGATTAGGAACAAAATAAGGATGTTTATTTTCGTTACTGTGATTCAAGACTTGCTTAAATACATTGATGATGTTTACACAGAAATTGTGAATTCAATATGGAAATGATTTTATATCTTGGACCTTAAGTATTGATGCTACTCTGATTTTAATGGATGTAGAATAAAATAAAGAGACAGATAAATGGCCTCGCATTATCTTGTTCTACATCCATTCACAAAATAACAGATTGCAATAAATGACTTTGAGCATAAAGTTAAAACATGTCTGCAATCTGGCACAACCTTCCTGGCTTTCTTTATCTTTTTCCTCGTGGGGCCAACTAATTGAATAGCTTTTTCTCTGTTATGCAGTTAGGCTCATAGTTATATTTGTAAAGCATGCTTTTAGTAGGGCAAAGGCACAGCTTTGTAAACAGTTATCTATGTATCATATATATTGAATTCTCAAAAATGTCAGAAATAAGTGAAGTGCCCATTATAAATATACCAACATAAATATATTTATACCCATGGCCTTATATATGGGTTTGTTAAATGAAAATAAAAGATTTTTTAGAACAAAACTTGGACATGCAATAAGAATAATTTAAATTAAGCTCTTAATTTCCTGGATTGTGTATTAATTATGGCTTTATTCATCCATTTATTCATTCCTTCAATAACTCAACTCTCAGTCAATTATGTATGTTGCTTTTTTTCACTGTCTGCCAAAGACTGTGCTCAACTGTGAAAAACATAGATATAACCACTTGCCTTAGAATTTTCAGTCTAATTAGTCACTATGTTTAACCTCATTGGTCAATCTTTTTATTAAATTATAAAAGAATATCTAAGATATTAACTATCAAGGAACTATAATGTAACATATGTCCTTTCAATATCTAGGATGAAGTCAATACAAAGTACTTAAGAAAGCTCAGCTATGTTGTAAATATTATGTCAAACTTTTTATGTGTAATTTTATTTAATTCTCACAACAGCCTTACAAGATTTTGCTGATCCTTTTTAACTACACTTATTTGCCATTTGCTAATAAAATGAACCCATTGCTGTTATAGAGAAAGGGAATTGAAAAAAAAATCTCCCCTCTACTTCAGAACCTGATCTTCCTAAGCCAAAACCAGGTCCAATTTCATGTCTAAATGAATTCTGAAGCTATCACTTGAGCCACTATTGAGTCCTGCATTTTTCTCATAACCATATTCAACTATTGACATAGCATGACCCCTTTTAAACCTTAAGTATCATTATCTTAAATATCTAGGCAATGTGATTTACTCACCAGTAGAATTTCAACTTCAGTAGTTGAGGACCTCGTCATATCCTGCATGGACAATGGCAGTATATTTCTAACTATACCAATGAATGACCTTTAAGAGGTGCAAATAAGAGCCTGTCTATATTCAATTAAAAATTCTTCACTAATTCCTTATTACCTTCACGATGGAATCCCACTCCACTGCATGCCATGTACTTGTTGTTACAATCTAGATCCTGCCCAGCTTGTCATATTCACATCTTACCACTCTCTTGCCTGAACTTTATATTACTAAAATATGAATTCCCTATAGTGTACACTTTCACTCAAGCTTCTAATATCTTTGAACAGGACATTTTTATTCCTGAACTGTCTTATCCCTTTTTTCCCCCACAATCCTTTAAGATTCTATTCATGCTACTTCTCAAAAGAACCTTCTTTGAACAACTCTCTGTCCCCATTCCACACCAGTATGGGTTAAGTAAATTTTCCATCTTCTTCTAATCGAAGTCTGTGATCATATTTACTGCAGGATTTATTGCACAGTACAATTTTTGACTTGCTTGTTGGGGGAATAATTTATAACTCTCAGCCTGAGACAGTGGTGGAATCAGGATTTTCAAAATTTGACGTCCAAATGGGTGACTTTTTTCCTATTGTAGACTACCTTCAAAAAGGCTAAATTTGCACATAATATAATTTATGGTGGCTGCAACAATGATCAGCGAATCATTTTGCCTTTTTAGCAGAGTTGATTCCCTGACCTAACAAAACAGAATGCAGTTAAACCATAGGACAATTTTCACATTATAGCAGTTAAGAGAAGTAGTCACCATCTTTATTGGCTTTAATGGGGAGCATTTTATTTAGTTAGGTCCAGAAAAGTTGATTTAGATTAGTGAGAGAATTCTGTGGCCAGATTAACACATTCCTCAGTATAATATAAAGCCTAAGGTTTTCTAGACAGATGTCTTCTGAAAAGAATAAGAATTTCATTTAGTTTTGTTAGTTCTAAGTAGCAAAATACAGACTTGGCTGGTTCAAGCACTAAATAAATTCCTTAAATGATACTGGTAGTTCTCAAAATTGTAGGAAAGGCTGTCTCCTAAAATCTCTCCTCTACTTCGGAACCCGATTTTCCTAAGCCAAATCCTAATCCAAATTCAGATCTGAATAAATTTTAAAGCTATCACTAGAGTCATAATTGAGTCCTTCACTTTCCTCATGTGTCCCAGACTTCAGATTATATAGTTAGTACCTCAGCCCACATCATATACCTTCCTGGTATGTGGCGGCACTTGATATGATAATGTACCTTATCAACACTGCTGAAGATTGGGTGCCACCATAAACCGTTTTCTGCTACTTAGCTTTCCTAGATCCTGTCTCAACTTCTGGCCAAATGGCACTGAACTGTTGAGCCTAGTTTTCAGACTTCTGTTCTAACTGCAATGAGTCCAGGAAAAATGAGGATCTAGAGTTTTCAGCTTTAATTTTGGGAGGCGAACTCTGTCTCCATTGAGATTCATATTTAAAATTTTACAAACATAAAGTGAAATTTGAGTTCTTGAGTGGTCTAAAATAAAAAATATCTACTACATATTTTTTCTATGTAGTGAAGGGACAAAACAAATCAATCAGTCAATCTATTATTCACTAAAATGTATTTATATACCAATCCTCATGATATGAAATTTAGGCACCTTATCACTTTATTCCCAAAGAACTCTACAATGTGGGCAGTATTGTATTCACTATAACCATTTTATAGATGAAGATTCTGAGACTGGACTACATTAAGTCTGTCCAAAACCACAGCACTCGTAAGTGATTGAGGCTGGTATTTATTTCACCAGAACTAGTGTTTGGTCCACTATATTACTTGTTCCCTGAAACAATAGATTTCTCAGAAATATAACCAGTATTTGAATTATTTCTTTCATGATTTGAAAGGCAAAAGACGAGTCATAATAAAACGAAATTTTGGGGACAGGGGAATAACATAGCTCTGATGATGTGTGCTGTCACCTGTGTTTTGAAGGCAACATTAGCCACATATACAAAATAATTTTCTCAAAGAAGATATAAGTAAGCCGTTGTTGAAGTAAAAAGAGAAAGAAATTTAGTGGTAACACTTGAACTTAACTCTATTTCTCTCTTGATTACATTATGAACTATAATACTATTTATATTTTAAAATTATTTTAAATTAATATATAATATTTTTACATACTTAGGGGTCCATGTGATATTTGATACATACATACAATGTGTAATAATCAAATCAGGGTGTTTAGAATATCCATCACCTCAAGAATTTATCATTTATTTGTGCTGGGATATTTTAAATGTTCTCTTTTGGCTATTTTTAAATGTACAATATATTGTTAACTATAGTCACCTTACTGTACTATTGATCACTAGAACGTATTCCTTTTATCTAACTGTATGTTTGCACCCATTAACCAACATCTTTTCATCCCCCCACCACAATACCCTTCCCAGCCTCTGGTATGTGTTTATATATTTACATGAAATGAGAAGTACTCTATGTTTTTTGCAAGGAGTTTTGTGGCAAATACTTGAAAATGTCTTTCTCATTATTCCACTCTTTCCAAGTCAGTTCTCTTTCCTTGCTTTTTTCCTTATGAAGAAAAATACCTGCTTTCTAACAAAATCAGAGCAGAGTATAAAACAATTATATACTTTTTTCTCTCTCTAATAATATATAGCATTGTGTTTCTATTAAACATAACAAAAGGTAGATGAAATAGATATTAGTTGCTCTTACCAAAAATCTTGGAGTCACTCTATCCTGATGTTTTCCTCTCACCTTGACCATC
This sequence comes from Hylobates moloch, assembly GCF_009828535.3. Taxonomy (NCBI): domain Eukaryota; kingdom Metazoa; phylum Chordata; class Mammalia; order Primates; family Hylobatidae; genus Hylobates; species Hylobates moloch. The sequence continues at coordinate 96,846,778 of NW_026652281.1, forward strand.
CAGTCTATTACAAATCTTGTCACATTTTCCTTCAGAGTATATCCAGATTTTGACCACTTGTCATTACGCCATCTGTCATCAGTCTGGTTCAAACTCACCATCGACTGCCTGAATTATTCTATTAGCTCCCTCCATGACTTCTCCATTTCTGTCTTTCTCTGTACATGCTGAACACAGCAGTGAGAATAATGCCAATAAACCATAAAAAATATTGTGCCACTTATCTGCTAAAAACCCTTTAATGGCTTTTCATCTCACCTAGAATAACAGACAAAATCTTTTTTCTGACAAAAGAAGTCTTATCACTTCAGCTACCCTGATATCTATGACCTTTTCTGCTATGGAAGCTGCTCACATAGTTCCTTCCAGCTCTGCTGGTCATCCTGCTCCAGTGCAGCACCCTCCCAACTCAGGGCCTTGGTGCTTGCTTACTCAACTCTTCTCCAGAGTTCTCTTCCCCAAAGATATTCTTGCCTGGCTCCCTCATTTATTTCAGTGCCTTGCTCAAAAGTTATTGTATGAGTCAGGGTTCTGTAAAGGGACAGAAGTAATAGGATATATGTATATATGAAAGGGAGTTTATTAGGAAAATTAACTCACATGATCACAAAGTGAAGTCCTGCAATAGACTGTCTGCAAGCTGAGAAGCAGGGAAGCCAGTCAGAGTCCCCAAACCTCAAAAGTAGTGCAGCCTTCAGTCTGTGGCCAAAGGCCCGAGAGCCCCTGGCAAACCATTGGTGTAAGTCCAAGAGTCCAAAAGCTGGAAAACTTGGAGTCTGATGTTCTAGGGCAGGAAGCATCCAGCAAGGGAGAAAGATGAAGGCCCAAACACTCTGCAAGTCTGCTCTTCCATCTTCTCTTATCTGCTTTATTCTAGCCACACTAGCAGCTGATTAGTTGGTGCCCACCCAGTGTGAGGGTGGGTCTGTCTCTCCCAGTCCACTGACTCAAATGTTAATCTCCTTTGGCAGCACCTTCACAGATACACCGAAGAACAGTACTTCATATCCTTCAATCCAATCAATTTGACACTCAATATTAACCATCACAGTTACCTTCTGAGAAAAAAAGAGTCCTTGCAATTTTTAAAAAATTAATTCTTAGTAGGGTTGCTAGATTTAGCAAGTAAAAAAAAGGATGCCAAATTAAATTTTAATCTCAGATAAACAATGAATAATATATTAGTATGTCATGATACTCCGTGGGAAATATTGCATCAGACATATACTTTTAAAAGATGATTTATCTAACATTTAAATTTAATTGTCATTGTGTATTTTATTTAGTTTCTACCCTGAAATTTAATATTGCCTTTCCCTATTTTGTGTGTTTTCCTCTTATTCCTTATCACTAACACACTATATATTTTTATATATTAATTATGGTTTGTCTTCTGTCGACAATGGAAGCTCTTTAATAACAGAATTTTAACTGCTGTCTTAACAGTATCCTCAGTGTCTAGCAGTGCCTGTTCATTGTAGACATGGCAAGTATTTATAGAATGAATGAATGAATGTTCAAATGATTAAATTAACATAACAGAGTGCCTTTGCTCTGTGCAAGTCACTAAAGTGTTTAACATATATTATCAAATTTCATTCTTGCCACTGTCTTTTGAAATAGCAACTATCAAATTCCCATTTCTAAACTTAGGATCCTGAGTTTCAGAAAGGATAGTATTATTTTTTATTTCCCTTCAAATTTTAATGATAAAGCTTAGATTTAAAACATATTATGTTTCATATTAGATTCCATATTTTGTTTTACAATTTAATATGAAAATTATGCATTTCAAAATATGTATATAACTGACTTGAAATAATTTAGTCTTTTTTCTTTTGAGGTAGGTAATAAAAGACTTCATGGTATTTTCTTAAATATTTTTGATATTTTGAGAACATCGTCTGGTAATGATGTCTAATAAATCCCTCTGTATATTTAATCCTGCTAATTAAGAGTTTCACAACCTAATCAAATTTTTAAAAAAAGATTACGACTTAACACATCTTTAGGATATATTTTGAACTAATTTCACAAACTTGCTAACATCCAGAAGTCATACCAATAAGATTTGTATGTCTACATGAAATCACTATTTGATTTACAATTTAATAGGCAAATTATTTAAAAATCCCTTCTTTCTTATGTAGATTTCTAAATAAATTAATTTTTACCCCAAAGCCCCAAATTCCAAATTTTGAAGCTTAAGGTAGGGCTATATTTTTAAATATTATGAAATATCAAAAGCAGCAAACAATGAATATAAATTGTTCATTAAAATTAAAATTAAATTATTCATTTAAATCAATTTGAAAATAAGCTAGAGATAATTTTATGTGGTGGAAAGAGGAAAAACTTTGGAGTATTCTAGGCCAAGTAAGGATTCTATTATTTACCTGAATTATTGTCTAAACCAACGAGAGTGTCTATCATTTATCTACATTAACTTGAATATTTAGGGATTTTATCATTCTCTTGCATTGTTGCCTTGGACAAATTATGTCATTCATTTCTTCTTTAGAGAAACACTAAGTCATTGTTTCTAACAGATCATTAGTGATGGACCAGAATACCAGAACTGAAGCAGGGAGTTACGTGTTATATAAATTTCATACAATGGCAGAAAAAGACATGCAAGCTAAATTGCCAAAATCAAGTGAGAGGCTTTAAAATTGCATGTTTGATCGGGGCTGAAGTTCCCTAACCTTATTCTTATCCAGTATTTTTCCTATGTATTTGTGTCTATAGATGGAGCAGACTGGGCCAAAGCTTTAAAATCTTAGTGCTTTCCTAGCAGGCAGACTCAGAATAAAAAAAGAAAAAAAAAGACAAACAAACAACTTAGTGCAATATTATTACCTGTGTGAAATCAGGAAAAAAAGAGAAACAAAGAAAGAGAGACAGATTGCAAGGAAGAGGAGGAAAGAGAGGGGTTAAATAATCTCCTCATTTCTTAAACGTCCCAAAATTTTTTGATTTTGTGCTATTTTTTAAAAAATCAATATAGCTATAAGTGTCCTGACAACTATGCAACATGATTAGAAATTTTCAGTGCTGTCTTACCATGTGTTGTCAAAAATAATCACATACATTTACATACACTTATACATATTTTTTTCTCTTGAAATAAAATTGAGAATAGTAACATGTAACTGCGTTTGGTTTATATCTGTTTGATGCACCATTGACCAAAAATACAGCTATTAAAATGTGACATAAAGCATGGATTTTGTACTACCTCATTGTACATAAGAAGAATGAGCTACTGTCCTGTCACTTCTGAATTAACACAAAGCAAACCACCACCACTACAGCATTTCCTACTATTTACCAAAAGAAATCTTTGCAATAATAAGCCTTCTCCATATGGTCCAGAGAACATCCTCTCCATTAGAGAAACATGTGTAACATTTTATTAATAAAGCAAAACATTGGTGATGGAGTTCATTAAAAATAAAGCCAGATCAGCAAGCTAGAGAGCCTCAATAAATTTAAGAAAATTGAAATTCTACCAAGCACTCTCTCAGACTACAGTGGAATAAAACTGGCAATGAACTCCAAAAGGAACCTTCAAAACCATGAAAGTACATAGAAATTAAATAACCTGCTCCTGAATGAGCACTGGGTCAAAAACAAAATCAAGATGGAAGTTAAAAAATTATTCGAACTGAACAACAGTTGTGATGCAACCTATCAAAACCTCTGAGATACAGCAAAGACAGTGCTAAGAGGAAAGTTCATAACCCGAAATGCCTACTTCAGAAAAACTGAAAGAGTACAAACTGATATTCTAAGGATAAACCTCAAGGAACTCGAGAAACAAGAACAAACCAAACCCAAACCCAAACCCAGCAGAAGAAAGGAAATAACTACGATAAGAGCAGAACAAAATGAAATTGATACAAAAAATATAAAGGATAAGTAAAACAAAAAGCTGATTCTTTGAAAAGATAAATAAAATTGATATACCATTGGCAAGATTAACGAAGAAAAGAAGAGAGAAATCCAAATAACTTCACTAAGAAATGAAGCAGGAGACATTACAACTGATACTACTGAAATACAAAAGATCTTCAAGGCTACTATGAAAACCTTTACACACATAAACCAGAAAACCTAGAAGAGATGGATAAATTCCTGGAAAAATACAACCCTCCTAGCTTAAATCAGGAAGAATTAGTTACCCTGAACAGACCAGTAACAAGCGGCAAGATTGAAATGGTAATTTAAAAATTACCAACAAAAAAAAGTCCAGGACCAGACAGATTCACAGCAGAATTCTACCAGACATTCAAAGAAGAATTGGTACCAATCCTTTTAACACTATTCCACAAGATAGTGAAAGAAGGAACCCTCCCTAATTCATTCTATGAAGCCAGCATCAATGTAATACCAAAACCAGGAAAGGGCATAACTAAAAAAGAAAACTACAAACCAATATCCTTGATGAATATGCTAAAACCCATAACAAAATACTAGTTAACTGAATCCAGCAACATATCAAAAAGATAACCCACTATGATCAAGTGGGTTTCATACCAAGGATGTGGGGATGTTTTAACATATGCAAGTCAAGCCTGTAATTCCAGCACTTTGGGAGGCCGAGGTGGGCGGATCATGAGGTCAGGAGATCGAGACCATCCTGGCTAACACAGTGAAACCCCGTCTCTACCAAAAATACAAAAAATTAGCCGGGCGTGTTGGCGGGCGCCTGTAGTCCCAGCTACTCGGGAGGCTGAGGCAGGAGAATGGCGTGAACCCGGGAGGCGGAGCTTGCAGTGAGCCGAGATCACGCCACTGCACTCCAGCCTGGGTGACAGAGAAAGACTCCGTCTCAAAAAAAAAAAAAACATATGCAAGTCAATAAATGTGTTACACCACAGAAACAGAATTAAAAATAAAAATTACATGATAATTTCAATAGATGCAGAAAAAGCATTCGACAAAATCCAGCATCCTTTATGATTAAAACTCTCAGCAAAATTGGCCTACAAAGGACATACCTCAATATAATAAAAGCCATCTATGACAGACCCACAGCCAACATAACACTGAATGGGGAAAAGTTGAATGCATTCCCTCTGAGAACTGGAACAAGGCAAAGATGCCCTCTTGCCACTCTTCTTCAACATAGTACTGGAAGTCCTAGCCAGAGCGATCAGACAAGACAAAAAAAAAAAAAAAAAAAAAAAAAAAAAGGGCATCCAAATTGGTAAAGAGGAAGTCAAACCGTCACTGTTGATAATATGATTGTTTACCTTGAGAACCCTAAGGACTCTTCCAGAAAGCTCCTAGAACTGATAAAAGAATTCAGCAAATTTCCAGATACAAGATTAATGTACACAAATTAGTAGCTCTTCTATACATCGACAGCGACCAAGCAGAGAATCAAATCAAGAGCTCAACCCCTTTTACAATAGCAGCAAAAACAAACAAACAAACAAAAAATGAATATACCTAACCAAGGAGTCGAAAAACCTCTACAAGGAAAACTACAAAACACTGCTGAAAGAAATCATAGATGACACAAACAAATGGAAACACATTCCATGCTCATGGATGGGTAGAATCAATATTGTGAAAATGACCATACTGCAAAAAGCAAGCTACAAATCCAATGCAATCCCCATAAAAATACCACCATCATTCTTCACTGAATTAGAAAAAAGAATTCTACAATTCATACAGAACAAAAAAAGAGCCTGCACTGCCAAAGCAAGACTGAGCAAAAAGAACAAATCTGGAGGCATCACACTACCTGAATTCAAACTATACTATAAGGACATAATCACCAAAACAGCATGGTACTAGTATGAAAATAGGCACATAGACTAATGGAACAGAATAAGGCACCCAGAAATTAACCCAAATACTTGCAGCCAACTGATTTTTGAAAACACAAACAAAAACATAAAGTGGAGAAAGGACATCCTTTCCAACAAATGGTGCTGAGATAATTGGCTAGCCACACGTAGGGGAATGAAACTGGGTCCTGATCTCTCAGCTTACACAAAAATCAACTCAAGATGGATTAAGGACTTAAACATAAGACCTGAAAATATAAAAATTCTAGAAGAAAACATTGGAAAAGCCTTTCCAGACATTGGCTTAGGCAAGGATTTCATGACCAAGAATGCAAAGGCTAATGCAATAAAAACAAAGATAAATAGCTGAGACCTAATTAAACTAAAGAGATTTTGCACTGTAAAAGGAACGGTCCGCAAAGCAAACAGACAACACACAGAGTGGGAGAAAATCTTCACAATCTGTACATCTGACAAAGGACTAATATACATACAGAATCTTCAACAAACTCAAACAAAGCAGTAAGATAAAAACAAACAATCCCATCAAAAAGTGGGCTAAGGACATGACTAGGCAATTCTCAAAAGAAGATATACAAATGACCAACAAACATATGAAAAAATGCTTGACGTCACTAATGATCAGGGAAATGCCAATCAAAACCACAATGTGATACCACCTCACTCCTGCAAGAATGGTCATAATCAAAAAATCAAAAAACAGTAGATGTTGGCATTGGCATGGATGCAGTGAACTGGGAACACTTCTACACTGCTGGGGGAATGTAAACTAGTACAGTCCCTGTGGAAAACATGTGGAGATTCCTTAAAGAACGAAAAGTAAAACTACCATTTAATCCAGCAATCCCACCACTGGGTATCTACCCAGAGGAAAGGAAGTCATTTGAAAAAGATACTTGCACACACATGTTTATAGCAGCAAAATTCACAACTGCAAAATCGTGGAACCAACTCAATTGCCAATCAATCAATGAGTGGACAAAGAAACTGTTTTATGTATCTATCTATCTATATATATATATATACACACACACACACATATAACACATATATAACTGTTATATAGATATACACACATATACATAGAACTAACTGTGATATATATGTGATTATATATATATATATGATGGAATACTATGCATCCATAAAAATGAATGGATTAACAGTATTTACAGTGACCTTGATGAGATTGGAGACTATTATTCTAAGTGAAGTAACTCAGGAATGGAAAACCAAACATCGTATGTTCTCACTGATATGTGGGAGCTAAGCTATGTGGACACAGAGGCATAAGAATGATACAATGGCTTTAGGGACTTATGGGGGAAAGTGGGAAGGGCGTGAGGGACAAAAGACTACAAATATGGTGCAGTGTATACTGCTCAGGTGATGGGCGCACCAAAATCTCACAGATCATCACAAAATAACTTACTCATGTAAGCAAATACCACCTGACCCCAATAACTTACGGGGCAAAAATAAAGTGACATAGTAATAGCAAAAATAAACAATAAAAAAATAAAAAAATAAAAAACCCACAAGCAAACAAATACCTTCAGTGTCTCAAGCATCTTCCAAAAGTCCAAGGAATAATATACAAGACAATCTTAACGTGGTGAAACCCCGTCTCTACTAAAAATACAAAAATTACTCAGGTGGCAGGAGAATCACTTGAACCCAGGAGGTGGAGGTTGCAGTGAGCCGAGATCACGCCACTGCACTCCAGTCTGGGCAACAGAGTGAGACCCTGTCTCAAAAAAAAAAAAAAAATCTTAGATGTCCTCACTCCCATTCTCCTATCTGAACAAACTATCTGAACAAACTAAAATCTGATGACTTTTATTGGGCCCGTTAGACAACAAGCCACAGGACAAACTGCCATCCTGAAATCCAGAGGGACAGGATATGCAGAGAGATTCAGCCACTGTGATCTGCTTAGCTGCAGCAGAAGCTGAGCCATCACATGTTAGGAATATTTAAATGATAATTTTAACACATTGCTGGAGAATGAATGTGGATGAGGGCAATAGTGAGAACCCCTAAGGGGGTCGTAGTTTTAGAAGAGCCCTTATAATTTTCCTGAGTTTATCTCCAGAAATCACTCTAGGTTCTCACAGTGAAGAACCAGGATATATTCATTTGGGCCTCTGGCTGCATGATGGGAAAAGCAATCTCTGTAAAATATACTCAGCCTTCTTCATAACAGAGGCTTACACTTCAGGCGAAAGACTTTGCCAGAACTATGTCTCAGGTGGGAAAAGGGATTTCAGCCCGATGTCCTGATGCCTCTGGCCTTCCTGCCTCACTTAACACAGAAAAATAATCGGGGCTGGTATCAGGGCTTTAAGAAATCAGGTTGCAAACATTGCAGCCAGAAAACTGAGTAGGGAAAAAGGCAAACGGACAAAAAAGCTGTACTTCTTGTTTCCAGCCTGGCACGTAAGAAGCTTAGAAGTTGCCACTCTGTCCTATTGACATACAAACCTGAACAAACTAAAACAATCAATAATTATTCTTAGAATCATAAAAATAAAGAGGTCATAGGAGCATGATGCTGCATCTAAAATTGGAGAGACAAAGAAGGAAATAAATAGAATTACAACTCAACCAAAGGCAAAATCCGTCAACAGACACTTCCACAGGGACCTGTGTCAGGATAGGGAAACCCAAATTGTAACTGACAAATTGCTGGGGGCTCAGTGTGAAGTCTGAGAGATAAAAACTCCAGGGAGACCCAGGCATGAGGGGGCCCCACACTTTTATGAAGTTTACCTCCTGGAGCTCTACCAGGTTCTCACAGTGAATATCAGAGAAAAAACTCCCTGTGATTCTGGCAGGGAGAGGAAAAAAAAACGTTTTGAAACATGCCAGTGTTCCATTCTTCTTAACAAGGTCTACCCTCAGTAGAAACTCTTTAACCCGAGCCTAACCTGCTGCAGTTTTATCAGAGCCTATCTGACCTGGAGAAAGGGAAGTACCCAACTACAGCCCCTTCAAGCCAACCTGTCCCACCTAAGCAGGTAGAAGGGGGTCTGAGAGGCACTCGCAAAGTTCACCATCTAGGGGTACAGGCTCACTAAGAAACTGAGATCTAATCATAGAACTATAGAAGCATCTTTCCCCTGACAACTGATCAACATACTATTTGAGACCCATAGAGAGGAATTTTTTCTACTCAGTATATCATATCCAGCTGTCAAAAAGATATTACGAGGATTATTAAAAGATCAACGATGATTGGAGGAGGTAGAGCAAGAAACAGAACCAGATTTATATCTGGCAAAAATATTGGAATTATCAGACTGGGAATTTAAAACAACTATAATTAATATGCTGAAGTCTCTAATGAAAACTAGGAATAGAGGATAACTTCCTCAATTTGATAAAAAATATCTACAAAACACCTACAGATAACATCAGATTTAATGGTGAGAAATTGGAAGCTTTTTCACTAAGATCAGGAACAAGCAAAGCTATTTTCTTTTACCATTGTTTTTCCACATTATACTAGAAATCTTAGGTAATGCACTAAGACAGAAAAAGGAACAAAAATTGTTTACAGATCTGGAATAAAGTAATAAGCTGTTGTCGTTGTTTTTGTTCACAGGTGACATGATTGTCTACGTAGAAAATCTAAAAGAATTGTCAAAAAATTCTGAAACTAAAAACTGAATATTTAAGGATGTACAATACAAGGTTCATATTAAAAATCAATGGCTTTCCTTTATAACAACAATAAATAAGAGGAATTTGAAATTTAATGCACAATACCATTTACATTATCACCCAATAAAATGATATGCTTAGGTATAAATCTATCAAAATATGTATGAGATCTGTCTGTGGGAAGAATACTACAAAATTATTTTGAAAGAAATTGAAGAACTAAATAAATGGGGAAACAATACATGTTCATGGATAGGCAGACTCAATATTTTCAAGATGTCAATTTTCCCCCAATTTATGGATTCAATCTAATCCCAATCATAGTCCAAGCTAGTTATTTTGTGCATATTCACAAGCTGATTTTAAATGTTATAGGGAGAGGCAAAAGGCTTAGAATAGCAAACAGAAGATTAGAGAACAATATATGACTGGCACTACCCAAATTTAAGACTTATTTTAAAGCTACAATAATCAAGACAACATGATCTTAACAAAATAATAGACAAGTTGATTAATAAAACAAAATAGATATTCCATAAATAGACCAATATAAATATATTCAACTGATGTTTGACAAAGGAGCAAAGGAAATACAATGGAGAAAAGGTAGCATTTTTAACAATTGGCCCTGTAACAACTGGACACATGCAAAAAATAGAGCTTGACCCAGATCTTACACTCTTCAGAAAAACTATGTGCAAATGAATCACAAATCAAAATGTAAAACACTGCTGGCCTCAGTGGCTCACACCTGTAATCCCAGCACTCTGGGAGGCTGAGGCGGGCAGATCATCTGAGGTCAGGAGTTTGAGACCAGCCTGATCATCATGGTGAAACCCTGTCTCTACTAAAAATACAAAAAAATTAGCTAGACGTGGTGGCACACACCTGTAATCTCAGCTACTTGGGAGTCTGAGGCAGGAGAGTGGCTTGAACCCTTGAGGCAGAGGTTGCAGTGAGCTGAGATCACACCATTGCACTCCAGCCTGGGTGACAGAGTGAGACTCTATTTCAAAACAAACAAATAAACAACAACAAAAAAACCAGAAAAACAAAAAACTAACTATTAAGCTCCAATAAGGTAGCATAGAAGAAAACCTACATGACTTTGGATATGGTGACAAATTTTTAGATGCAACATAAAAGGTATAATCCAAGATAGAAAGAAATTATAAGTGGGGTTACATTAAAAATAAAATTTCTGTGTGCTCTGTGAAAGACATTGTCAGGAGAATAAAAAGACAAGCCACACACTGAGAAAAAGTATTTGCAAAAGACATATTTGATAAAGGATTATTACCCCAAAATATACGAAGAACTCTTAACATTCAGTAATTTAAATAAAGCTTTTTTTTTTTAAGGGCAAACAACAAAAACAGTAATTTGACAAGTGAGACCTAATTAAGCCAAAGGGCATCTGCACAGGAAAAGAAACTATCAATAGAGTAAATAGACAACTACTGAATGGGAGAAAATATTTGCAAACTTGCGTCTGATAATGAACTAATAGCCAGAATCTATAAGAAACTTAACAAGCCAAAAGCAAATAACCCCATAAAAAATGGGCACAGAATATGAACAGACGCTTCTCAAAAGAAGACATACAAAGGGGCCAACAAGCATGAAGAAATGCTCTACATCACTAATCATCAGAGAAATGCAAATCAAAACAACAATGAGATACCATATCTCACCAGTCAGAGTGGCTTTTATTAAAAACTCAAAAAATGACAGATGCTAGTGAGGTTATGGAGAAAAGGGAATACTTATACAATATTGGTAGGAATGAAAATGAGTTCAACCACTGTGTAAAGCAGTTTGGAGATTTCTCAGAGAACTTAAAATAGAAATACCATTCAACCCAGAAATCTCATTACTGGGAATATGTCCAAAGAAAAATAAATAATTCTATCAGAAAGACACATGTAGTTGTATGTTCATCACGGTGCTATTCACAATAGCAAAGACATGAAATCAGCCTAGGTGCCCATCAACAGTGATTGGGATAAAGAAAATGTGGTACACATACACCTTGGAATAATACATATCCATGAAAAAGAACAAAATCATATCCTTTGCAGCAACATGGATGCAGCTAGAGGACTTATTCTAAACGAATTAATACAGAAACAGAAAATCCAATACCACATGTTCTTACTTATAATTAGGAGCTAAACATTGAGTACTCAAGGATATAAAGATGGCAACAATGAAAACTGGGGACTACTAGAGGGTAGAGGGTGGGAGGGTGGTGATGGTTGAAAAACTAAGTATTGGGTACTATGCTCAGTATCTGGGTGATGGGATCAATCATACCCCAAACCTCAGCATCATGCAATATAGCCAGGTAGCAAACCTGCACATATAACCCCTGAATCTAAATAAAAGTTGAAACTATAGAAACAACACCCCCCCCAAAAAAAAATGAGCCAAAGACCTTAACAGACACTACATCAAAGAAATACACAGAGGTTAAATATATAAAAGGATGCTCCCATATAATATGTCGTCAGGGAAATGAAAATTAAAACAACAATGACATGCCAGTCCATACCTATTAAAATGGCCAAAGTCAAGAGAATTGAAAACACCAAAGGCTCGTGAAGCAGTGGAACAATAGGAACTCTCATTCATTGTTGGTAGTAGTAGAAAATGGGATAGCCACTTTGGAAGACAATTGGGTGATTTTTATCGAGCAAAACATATTCTTACCTTATAATCCAATAATCATGCTTCTTGGTATGTATCCAAATGAAGTGAACATTTATGCCTACACAAAACCTGCACTCAGATGTTTATAGCAGTTTTATTCACAATAGTCAAAACTTGAAAGCAAGTTTGAGTTTTGTACCGTAGTTTGTAACACAGTCTCTTTATCCATTCATCTAATGAAGCACATATTCTTCATTAGACGAATGGATAAAGAGACTATGGTACCTCCAGACACTGGAATTTTATAAAAAGATATGAAATATCAAGCCATATAACAACATGGAGGAAACTTAAATGTATATTACTAAGCAAAAGAAGGCAATGTTAAAAGGCTACATTATGTATGACATTCTTGAAAAAGCAAAACTATCAAGATAGTAAAAATGTCAGAGTTTTCAAGGATAAAGGAGGGATGAATAGTCAGAGCATAGGGGCTTTTCAGGTTAGTGAAATTAGCATGTAGGATACTATAGTGGTCATTATAAATTTGTTTAAACCTATAGACTGTACAACACCAAAAGTGATCGCTAATGTAAACTGTGGGATTTGGGTCACAATGACATTTGATTGTAGGTTCATCAATTTCAAGAAATGTACCACTGTGCTGGAGGATGTTGATAATGGGAGAAGCTGTGCATGTGTGGGGACAGGAGGTATTTGAGAAATCTTTCTACCTTGTGATCAGTTTTTTCATGCAACTAAAACTGCCATAAAACAAAAGTCTGCTTCTGCAGGTTATACTTTGAGTCATAGGCATACAGGATTGAAATTTAACTAGAAGGTTATAGAATGCTACTGGTCCCACACGTTACCACCATACCAACAAGCCTGGCTCCTGTATAAGGGCAAGAGATTACTGCCACTGATAGAATGACAAAACACAAAACCTTTCTCAACTGAAGTATTTATGGAAGGCCACAGTCAAGAGAAGAGATAGTAAAAAGGCCATTAGAGACATGTGAAGCATCTGCCACCTATAGTTACAGAAGAAAGTGCTACTTATGACCAGATTAACAAATTCTTGCATTTAATGCCTGTTTACTTTAGTTTTCATTTTCTGATATAATATGTTGGTTTTTCAACAGCAACAATAGAAATTGCAAGACAGGGCAAAAGGTAAAAAAAAAAAAAAAAAGTCTTATAAGCTTCTGCCACTTATAGCTACAACAAACGTCTCAGAACCAGACTCTGATATAACATAATATTAGAATTATCAGCTAAATAATTTAAAATAAACTATAAATAATATGTTATGTGTTTAATTGCAAAAGCAGACAACATGTAAGCATAGATGGACCATATAAACTGAATGATGAAAATTAAAAGAAAGAAGTAAAAGGAAATACTAAAAATAAAAAACACTGTAACAGAAACAAACCTTTCAATGTGTTTATCATTAAGTATAACATTGCCTAAGTGAGCTTTAAGACAGGATAGGAGCTTTAAGATAGGATTTTATATATATATATATATATTTAAGATGAAGTACAAGAAAAAATGAAAACAATAAAAACAGAACAGAACATTCAATAACTCTGGAAACACGGAAGAAGAAGAAAAAGAGAATGCAGAAGAAAAAAACCTGACAAGTAATAATGGCCAAGGGTTTTTAAAAATTATTGTGAGGCACCATATTAGACATCCAGAAAAATCAGAAAACACTAAGCAGAATAAATCATACACACACACACACACACACACACACACAGACAGACGCATACACATCACACCTAGACCTATCATATTCAAACTGCAGAAAAAACAGATGAGAAAAATCTTGCAGAGAAACCGGAACTCTCCTCCATTGTCAGTGTGAATAGAAAATGGCACAGCCATGTTAGAGGGCAGTTTGGCAGTATTATTTTTACAAAGCTAAACATATCTTACCTTACAATCCTGCTCTCTTAGGTATATACTCCCCTTAGCTGAAAACTTACACCCACATAAAAACTTGCATATAATGTTTATAGTAGTTTATTCATAATCACCAAACTGGAAGCAATCAAGATATATTTTAGTACTGGATGGATAAATAACCTTTAGCACATGGATATAATGGAAGACTATTCAGTAATTTTTTAAAGGTAAGATATTAAGCTAAGAAAAAATATGAAGGACCTTCAAATACATACTTCTATATGAAATAAGCCAGTTTAGAAATGCTATATACTGTATCATTCCATTTATATCAGAGGTCCTCAAACCCCTGCCCCGGGTCATGTACTGGTGCTGGTACTGCTGATCCCTGTTAGGAACTGGACTGCACAGCAAGTTTGGTCCAGTGGCAAGCGTGGTGGGGAAGCGGGCATTACTGCCTGACTTCTGCCTCCTGTGGAATCGCGGTGGCATTGGATTCTCATAGGAGCGCGGACCCTATTGTGAACTGCACATGCAAAGGATCCAGTTTGCATGCTCCTTATGAGAATCTCACTAATGCCTGATGACCTGAGGTGGAGCAGTTTCATCCCAAAACCATCCTTCTGTTCCTCACCTCTGCCTGTGGAAAAATTGTCTTCCACAAAACTGGTTTCTAGTGCCAAAAACATTGGGGACCGCTGATTTATATGACCCTCCACAAATGGTGATACTATAGAAACAGCAAACAGATTAGTGGTTCCCAGGGGTTCAAATTGAGGGAGAGGAGTGGTTGAATAGGTGAAACACAGGACATTTTTTTAATACAGTGAAACTATTCTGTATGATACTGTAATGGTGAATATTCACTATGTCTTTGTCAAAACTCATAGAACTTTACAGAATAAAGAGAAAATCTTTAAATAATGCAAATTTTCAGAAGCCATTTAAGACACAGGCAATCCCAGGATGAAATGCAGATGGTTATAACTGTCTAAGTATATTACAATGTATGAAACAATCTCACTCAAGTTACTGTGAGTAAAGGTGCTGACCTAAATAAGTTTGAAAGTTGGTGAAATTGTAAGATTCATGGCAAAAGAGACTGTCCGTCAGCATTCTAATCTAGTTGATAAAGGTTTTTCCCATGTAGGTACAGTTAATAATTCTGAAACTCAATATGTATAGGGGAATTAAACATTGAGGTAAATAGATGTATGGTGCCAGCCGGCTTTCTCACTGTTGGAGTGGAAGGTCACAGGAAAGCAAGGGAGAAGGTTAGAATGACCTATGGGGTAAAGGAGTGGAGTATGAGGCCCTACGGATGCATGATTATCTTAATATAGATAATGATGGTAATATATAGTAAGCCTGGGCAACAGAGTGAGACTCTGTCTCAAAAAAAAAAAAAAGAAAGAAATACATTTAAACATGTGTGTGTACCTGGGTTAGTATAGACACAAATTTTCTTGCTCTGTCTGCCGAGAGGGACTAAAGGGAATCCCCAGGCCTGAGGCATGATCTCTTTATCAATACCAGTGAATTATAAGGCTTTCCACATTTCCAGTAGGAACAGGCACTATTCCCGACTCTGTGTGTGTACCACATCCTGTTTCTTCCAGTACTTTGGAATACATTTCTTAGACTTGAGTAAAATCCTCACACACACATATTCTGATTAGTGTTCTGATGAACTCTTGAGTGGGACTCTCTGCTGCTTTCCAGGGTTCTCTGTCTTTTCAGATCTCTCCTCTTCAATACTCTAATTATCTTGGTCTCCCCGAGACTCCCAGCTCCATCTCCTGACCTCAGGGAATCTGCTGGGTTTTGCCTGGTATTCATCTTACTGCGTCACAGCCTAGACACCCTCTAGTCATTAAGCTAGGATGACCTTAAGGCATAACTCACTTGTTTTATGTCTCTTAGAGATCACTGTTCTTTGGCACTTGCTTCCCAGGGTCTTGAAAGCCACTGTTTCACGCATTTTGTTAGCTTAGTTGTTATCAAATGTAATCTTTGAGAAAAAAAAAAAGCACAATATTGTAAATTTGCTTTTATTACTAAGAATCATCCAACATTCAAAATGATTTTCATTCACACAGATTATTTTCCCTAAATAATAAGCATAAGACCTTATATTAGTGAGTTAATTTGTTCATAAGACACCATGTATAGGATAGAGGATAGAGCAAAGACTTAAAATGAAAAGAAAAGCATCCCTTCTTACAGTTGTTTATCCTTTGAGATTTCACCTAGGGCTGTTAGCAATAATCTGTGAAATACAAGACATTTGGCAGGGCGAGTAACTCCTTCATTAGGGTCCAAACTATGAAAGAATCCTGTCATATCAAAGAATTAACAGAAGTAAAATTTCCACTGCCCTGTGTTTTGGAACTTTCTGTCCTGAAACGGCTCAGGACTGAATTTCAGGCATCCTTTATAGGCACATACAATTTAATGGTTCAGGAGCAGGAGACGCACTGATATCTTTACCAAATGACATTTAGTGTAATATTTAATAATACATAGCTGGCTTCACCTGAAAAAGTATTTTCAAAACCAGGAAATAACTGTGCTGCAGGCTTAGTATTATTAATATGATTTTATTCCATCCTCAAAATCTTCATACGACTTTGGTTTGGGAGCTCCATTGAGTATCAGGTTCCCCAAAGGGAGGTTTGAAGCGAGTCTACCAAGCCTATCTTCCATCTACAGTGAGAAGGACAGTAACCTTTTGCAAAAGGAGTTCTGGAATGCCTTTGTGAGATAGATTGGTGATAACCCTTCTCTCCTTGTGCTTTTCTCCCTGCTTTGGGATTTTATAAAATAACTTGCTTATGGTCCCAGAAGGGTTGGCAATTGAAGCAAGAGCTGAACTCAGCCCCCATCCCTGTTTCCAGGCTTTGTCTTTGACAGTTTCTAACAGCTCATAAATGGTCTTGATGCTGAAACTTTCCTTAGAGGCTTTTTTGAAAAGGAGCAATTGAGGATGTTTGACGAATTCTTATTACCGCAGCTTCCTTTTTCTCCAATGTGTTGTACAGTCATGCAGTCAACAGTAAAATGTATAAGTGCACATAAATGATCCCTCTATTGTGAAAATCACAGCAGAAGACAAGCAATTATGTGGGGGAGTACATTAGGTAATACTGTTTTGCTTAGTTTTGGAGCCTCAGCTTTATTCTGAGTGTTGAACTCAATTTCCATATTACTCAGAAGACATTGATCATTACTAGCCTAAGTAAATATTCATTTTGATTGTCTCAGCAGGCATTCTCTGTGGTCATGTTTTAAATCCTCATGCAAGCAAAAGGAAACATTTGATAGATATTTTGGCTGGTGTCTGCCATTACAAAACATACCCAAGCAGGTGTAGAATAATGATAGCATATGAAAAAAAGGCCATGTAAACAATATATTGTATTGCCAAAGTAATGCACTTGGTTTATCTCATTTGACCATCCAAAGAATATATAAAAATAAAATTGTATTCTTAAACCCACATAGGGGTGGGTAAAACAGAGCACACAGTATATGAGGCATGTTGGCATTCCCATGGCTGATAAGAAGTTCTGCTGCAAATTGAATTCAGAAAATGATGTGCTTAGTACAGTGATGATTCAAATAGGAATTAGGTATTATTAATTTGTTTCATCTCTTTCTCTTTGTCTCTGTCTTCAATGTTCTCTCTCTCCCTCCTTTTCTTTCCTTTACTGTCATGCAACAGATAAAGAGAAAGCTACAGAGAATATAAGAATATAGAAAGCTCTTTAACAAGGCCCTTTAAAACCTGCTCCAACATAATTCTCAGCCTTAGTACCACTCCCATACGCCTACTTGGTAAGACCCCACTTTCTAAGCTCTCAAATTTCCCAAACTGGTTGCATTATGACACTGTGTCCTAGTACATATCACTGCCTTTTGCATATTTCTGAATTCTACCCTTTGCCTTGAAAATACTTCGTCTTCAATTGTAGACACCTACAAAGGCTTCTGCTGAGTGATCCCACAGGACTTTGGTCATTATTAACCTTTGTGATTGTTGTACTGTGATATACTGGAGTTTCTAGTAAACTCAGGCCCTACAAGACAACTACAAAATATTTTAATCATTTTTTTCCCCAGCATCTAATCTATTTATTAAGCATTGGTTTAATTCAAGAGGTCCAGCCCCACCCGGGAACCCCTCCACAGGCAAGTTTAAAATCCTTCTTGAATTCAGGGTTACTATAGAATTTCCAAAATATTGAGATATTTATAATGAAAATAGCCTGTAAATCAATTGCTTCACACACACACAAACACACAGTTAGGTAACTCTTAATATGCTTATGTAACAATTAATATGTCCATTTTCCAGATAGGGGAATCACCTTCAGAAAATAATCTACGTTACTCTATTTGCACAGCTAATGCTAAGCAAAAAATGAAGCCTAGGCAGGCTGATTCAGGGTGCTACGCATATTCACATATATATATACTTTTTAATCGATAAACCCAATAATCTTCCATGCACTGATTTAGTTTCTGTAACACTTTTTAAAGCAGAACTGCACCAGCCACTGTATTCTGCTTTGTTATTCTCAACAATATGATACTTTAAGATCAGAGAAGGCACATATTGAGACCAGAGAAGTAGGCCAGGCCCAGTGGCTCACGCCTGTAATCCCAGCAGATTGGGAGGCTGAGGCAGGCAGATCACTTGAGCTCAGGAGTTCAAGACCAGCCTGGCTAACAGGGTGAAACTTTGTCTCTACTAAAAATTACAAAAATTAGCCAGGTGTAGTGGCGCATGACTGTAATCTCAGCTACTCAGGAGGCTGAGGCATGAGAATCACTTGAGCCTGGCAGGCGGAGGTTCTGATGAGCTGAGATCAAGCCACTGTACTCCAGCCTGGGCGACTAATTGAGACTCTGTTTCAAAAACAAAAACAAAAACAAAACAAAACAAAAACAGAGAAGTAAAGTAACTTACTCAAGGTCATGCTCCTAGAAACAAGTGTTGGAACAACAATTTGAATTTCAGCCACTCTGAGTGCAAATCCTGAGCTTTTGCACATACCTTATCCTCAGTGGGAGGCATATTATTATCCAAAGAATCATGATAAATGGAAATATGAATACAATACAACACTAATTCTTATAGCACTCAGCCTGGTATATCTGTATACAATCACATTTCTTATAAATATGATGAATCTTTTTGTGTGCATGATTACAGTGATAGTAATTTTCCTTCATAAGAGAGGTCGGATGTCTTTAATTTGCTCACATTCAAGCAATAGCAAATGGTTACCTCTGTACTTTCAAAGTATTTCTTTTTTTTTACCCTTTCCTGTTTCCAGATGGTTTCCTGATTCCTATCAGAATTAGTGTCTGTTGATTAAACACTTTTCTCTTGGTGATTCTGCTCTGTGAGTTATTATTCCTAGTGGCCATCCAAACAATTCCACCAAGTGTCACATTTTGCCTAAATTGATACTAAAGCCGTTTAGCATAAGCTAATTAAAACTTGGCTGTACTTCCTGAACATGACACATGACTGATGGCTATGAGCTCTATCATCATTACAGAGTACATTACTTTTGTAGGTGTGCCTTACAAAGCATTCCACAGCTATCTGTTATATTTTCAGGAGTATGTAGTCTAGTACATGTATTATGTTTAAGAAGAATAGTGATTTTAAATAATGCTAGAATAACAGGATTTGGAACTCCTATCTACAGTTCTTTCCAAATTTTGGCCTCCTTCCCTTTCTTTTCTGGTTTCCCTATCTTCTTGTTCTCACAAGTGGAGTGTGGAAAACATGAAACATTTCCTGAATATAAAATAATAATATCTGTCAAATGAAATCAAATTCACTAACTCTGCAAGACTAAATGCAATTTTTAAGGTAAATTTTAAATTTTTAAGTGCTTATTTTTAAGAAAGATTGTGTTTATTCTATTATTCTTTGTTCCAGACATCACAGATTACTCAATTAAGCTGTTACTTGCTAGTGATTTTGGTTTTGAATATTTTCTGGAGAAAGGGTTATAGAGTTTACATTATAAGACTCTTCTTCAGACAATAATAGCTTTTAATGCTCCTCCTTCTCTGCAAGAATATGATTGGTTGAGTGGGTTGCAGAAAAACTTGGTTTTTAGTTTTGTATAAGAGGAACTCTTAGAATTAGTGAATTGATTCTTCTCACTGCAATTGAACAAATTGCTGCCTTAGAAGCAAATGTAATACAAAGAGGAAGCGAGTGGGGAAGGTGGGCTATGGTATCAAAATTGGCTTCAGTTTACTCATGCATAAAATGGAGAGAATGTTATTACCAACTCCTAGGAACAATGTGACTAGTCTATGCAATAATGCATATACAGAGTTTAGCGCAATTTCTGGAACTTAGTAAGTGTCCACTGAATTAAAGGGATGATGTTGAAGATGAGAGGTGAGCACAATTTCATAATATACCCCCTCTGGTTCTTGTCTTGTCCTACTATGCCACCTACTAGGACCAAGAACAAGATAGGCTAGTCCTCACTAATGGTCTGCCTTTGTTTTGTGCACAGTTGAAAATGTCTAAGCAAATCTTTTCTAGGTTTCTGCACAACATTGTGAATAAAAACACCTACTTACCTCTTATTCCAAAACCCTCCTTTGTCTCTGTCCTGAAACTCCATTGCTTGCAGAATAGATGAGGTGGTTGAAAATCTGTCTGTCAAATCCGTGAGAGAAAACTGGATTTATTTGCAGTAGTTGAGGATGGGGAAACAAGCAAAATATTTAGTTCCATGGGCCAGGCAAAGTTCTAGCATTGCTCTCCAATAACATTTAAAGCCCTTAGCAGTCACCATATGATGTGCTTGATTGGTCTTCTATCTACCTACTCACTTCTTTATTCTCCCTTTACTACTCTGTAGCATAACTGTTGCTATGCACAGTTAACTGATCTCCAAGATTCTCTTCCCACATGGTGGCCTTTTGTTTTCCAGTGAAGCCTCCTACCTTGTCGATTGTATATCTGTTTACATTCACACCGTTCTTAGCATTCTTCAGAGAGCCAAGCACCGCTCTTGCTACCAGGGAACAGGTGTGGGTAGAATCTGTTTTGAAAAAATGCACAGTGAAGATGGAACCAGCAATTGTAGCTAGTGGTGTTCTTTACATATACTCCTGCTAAATGTAGAGGAATGAGAAACAAGATTAAAAAGCCATATGTAGTTCACAGATGAATATAAACATTACACGTTTGCATATCATTTACTGATGTCACCATGTCATCTGGTCTATTTTGCCTTAAACCTATGCATTAAATCTGTCCTTTGTTCTATATTTCTACTGCTTTACAATGGACTCTCCCTCATTCTTGGCCCATGAATGCAAGCAACAGAAAACAATACTAGTCTCATTAAGAAATAGAAAAATTTAGACAAATGGTGTCCTTTGCTCCAAAGCCGGTGAGAATCTGAAAGACTCTTTGTGCACAGTTGAAAATGTCTAAGCAAATCTTTTCTAGGTTTCTGCACAACGTTGTGAATAAAAATACCTACTTACCTCTTATTCCAGAATGGGAAATTTAGACTGGGAAAATTACAAGGCAGAACAATGTCCTGTCAAGGGCATGAAGTCTTCCAAGAGTAGTGTTCTAGAACTGCAGGCACCACCACTGCCTGGATGGTTCTGCATTAGGTGAGAGTGGATCTTAACACTTCTTTGACTTTATGTGTCTCAGTCCTTTGAGTCTCAAAGTCCTAGTGGAGCATACTCATGGCTGAACTTAAGTTAAGGGTTGAGCTCCGATTGTGATAGGACAAAAAAGAGGAAGATTCTACTCCCTGTTCAGACTGCAGATCAGGAAGCATGCACTATATCTCTGGAATATACACAGAATGGAGTTCCTCCAAATTAAGAGAGGGATATTAATTGCATACTGGACAGTTTAAAAAATGAAATATTTCTATTCCCACTGACTGTTTTGTTATTTTTTTTCCTCTTTCTCCCCAATGAATTCTGCATGCTGTGTTCAGAGTAAGTGTTATAAAATGAATATAAAGACTGGAAGCTCGTTTTCATTCTCTTTCAATTGTGCTTTATAGGGGTATACACTCTTTAGGATGGTTTGCAAAACCTTTTTTCCATATGACCCTGAAAATAACTCTTACCTAATTTTTTTTTTTTAAGACAGGTTTTCACTCCAGTTGTCCTGTCTGGAGTGCAGTGGCACGACCATGGCTCACTGCAACCTCGACTTTGTGGGCTAAAGTGGTCCTCCCACCTGAGCTTCTGGAGTGGCTGTGGCTACAGGCACGCCCCACCCTGTCTAGCTAATTTTTTAATACTTTTAGTAGAGATGGGGTTTTGCCATGTTGCCCAGGCTGGTCTCGAACTCCTGGGCTCAAGGAATCTTCCTGCGTTGGCCACCCAAAGTGATGGGAAAACAAGCATAAGCCACTGCACCTGGCCTCCTACCTAATCTTCTCCCAAAGCCAGACTCTAAAGGACATCCTTCAAGGTTTAATTAAAATGTTCACTCTTCCTTAAACATGCTATTCCTTTTACAATCTATGTGGTTTGCTCAGGTCGCTGTTTCTCTGGTTAATTAAATTTAAAACTCCTACTTATTTAAGACCCACTCAGAGATTTCTTCTCACATCAGTGCTATTTCTTGACTAACATAAAGATGTAAGTTGGCATTTCCACCTCAGGATTCTAAAAGAAAATTATGAACAGGTAGCTGTAATGACCCTTAGACAAGTAAACAGAAAAAAAATGCTATGTTGAGTCTTAACCAGATTTTAGCAACTTGAAGACAATCTTTTTTTTTTTTTTGAGACAGAGTCTCACTCTGTTGCCCAGGCTGGAGTGCAGTGGCACGATCTTGGCTCACTGCAACCTCCGCCCCCTGGGTTCAAGCAATTCTCCTGCCTCAGCCTCCTGAGTAGCTGGGATTACAGGCACACACCTACATGCCTGGCTAATTTTTTGTATTTTAGTAGATACGGGGTTTCACCATATTGCCAAAGCTGGTCTTGAACTCCTGAGCTCAGGCAACCCACCTGTCTCAGCCTCCCAGAGTGCTGGGATTACAGGTTTGAGCCACCATGCCTGGCTCCATTTTTTTACTTCCATTAAGAAAACAAAATAGTTGGGATAGGCAAGATAATGAGGGTATTAAAGTGTTATAGTAGATTGTTACACAAATGAGTGATGAAGAATTTTTAAATTCTGATAGGAAAATAAGTACATACATTGGGAAATATTAGAGGCAGAAGAACAATTTAGAAAGTAGTTCAGATAATAGATTATTGGTAGCAGCAATGAAGGTGAAAAAGAAGAAGAAAAAGAGACATTAGGTTGAGAAAACTGAGAGAATTGGGGTTTAAATTCAGCATCCAGAATGTTTACATTGAAATTCATTTAAGTCAACTTTTTAAAATTTAGCTTGTGTGAGACCTTTTAACTGCAATTCCCTACCTCTATCCCAAATTGATTGTTCAGGCAAGTTGTTTATGTCAGGAAATGACACAACGTGGTGGAAACACCAACATCTGTTTCTGACAACTTGAAACTAACCCTCAGCCACACAACGAAGAGGTTTTGAGACCTCTGGATGATCCACATCATGGGGCATTGACACGGAAATATCAATTTCTAACTCTTATCTCACAATAATTCTACACTGGGGGCTTTGAGCATGAAGATTCATCCTGGAGATAATTGCAGTGAACGAGAGTTATACCTTGGAAGATAAGATCCTATCATCAGTATGGTGACTGACAGTAAATTATAGTGGTGTTGATGACAGATCTATAATTACATTACAAATATTTATCTCTGAGAAATCCTTCCTGAATCGCTTCTCATATGATATGACTTCTCCTCCCCTCCTTTCCTCTGCTGAGATCAACTGCGATTGACATCAAATTTCTAGTCTAAAAAAAAAGCTAATTTGATTACAACTTGGATAATAAATGATCACTTGAGATGAAGGCAGTTCTTCCTGGTTTTTAAAGGCTCCTCTGTAAATAAAGTAGAAAATACGGGTAGAAATGTCATCTTACTGAAATCCGCATAAACGGAAAAGGAATTGCTGAGAAAGTTCTCTAGCTGCAACATTAAACTTAACCAACGATTTGTTGTGCAGTTTTACAATTTAACATGCATTTGAGCTCTGGTGACGTGTGCTGGGCACATGGGTTAGTTACTGAGGTCATAATCACATTCAAATTAATTTTTGAGTTTTGTCAGTTCTATAAAATAGTCTTTCAATTTCTATGAAATAATCTCTTAACTCTATCCCTTTATATCTAATTGTATTACACTAGCTCCTTTTTTAACATTGTTCACCTGGATTATTGCAACAACTCTGATTGTCCTTTATGACTCCAATTGACATGTTTTGCTATTATAGTAGATCCAATCATGGGCATTTTGACAAAGATATCTATGTTTAGAAGGTAAGATGGATTTTTATTGCCTACTAATTATCTGAAATCCAAACTCCCTACTCCGGCCTCTATCTAATATGTAATGAGAATTCACTGTTTGTCAGTTCTGTGGTTTATAATAGAAATTAGGACTGTGAAATAAGGTATCCATTTTTAATCCCAACTTGTAGGAAAAGCAATTTCAGGTTTACCCTTATTACTTCAGATTGCATCCCACAGCAATGTTATGACCCAGGTACAATTATTATGCTATGGATACAGATGAGAAAACTGAGCACAAAAAAGTTATACCAAATTACATTTGCACAAACCAGCACAGTTGCTATTCAAATGCGTGCTGTAGTATTTTTAAATCTAGTTTCTATTTGCTTGAAAAATCCATGCTTAGTGCAGAGAAATTCCTGATTAGGAAGAAGGCAGCGGTCTTTTTTATTTTTTAAAAAACATTTGGGATTCTAACTTATCGTTTGCCTGTTTATTTGAAAAGATCTGAATAAATACGAAACTCAAATACGTATCTTTCACACTGTGGCATTTGTGGTCTTGAGTATACTCAAAGTGACAGGAAGGAAGTTGCTAATAATAAGTATTATGGGTTGTATTTGCAGCTGGGCACATTACGATGCACCAAAATATTTCCTCACCATTTTGCTAGGTTATTGTCATTTCTTTCAAGAAATCAATGCTACTGAAGATGGATGACAGCAGTGACCTGACAGGTATGATTGTGTCGTGAGTGAGAGATCTTTCTGTAGATGTGCTTTTAAAAACTGCAATTTCCTCTCTAAGAACAAAGGTCATGCAATTCTCTGAATTGCCAGGCAAGAGCCAGGGTACCTTAGGTGTTGGTGCCACTCCTACTCACTTGGAAAAATTAAGACGTTGTTGGAAACAGGTGTAATTAAATGTTAGCGATGACTTTGCTAGAAGAAATTCCTTTAAATTAGAAACTAATGTGATTCCTTCAGTAATGGTATTTAGAGTTGTCTGCAGGTGGAGAAAGATAGACCACAAAAGGAATTTGATTTTTCTTGTCATTAATTTTTAATTTGCTTTAAAGCCATCTTTAGGATTTCTTTATAGTTCTCACAATTTCCTTTGTGTAAGAGAAAACATTCCTCCTTATCAATGCAACAATAAAAGTGACTATTTCCCATGTATCAATCTCAGCATGCTTTGTGTAGACTCTCAGGCTTACTGTGAGTCTGCAAGGGGAGAGAAATCTGTGTTTTGAGCCTGCTGACCTAAAAATGCAGAATGTTTGAAGCCTGGCAATAAAAATTCAACTGAAGAACAGTGGGTTTTCCTTGGATTGTTCACTTAAGATATGACATGAGGAATATATGGATCAGACTCAGAAAAAAGCTATACAGCCACATCTATATGGCTTGCCAAAGTTACTTACTATTTTTGGTTGCCTCTTTTGCATTCCTTACATACTCATTACTTCTGGCTTTCATTCTCTCTCACAATGACTATGATAATAGCTTCCAAACTGGACTCTTGGTTTTGCCATCTACCAATAATTTCTGCACATGTCCACTGGAGTGGTGCTTCTAAAAGCACAAATAGAACATGTTAGTCCTCTGCTGAAATTCTATTAGAATTTCTATGTTGGTTACAGGCTACATTGTACATTCTTAAGAATGCCAATCCAGTCTGCTCCTGGGTCATCCTTCTAATTTTGTATCATGCATCATGATACTTCTCTAGTTACATTGTGAAGAATCCTAAATCAAGCCACTTTAAGAAAATAGAAATTCTAATGAGAAGTATATAGAGTTTGTTATTGAGTTGAAGTTTCAATAACTAAATCCTACAAAAGACAAGAGTACTATGGGGTCCAAAGATGAAAATCCTGCCAGGTCTTTCCCTGGCATTGGTCTCTGCCTCCCACTGTCTGTTGTTCTTCCTCCCTCACTGAATACCAGCTTCTCCCATGTGGTGTGTTGAGAAGCAGTTCTGCCAATACATGCAGAACCTCATGGTCTTTAGCTTCTGTCACTAGAAACAGACACCCTTTTTTATAGTTTTATTAAAGCAAAAAAAAACAAACTGGAAAGTACTCTAATTGATTCACCTGGATCACTCATCTATTAAATACTGTATTAATTGGCTGTAGAGTGGACAAGAGCAAGGTGTTTTAAAAATTTTTGAGTCCCAGCTGCAACTTTTGGTTAAAATGAGAGACAATTTATTCAAAAATAAAAGAGGGTAAGGAGCAGGGAAGAGAAAGAATGGCTTAAACTTGAAATAGATAAGTTCTGTTTATCTATCAGGACCCTCCCTAGGAGTCATCCCTTAACAAGACTTGTTTCTATTCCAGCCCTTCAGGAGAGCTTGGATATCTCTCCTTCCATATCCTGAAAATTCTCTATTTTGATGTTGCTTGATAACTTACTTGGTAACTTCTGTTTTCTAACAAAGGAATGAATTTTTGAAATAGAGAGAGGATAAGAAACTGGGTTACAAGATTTCTTTTTAAAATTATTCTTAAATTTATACCTATATATCAATATCTATATCTATGAGCATATATTGGGGCAGGTCTAGGAGAAGGATGATACCAAATTTACAACACTGCTTTTGGGGAAGTTTAACTTTTGTTTCTTTTTGTAATGGGTTTAAGTATGACAGTTTAGCTACTACATTTTTGGTTTTACTCTACTTTTTTCTACTTGGTGCTATAATTTAAAAATTCTATGTTATTAAAAATACTTTGTGAATATTTATAATGGGCACATAGTGCCCCATCATACAATATACTTAAAAATTATATTGTTGAAATTTATTTATAATTAATTACATTTTTAAGAATACTGGACAAATATTTTTAGGTGAAGCAATTACGTTATTTAAGCTTCTTCTCTGAACATATATTTTTAGATCTAGAATTACAGGGTTAAGGTATTATGTATTTTAAGACAATTTATGTTGACAAATTATTTTCTAATGTATAATCGAGCATAATGTATAAAAGTATTTGTTTTCCTGTAGATGTACTATAATTCTGTATTATTGTTTTAAGCAATGATCTGATGATAGAATAATGAATACCTTGTTATTTAAATTTAAATTTATTTATTTTTCATAAGGTTACATAGTTCTCCAGACATATGTGAAACACTCATTTCTTATTGTCTAAATTTTACATGTCAATTACCATTTCAAAAGGGATTTCAGTGGATTGCTATATAAATCATTTATAGAAATATTAAGAATATTAATTATATCCAGAATTATAGCTTTGTGATTTATTTGTAGCTTTAGTGGTCATCTGGTTATATTTTTGTAGTTGTTGTATAAATATTTCACTACTTCCAAAATTTGAAAGGTGTTTTTTTTTTTTTTTTGAGATAGAGTCTTGCTCTGTCGCCCAGGCTGGAGTGCAGTGGCGCAATCTCGGCTCACTGCAAGCTCCGCCTCCCGGGTTCACGCCATTCTCCTGCCTCAGTCTCTCCAAGTAGCTGGGACTACAGGCGCCAACCACCACGCCCAGCTAATTTTTTGTATTTTTAGTAGAGACGGGGTTTCACCATGGTCTCGATCTCCTGACCTCGTGATCCACCCGCCTCGGCCTCCCAAAGTGCTGGGATTACAAGCGTGAGCCACCGCACCTGGCCTTGAAAGGTGTTTTTTTGTACACAAATAATTTAATTTAAAGGCAAAATTGCAAAACATATTCTTTCTGGAATAATAACACTATACCAAGTGATATGGTCTGGCTGTGTCCCCACCCAAGTCTCATCTTGAATTCCCATGTGTTGTGGGAGGGACCCAGTAAGAGGTAATGGAATCATGTGGACAGGTCTTTCCCATGCTGTTCTCTTGATAGCGAGTAAGTCTCATGAGATCTGATGATTTTCAAAAGGGGAGATTCCCTGAACAAGCTCTCTTTGCCTGCTGCCACCCATGTAAGACATGACTTGCTCCTCCTTGCTTTCCGCCATGACTGTGAGGCTTCCCAGCCACGTGGAACTGTAGGTCCATTAAACCTCTTTCTTTTGTAAATTGCCCAATCTCTGGTATGTCTTTATCAGCACTGTGAAAATGGACTAATATACCAAGGAATTATTTTATATATTTGGACAGTGAGACAGTATAATGCTATGTTTGGATTTGGACTTTGCCCACAGATTTCTCTTTTAAGAACTGGAGAGATTATAAGGGCTAATGAAATGTCTCAATGATGAAAAGAGCACAGGTATGGAAGAAATAGGAACTGGAATATTTTTTCTTGCTCCATCCTTGAGTAGTCACTGCTTTCCTCAGGGTCAAAATTCCTTCACAGTTAAAACAAACAAGCCATGATGATCACTATCATGATCCTTCCAGCTCAAACATTACATGGTTCTATGGTGATAACATTGCTCAGCAAATTGCCTGTTACAGTAAAGACACAAGGAGACATGGGACAAGTATGCTAACCACCTGAAGTGGTCGCTATCCTGCAATCAACATCCAAGTGCTTGTTTTCTTAAGAAATTTTTGACATCACCTGTATTCATTTCCCAGGCCTGTAGTAATAAAATACCGCAAACACCATGGCTTTTAAAAACAGAAATTCAGTTCTCAGAGTTCCAGAGGTGACAAGTCTGAAATCAAGGTGTCAGTAGGGTCATGCTCCCTCTGAGACTCTGAGTAAAATTCTTTCTTGCCTCTTTCTATCTTCTGGTGGTGGCTATTGATCTTTAGCATTCCTTGGCTTGTAGCTGCATCATTTCAATCTCAGCCTTTGTTGTCACATAGTATTCTCCCTGTGTCTTTGCTTTCACATTGCTTTTTCATCTTTTATTAAGAGTGCCAGGTGGGGTGCGGTGGCCCACACCTGTAATCCCAGCAGTTTGGGAGGCCAAGGCAGGTGGATCACTTGAGGTCAGGAGTTCAAGACCAGCCCAGCCAACATGGTGAAACACCATCTCTACCAAAAATACAAAAATTAGCTGGGCATCATGGCACATGTGTGGAATCCCAGCTACTCGGGAGGCTCAGGAAAGGGAATAATTTGAACCCAGGAGGCAGAAATTGCAATGAGCTGAGATCACTCCACTGCACTCCAGCCTGGACAATAGAGTGAGACCCTGCCATAAAAATAATAAGAAGAAGAAAAACAAGAATGCCAGTCATATTAGATTTGGGCTCACTCTAATGACCTCATCTTAACTTGATTGAATCTCCAATGATCCTATTTCTAAAAGGTCACATTCACAAATACCATTGGTTAGGACTTCAACATATCTTTCTAGGGACACAGTTCAATTAGTAACATCTCCCCCCTGCCCATATGTGCGTAATTTTAGTGAGTTATAGATGCTCCATTTTCTCAATTCCAGAGGGAAGAGTAGGGACTGAGTGTGAAAAATTATGGGAAATTGCTGCTTGTCATTGCAAATCATCTAATTCACATGTGACAGTGTGATAAGTCTTGGCACTTGCACCACAAACAGAAAAACTCATAGGTGAGGGAGGGGTGGGGATGAAGATAGAACTGAGGAAGATATGTCCAGAAGAAAATTGAGACTTTAGGGATTGACTTCAAATTCTATGCCAAATTTATTGTACTGAGGAAAATAGACTTCTCTCTGAAAATACGTGAGATTTAATAGATTAATCAAAAAGTGGAAAAGGATTTGACTTAAAGTTATATGACTTAAAAAATGTATATAGCTTAAGGTTTAGATCCTAATTGCAAGGCTCTTCCTATGTTATTTAATAACAGAGACTTGATTTTCTTTTCCATACAATGAAATGATAATCTCCTTCTTTAAAAGATTATTAAAAATAAATATATAAAATGTTTTTTAAAAATAAGTAATTTTAATTTTTACTTTAAAATTCTTATGCTATTTTCCAAAAGTGGCTTCTTTAATCTTTTCCCACTGGATTGGTGACTCCCTGAGGGTAGGAACATTTTTATCTTTCTGTCTTCTACATACATACCAGTGCATGAAACATAGTCGGCTCTAAGTCAGTACAAATCAAATAACTAAAAAAAAAACAATTCAACAAATTGTCGCCAGAATATCTAGGTGATCAGGAAGAGACTTAGAACTACAGTTAGGGAGATTCCAACATGCTTGTTCTTTTTATTATGTGTGTCCCCAAAATGGACAGAATGTAAAGACATTGACAAGAAGAAAGGAAATGACTTAACAGGGGATGTTGATGTCAGAAAATTAAAAAAAAAAGTAGTATATGAACTACAAAGAGGCAAAGCAGGGCCTTGGGGAAACTCATAAATTGCATGCATATATGTAGAAGAGGGCACAGGTGTAATGGAAGCAGTTTCCTTCCATTGTAAAGCTTAATTAGACACGATGTCATCTGTTCCCACTCGCATTTGACCCACTGGAGTATTTATGGTGCCACTTGCTCTCCTTTCTTCATTCCTGTGCAGGTGAACTCAATCTGAAGAGGCATCACAGGATTATTAAAAAGGAAAAGTTGGAGAGTTTTTCAGTGTTCATTCTCCATACCCAAGCTTGAATTTTGAGAAAATTTTGAGAAATTGGCAGTTATTAAGCTGCAAAAGAGGCTGCTCTAGGAGGGGACTAAAGGTCAGCTGCCTATTGGGTCTAGCATAGGTTTTCCAGGGTAGGGAAAATCAGTACACTTAAAAACAATTGGAAGTTAAATGCTTTTCTGTTACCCAGTCTAATGACTCCAGCTGACTTTGCTTGAATGATCATTCTTCCCTTTCCCCTGTTTTATCTACTTATTTTTGTGTGTGTGCCAGTATCTGATATCAGCTTTCTAGATGTTCATAAGAGAGAGTTCTGTTGCTGGAATGGGGTTGGTATCCCAGGGCCTTTCCATTTTCCCTGTCTGTTCAAGAAGCAGGACAAAGCCATTCAATGAGGGAAGGGAGACAGGGATGACTCTGGGAGCACAGAAGGGCAACTGATATTTATAAAATTGAATTACAGTTGTTACCTCAATAAATCCTCATATCAACTCCACAAAGTAGATGTTATGATCTTCCCTTTAGAAGTCAGGAAAATGAGACTCAGAAATGTTGAGAAACATGTTCTCTTCTACAAAATGTGATGTGGCAGAGCCTAGTATTGACCCAGGTCTTTGGACTCTTTGTGCTATATCTCCTGCCCATGGGTCAGTGGAAGCCTTGTGTGCTAAAACCAAAATGATTACTTAATACATCCTATGGGAATATAACTGTGATAGTGGGTAGTCTAAGAATATAAGCATGCAAGCCATTAGAGCTTTGAGGGTCTATTTTATATATTGTCTGACCTATTTCTAGCAGAGTATCTGACACAGAATAGATACTTCATACAATTTTGTTAAATGAGTTCATGAAGGCCCCAAACCAACCTTAGTACCTGTTTTCCAAACAGACAGTGATGGCATCACTAAATGACAATGCTAATAAGGATTTGTCTTTTGAAAGAAGAAATCAGTGTGAAACAGGAATTCATAGGCAGTGGTCTCTCCTGAATGAATCTATAGGAAATGCTTCATAGAAGAGGCAAAAAATGAACTGGCTTTGAAAAACAAACATGCTATAAGTAGAGATAAAAGATTTTGATGAAAAAGAGTTTCTAGGCTTTTGGCAGAGAGAAACCCATGGGCTCATATGTCTTGAGTATCTCTTGTATGACTGGAGTGGCAGAGATGTGTATTAAAGGCTAGTGCCTTTCCAAGACACCTGGATTCATTTCCTAGGTGAGCTGTAACCAGGCACTACTAAGGTTACTTAAAACAGTAGAAATGTATTATCTCATAGTTCTGGAGGCTAGAAATCCAAAATCAAGATGTTGGTAAGGCCATGCTCTCTCTGAAGGCTCTAGGGAAAATCTTTGCCTGCCTCTTCCTAGCCTCTGTTGGCTTCCAGAAATCCTTGTCATTCCTTGGATTGTAGATGCCTTACTATAATCTCTGCCTCCACTTCATGTGACTTATCCCCCTGTGTGCCTATGTCCAAATTTCCATCTTCTTATGAGCATTTATAAGGAGATTTATAAGGATTTCCATCTTCTTATAAGTCACTGGATTAGGGCTCAACCTACTCTAGTGTGACCTCATCTTGACTTGATTACATCTACAAAGACCCTACCAAGTAAGGTCAAATTCACAACTTCTAGGTAAACAGGAATTGGTGAGAGTGGATAGGGGGGATATCCAGCCCAGTACAAACACTAGGGTCACTAAAACAGTAATAAAGCAAGGATTGAATGAAGTCAGCGCAACCTACGTTTCATGTGACCTGTATATATTGGGATACTTGTGTCTCAACTAATTGGAATTTAAGGTCTGTCAAAACATTGCATTATTTCAGCATAACCCCTTCTGTCGACCAGTCACTTCAGCAAACATCCTTCTGGTTCTCTTTCCCAGTTTTTCCTCCTGCTGCTCTGGTACTCACAGGAGGCTTTAATGGACACTAAATCCTCACTGCCCTATAGTCACTAAATCAGGCTCTTAATAGCATCCTATTAATTGTATAAAATAAGGATTTGAAGCAAACCAGAAAGTTTTTTTTACATTTTAATTAAATTCACATTGATTTGGAAAAACAGATTTATTGAGACCTTAACAACCATACAACACACATAACTGGGTTGTTAAGTCTCGATAAATATTTTTGAGAAATCAATTGACTTTTGATTAACAACAATATCTGTTTTAATAAATCTCAGTGAAATAAGATGTTGAGTATAGATAGACATGTTAATTAAGCTAGGCTTCTTTACTCTTACCACTAAATGCCTTGACCCAGAATTGCTTATCTCAGACTTTTTTATGTGGGAAAAGAAAAAATATATCTTTTCATCTGTTTTACCAAAATGGGTGAATAAAGACAATGTCGTTTCTGAAACTGCATGGAGACTGAATAGAAGCTTCTTATGACTTTAGCTTCTTAGAATCTGCACCTTCTCAAAGAAGCCTTCCATGACCACCCTGTATAAAATATTTTATCTTTCCAAACCATATGTGTTTTCTTCACATACTTTAAGTAATTTTAAATCATGTCATTTAATTATGCACTTACTTGTTGACTACCAGACGTTGCCTCCAATTGTAAATTCCCTAACAACAGCAAGCATAACTGATGTGTCCATCTTTGTATTCCTAGAACAAAGAAAAGTGCTTCTTGTGCATCTGCCCCTCTCTGTCTTCCTCTGATTCACTTCATGTATTTCCCTATTCAGCATTCAATGACTAAATCGTTATCAGCTACGGGTCTGTGTGCTGTACCAAAATATGAGTTACTTGACACATTTGGGAGCATCTCATATTCTGCTCTAGTTCCAGCCTCTAACACTAGGCCTTGTGCTCAAGTCCAAATAAACATCAATAATTTTTTTTGAATGAAATAACATGTCTGACATGAAATATTGGAGTCAAGTCTGTAGTCACAGAGCTTCCCTAGGCTTCTGTCATTCAACCAGGAGGGGGGTCCCTCTACACCCTTGAAACTCTTCATCTATACCTGAATCCACCTTAAGAATACACAGCTATATTTCCTAAAAGCTTGATCTATACCCTTTTGTCTGATATTGATAAACTGTTGACACCTTGCTTCATTGGACATCTAAAAATAAATTGCACCCAGCACACCATAAATTACCTCCTCGGAGTCATTTGTACAATGTCAACACTCTGCAATAGGTTGCGGCAATATCCACTAGAGAGGAAAAAACAAGTTGAAAAGGGCTGAAGCCACTATATCTGCAAATCTCTTCCAGGAGACACCAGGCAGACAAGAAGAGGAGGTTTGTTCTCACCAAAGTTAATAAAACTAAAATGTCTTGGCTT
This sequence comes from Hylobates moloch, assembly GCF_009828535.3. NCBI lineage: Eukaryota > Metazoa > Chordata > Mammalia > Primates > Hylobatidae > Hylobates > Hylobates moloch. The sequence goes on from NW_026652281.1 coordinate 96,881,048, forward strand.
CTAGGGAGTCACTGTGAATTGTTATTTCAAAAGAATAGAGCTGCCAGATCTATACTCAGGTGACAATCTGAGTATATATCTCAAGCAGTATGTTTGGCAAAAATGTTACAGTATTCCATTACTTACCATATAATAACTCTAGAAATTAAATATAGTTAGCTCCGTTTCACACTGAGAAAACTAAGATTCAGTGAGAGGCGACAACCTGCCTAAAGTCACACAGAAAGTAATGCATTCAAGTAAGTTTTGAACTTAAGCCTTGTAACTCTAAATAAAATACATTTTGCCTTAAACTCTTCTGATGAATGTGATGATATAGATTGAATTTGCAAGCAGATCCTAGCCTAAAAAGAACTGTTCCATATTTACACAGCTAGGTGGAGGTCCGTCAAGGAAGGCCAAAGGTCTAGGCAAAACATTTGACATCTACTAGATGGTAGATCAACAAACAGCCCCGGGCGCGGAGGCTCATGCCTGTAATCCCAGCACATTGGGAGGCCAAGGCGGGCAGATCATGAGGTCAAGAGATCGAGATTATCTTGGCCAACATGGTGAAACCCCGTCTCTACTAAAAATACAAAAGTTAGCTGGATGTGGTGGTGCATGCCTGTAGTTCCAGCTACTCGGGAGGCTGAGGCAGGAGAATTGCTTGAACCTGGGAGGCAGAGGTTGCAGTGAGCCGAGATTGCGCCACTGCACTCCAGCCTGGCAACAGAGCAAGACTCTGTCTCAAAAAAAAAAAAAAAAAAAAAAAGGAGCGAGAGAGAGCAGAATTCATACACATCACAGAGATAAGCTAAGTCATATCTTGTCTCCATTAAGCAACCAAGATCTTAAGTGATTGGGTGAATTGCCCATGGAGAGCCTAGAACTCCAGCCTGGTACACATTGTAAAAATATCTCTTAAGTACTAGCCATTTATACCATCAGGAATTGCCCATTTAGCTAAAATCCCAGTCCCCAGCCTCAGTCCTTTGGGTTGATAACCAGACTTGTCAGTTGGTTACACTTTTTTCTTTCACATTTCTTCCCCTCATTCCCTTATCACCATCATCTCTTGAGGGGCAACCCCGAAAAGATTGTGGAAACGTCTCCCCTTGAATTTGCTAGCACAGTCTACTACCTGCCTGATATATGTGTCTGTTCAAAATGTGGCATAAATGTTTGGTTAAAGATAATGACCCAGTCTGAAAATGACTGTGATAAAAATGTCATGTAATTTTCCAGGGTGACTTTGAAGTAAGGCTTACCATATAAATGTGGAGGACTGAGAGAGCCAGCTATTATTTTCTTCCTTGATGAGCAATAAATTATTGCCTCCTCAGCCCCAAAGTAGTGGGCAGCCTCCATATTGCTAATTTCTTTCCTCCTCTCCTATAGCTAGCTGGGCTGAAGCAATACCCAAGACCCTCCCAGGGCAGTAATTCCCAGGAGCACAGTTTTTCTTTTCTTTTTTTTTTTGTTTTTCTTTTTAACAACTCACTGCCTCAAATAGCTGAAAGGACACAGAGATTGAAGTCAAGCAGAACTGTATTGGTATTAGCTTGATGTGGATTTTTAAGAACAACTTGAGCCCCTGTTTTCTCTCTTGTAAAACAAGAATTTTTTTTTTGGAAGGACCAAATTAAGCAAACTGTAAAGTATCTAGCGCATAAGAGTGCTTCTCAGTTGTGAGTTTATATCAGGCCATATTTGTTAAAAATACAGATCCTTGGGCATTTCCCAGTGAGATTCTGGTTAAATCAATCTGGATTGGAGCCTAGAAATCTGCATTTCTAACAAGAACTTTACCTACTTCTAACACATACCAAGCAGAACCATGCTTTGAGAAACATGGGTACTGAAGGATATAACAACAACATAATTACCCTTCATTGTGTGCTACGTGCAGGACCCTGTGCCTACTCTACTCTGCACTTGGCATAAAACATGACATCATACCTAAGAGACGCTAGTGTTTTACGTTCCCTAAACTTCTTTTCTCTACTGATTGTTTGCTAACTGGGTGTAGCCCTAGGAGAAACAGTAGATGTGAAAGAGACTCTGTTGTAGGAAGCAGAGCTGAGGGGTCTGAAGCCAACTTCACATTAGAGATGGATCTTTTTTCCTGGGTAGGGACTTCCAGTAGTAGTTTTCTTTCTAGGCTGTACTTGGTCTTTAGAAGTTACTCTGTCCACTTGAACTGTTGAGTCCCCCCTTCCCCATGAGCCTGTCATGGGTTTGCTCAATGTTTGGTGTAGCAGCTTCAACCACAGGGTACCCACTGTTCTGGAAAAAAGGCACCATTTTCTCCATGCCAGTTAGAGCCCATTTATTTGAGAATGACACAAAAGAGATTCAACTTGACTTTATCCGTTTTGGGTAGTGTCTTATACATGTCTCTGATTTTCCTTCACCTTTCTGTAGCATTGCAGCATTTGAGACAGTCTTTTATTTTCTTTTCTCTATAGCTCAATTTTTTCTATCTTTTATAAAGATGAGAAATTTGAACTCCAGGACCTCACTAATTCATTAATTTGACATAGCAATGTTTGTGAAAATATTATGCAAATTTTAAAGAGCCAGAAAAATGTCCCATAATATCAGTATGCTATTATGAACATTACTATTATTTCCTCCTTCCTCTCTTTGTACGAATAGGCAAGAGCTGAGTCAAAAGTATTCACAAGTCACCTGCTTTATATGAAACAATTTACCTTGCTTTTCTTAGATCTAATATTCAGCAGGAAATATATATGGTTGACTGAAGACAGTAACAATATTCCCTCTGAAGGTCAAAACTTCTGACTAGTGACTCAGTCTAATTAGGTTAAGCTTAAGGTGATAATGTGTGGATTGTCAGCAGCTAGAACATTTATTCTTATTTTTTTCTAAACCAGTGTCCTTTGAAACAGCCAATTAACTACATGAGATGCTACAGAGAAGAGCATCCAGATAACTGGAGATTGAATTGAAAGGCTTTCCTTCCCCTGACAGAGCAGAAAGAGAGGTTGAGTACCTGACTTCCCTTTCAAAGTCAGTGATCCATGCAGCACTTTTGATTGGAAAGATGTGAACCTTTTCAATCCTTGGTGTACATATAAATGGAAATGCTAAGGAAATTAGAGTCTGGCCAAGAAGAACTGAAGGATAGAAGAAGCCTAACTGCTTTCCAATGCAATCAGCTGTTGCTGGAGAGTATTATAATTTCCAGTTTTCTTATTTAAAATCCTGTTCAAAGCAATCAGTAAGGGATAGCGATGTCTAAAATGAGTGCCGAGTCAGAAAAAAAGCTGAAAACTAAAATCATTCCTATATTATTTTATTTGAAATATGTCCAGGCAGTCTTTTACTTGGGGAGCTTTATTAGAGGCCTGGGAAATTCAATCACAAACTTCTCTTTAAAGTCAAAACAACTGGGTACTCACAGTTCTTAGTTCTATAATCTTTAGCTAAACCTTCACAGAAGACAAAAGTACTAATACTTTTATTAGGAATAAATAACTCCTCTGAAATTTACAGCATGTGTAAGGATTTGAACTAAGGAAATGAATTAGGGTAACATCATCGGATGTGGGAGAATTAGATACGGTCCCCAGATTGCAGCAATCTCTTCCCAGATTCTAAGAAATTTGTTTTGTTCCTGACTTTGATTCTTTTATCCTTAAAATGAAGGTGTGAACTAAAAGTTTCTTGGGTCTTTTATTACAATAGGCAGAATGTTCATGTTTCCCCCAAATTCTTATGTTGAAATCTAATCCCTAATGTGATAGTGTTTGGAGATGGAGCTTTTAGGAGGTGATGACATCATTAGGGCTCTGCAGTCATGAATGATAACAGAGTCCTTGTAAAGGAGATCCTACATAACTTGCTTGACTTTTGCCACGTGAGGACCAGGAAGCAGGCCCATGCCAGACATGAGATCTGTCAGAGCCTTGATCTTAGACTTCCCAGCCTCCAGAACTGTGAGACATCAATTTCTATGGTTTGTAGGCAACCTCCTCTATGGTATTCTGTTATAACAGCTCCAGGGACTAAGACACTTGCACGTACATGATTGTATAATTCAAAAAGTTGCTAAACAAGTGAACGTTGAGTATTTAATATGTGTCAGGCATTGTGGTGAGCCCAATCAAAGGCATTGTCTATACCCTCATGAAATTTAAGGTCTCTGTGAGAAACTTGCAATATAATCATAAATGGGACAAACTACTGAGAAGGAAAGAAAGGATCTGGTTCTACAAGAGTATATAAAAACGCAACTGGCCTAGGCTATAGGACACTAAGGAAATGGCACATGAAATCATCTGAGAAGACACTCAGGAGGGACCTGGACGGAGCGGCGGCAGCAGTGCATTGCAGGCAGAGAGACAGCACATGCAAAAGGCTCAGTGGCCAGAAGGGGCACAGAAGGCTGAGCACTGGAAAGAAGACCAGAGTGGATGAATCACGAAGGAAATCCTAAGTGCATAAATGTAAGACAGTAGTGGCAGGGGACATAAGCAAGATTTTTTCTTTTTTCTTTCCTTTTTTTTTTTTTTTTTTTTATGATGGAGTCTCACTCTGTCACCCAGGCTGGAGTGCAGTGGCACGATCTCGGCTCACTGCAATCCACCTCCCGGGTTCGAGTGATTCTCCTGCCTCAGCCTCCTTGAGTAGCTGGAATTGCAGGCACTCGCCACCACACCCGGCTAATTTTTATATTTTTAGTACAGACGGGGTTTCATGATGTTGACCAGGCTGGTCTCAAACTCCTGACCTCGTGATCCGCTGGCCTCGGCCTCCCAAAGTGCTGGGATTACAGGTGAGAGCCACCGCACCCAGCCCATAAGCAAGATCTTACAATGTATTTGTTAAAGCATTGCGAAGGCATTGACAGATTTCAAATGTGATGGCGATGTCAAGACCACATTTTCATTTTGTGCAAATCTCTGGAGTTATTGTTTGGAGAACATATTAGAAAAGGGCAAGAGTGGGTAAAAAGAGGCCAGTGAGGAGCTTATCATGGCCATCCTTACAAGAGGTAAAGATGGTCTAAGAAGGAGAATGAAATAAATATAGAGAAAGTTTTATGGAGTGGAGGTAAACACACCAGGTAAAATCATGAGAGGAAGAAGGAATGTAGGATATCAGATGGTCTGCTACTTAAATTTCCTAGAATTTTTAGAAGACGCTATGAAGCAGACAATGTTAAAAACTTAATACCTACTAAATATTAAATTGATTAATGAAGAAATTATCATTTATTAAGCCTCCAGCCCTTTGATATGTACTTTAAATATGTCTTCTATTTTAGTCTCTATAAGCAGATAATCTTGTATATACATACAACAAATGAGAAAACGGAGCCTATTTTCTCAGAGGAAAATACTTTGACATTTGTGCCACAACCATGGTTAGACACCAGAATTTAGTTATTGGGCTGATCTTATATGTGTCTTATTTTCTTTGAAACCCAGTTTCTTTATTGGGCAATGAGTTAAACAAATTAATATTATAAGCTTTCCTATTTCTGAAGTTCTGTTCTTAAGCATTTGCCAATTTTCCTTAAAAATCCTGTATTTGCCCTCTGAATGTTGACCTAGTATAATTACGTATGAGAGCAATTACCTATGTGCTTACAACCATCTCTCGTGCATTTTGTACTGTCTCTGATTGATAGGCTCTGATGTCCCCAATCACTGAATACTAGAGAGAGGCCCTGAGAGTCCTTAGATTCAGAAAAACCAAAGCTATTAAAGCATGTGGGCCTCATCTTTCTTTACCATAGATCTCATTTTCTGGGACATCCCTGGATCTGCATTTCAATCGGTAGCACACACACATCCATTAATCAGCCATCACAGGAGAGTGAGCACTGAGCTCAGACCATCACTCTCTCTCTCGTTAGCACGCATTACATTATACCCGTTGGATTTATTTTTATCATTATTCTTTTTGTAAAGAAACGTCAAAACCTAATTTCTCTATTAATATGGATGTGTTCAAGTTCTTGAAGCCAATTACTTTAGACAGTTAAAGTATTTAACCAATGCTTAGAAAATCTCAAGGATGTTAACATTAGGTTCTATGAGAGTGATTACACAATGCATGGTGTAAGGCAACCTTTTCATTTAACGGTTTAGTTTAAGGAGAGAGATGTGTCATCAGTTGTTATCGCTACACTTTGAGGAACTCAATTCAGGAACTACTAGTAGAGTTTGTATTGGGTGAATAGACACAAATAATCAAAAAGTAGTTTTCCTTTAAAAGTAAGGGTCAGAAATTAGGTTTGATTTTGTCCTGTGCAGTATCAGCCGCAACCCGGCTGCTCTGAATGTGCTCAATCACTGAGTCCCTCTGTTTTTGCACATTAAATGTATATTGGATCCAGACTGCCTTTCCATGTCTTGTGCCGCTGACTTTATTCAACCTGGAAGTATGGTGGCAATAACGTTATTACTACTTTTCCTTTAGTCTCGACCAAGCCCAAGCATTCTCTACTTCATATCAAAGTGTTCCTAATATGCATTCTTCCCTTGTCTAGAGTCCTTTATTGGCTCTCCTTTACTGATGGGATAAAATCTGAGTCTGGCCTGTGGTGCACAGTGGTATCTGGGAGTAGCTGTGACTTTTGTTCCATTTCTATCCTGTCACTGCCTGCCTTGCATTCACTGTTGAACAGGACACCATCATTCATAAATTCTAACACAAGATAAGGTTCCCTTTATCAAGAAGTCTTTGTATATATTGCCCTATCTGCAAGACGAAATCAAGGAGAACATGTGTAATCTAATCATTTAGAAAGAATGCTAAATTACGAAGGTATTTTCCAGGACCAAAGGGGAGCTTGGATTCCTAAGTGGCAGATCTTCAGGCAACAAGGAGAGAATTTTTGGTGCTACAGAATAATAATAGAAGTGATGGGGAGTAAAGCCAGAAACATAAATGGGGGAAGATGAACGGTTTTAAAAGCCATATCAAGGACTAGTGATATCGTGATATGATCATTGAAATGATTTACATGAATAAACAATCCATGTCTATGCACCAACTCTAAGATAAGTCATCTCATTATCAGAAACTTTCTTGATGTGCCTGGTATCAGAGCTAGGGATGTCGGTTGCATCAGGCTCTCATAACTGTACCCTAAATCTGTACCATAAAGACAGATATGCAAGCTTAGACACAATTTACCACCCTGAAACTCTAAACTTCATCTGTTGACTCATTCTTTCCTTAGATATAGTGATATAATTTATGCAGTAACAGCATTTGTCAGTACAATTCAACTGAAGTTCTCTTGAAAAATCTTTAAAATTTTCCATTTCGTGAAGCAATTTTTCATAGATTTTTTTTCCTAAAAATGTCCCCTAATAAATGTGATGTGATACTATGTGGAAGAAAGTCCCTTTGCATGCACAATCTTTCGAGATACAAATATGTGACCCACACCTTGCCACCCAATAGGGATAGATTCCATCCAATAATTGGGGGAGAGATGAGATATAAACATTCTTATAATTTTAAAAATGTGGAATATAAAATAACTGTTGAAGAAAATAATAGAAATAGAAGCCATCATGCAGCTACTGATAGATTACCATGTGAGTGGCAGTGACAATAATTACTATAGGATTTGAAGAAGGGTCAGAGAAGGCTTTTAAAAGCAGATGAAATTGAAACTCGGTCTGAAAATATAGGCAAGATTTGAATGGACAGGGAGGGGGTGGCATTCTTGGTACATGGGTCTGTGTGCTGCAATTACCTTCTTAAGCAGATGATAAATTGTCTCTAATGTACAATGAGATTCTCTCAGACAAATTATACAGCCAGCCCTGCAAATGGGACTTCCCTAGCTGTCAAGGGGGTTCCATAGACTGAGCAAATGATGAGAAGATTAGAAGAGACAGCAATGAAAATCCTGTCTTCTTGCTAAACTCAAGAAAGGCACTAGACTGGAAAGCTTCAAGGGAAAGAGGTTATCAATGTGGGGGTGAGCTGTATATGAGGCTTCCTGACATGCTCTTTTCACTTCCCACATTCTTTAGGTATTCAGAAAACACTATTTAGTGACTGCTGTATGCCAAGCATGAGCATTATTCTTTGAGGGTTTGTTTGTTTGTTTGTTTAGAGTCTCCATAGGTCACTAGAACCTCAAACTCCTGTGCTCAAGGAACCCTCCTGCCTTAGCCTCCCAAGTAGTTGGGACTACAGAAATGTGCTATCATATTCAGCTAATTTTTAAACTTTTTATAGAGATGGTGTCTTGCTTTGTTGCCCAGACTGCTCTTGAACTCCTGACTTCAAATGATTCTTCTGCCTCAGCCTCCCAGAGTGTTGAGATTACAGGCATGAGCCACTGTACCAGACGATGAGCCCTATTCTTTAGCTGCTTCTGAATATCCCCTGCTATTCTTAATGCTGGTCTTGAACAAGTTTCCTTTTATTACTTTCATAATACAGGCTTTACCCTGCATATAGCCCAGTGAGAATGAATAAAAGCAGAGTCTTTCTAAATAGATCTTGACTCGAATCCCAGCTTCTTCTCTGATTATCTATCCTCTGTCAACTTCTTTTCACCTCTCTGAATTTTAGTCTCCTCATCTGTAAAATAGAAATAAGAAAACTAATCTCATCCATTCTACCAGCAACCTTGATAAGTAAGTAATGGTTCTCAACCACCAGTGTGCATTAAAACTACCTGAGAAATTTGTTATAAGACTTAAGTCTATGCCCTGTGTCCAGAGATTGTGGCTTAACTGAACTGAAGGGGTACTTTTTTTTTTTTTACATCTTCTTCAGACAGTTGTACTTTGCTGCCAGAGGTAAGAACCATTGAGATAAAGTATATAAAGTGGCAAGTGCAGTCCTTGAGCTCAGGGTCTTAGTAAATGCTAACTGGTGCTTCTCACTTGCATTTTTTCCAGTTTTGATATTGTGACTGGGGAAAAAAGAAGACATTTGCAGATATTTATCTGTAAAGGAGTTGTATCAGTAACATACAGATAACCGTCACAACTCAATAAGAAAACCTAATTAAAAATGGCTAAAGCAGCTAAAAATGGCTAAAACAAATATAAGAAGTAGAGAATATATGGGTGGAAAATAAGCACATGGAGCAGTGCACAAAATAGTCATTAGAGAAATAGAAATTAAAACTCCTGTGCATTACTCAAAGTGGCTAAAGTTGAAAAAGACTGACCATAGCAACTGTTGAAGACAATATGGAACAATCAAAATGTTTATAAAGTACTGGTTAGAATATGAATCAGTACAACTTCTTTGGAGAGCATTTTGGTAGCTTCCCATGGAGTTAAATATTTATACAACCCAAAGATTTCAATTCTAGGTATTTACCCCAAATAAACAAAGTATAGGTCCACAAAGAGACTTTGTATACAGATATTCAGAGAGATTTATTTGTAACAAACAAAAACTTGAAGCAATGCATATTTTCATTAACAGATGCACGTTAAACAAATTGTGGTATACCTCTACAATAAAATACTACTCAGCTAAAAAAAATAACTACTAACACACAGAAAAATATGAACGAATCTCAGAATAGTAATGTTGAGTGAAATAAGACAGAAAGTAGTGTCTACAATGTAATTCCACTTATATAAAATTGTAAAAAATTCAAGTTAATAAAAAGTGACAGCATGCTAATGGTTTTCTGTGTACGGGAAAATTTAAGGAAGGAGGGAATGAAATTTTAGTGATGCATAAGGAAATCTGGTGAGATAACAAATATCTTCATTATCAATTATGGTAATGGTCTCACAGATGTATTCATATGTCAACCTGATCAAATTGTATACTCTAAATATGTGAAAATTATGGTAGGTCTATTATGCTTTAATAAACCTCTATTTCAAAAAGCACAATAAACATGCCTATGGATGGAGGGCTGGAATAGAAAAATAGGTAAAAGACTACTCACCAAAATAACTTTCCACCTATTCCATTTACAGTGTTTTTAAAACATTTTGGGGCATATATATATATATCTATATATACACACACACACATAAACACACATACATATATATACATACACATACATATATATACACACACATATATACACACATATATATTATATATGTATATATGTACATATATTCATATACATATAAAATATTGTCTTAATAAAGATTTCATACCTGGAATGATCTACATTTTATTGTAATATGTATTAGTTATCTATTATTGCCTAGAAAATTCCCTAAAATTTAGTTGCTGAAAATAACAACATTAATTATCTCAGCTCGAAGACTGAGGTTGGAATCCTCCAACATAGAAGTCATGAAGCATCGTGCGCAAATTCCGGCTCTACTGAAGCTATAATGTTGGAAAGTTCACATGGAGATGTTTCTTAGAGATAGTGGGAAGTGCCCAGGGGGCCGTAGCTGCTCCGGTTTCAGTCATCTGAGTCTTTTTGCACTAGTAGCACAAATATGAGTGAGTAAGCCTTCTGATAGTTCTATCTCCAGCCTTCAAGCTACCCCAGACAATATCTAGTGCAGCACAGACAAACTATTTCTGTTAATTCCTGTCTAAATTATAGATTCTTAGGCAAAATAGATGTCATTTTATGCCACCACATCTTGTGATGATTTGTTACATAATATTAGATAATAGAAAGATTTTTTTGTACCTGGAGCTAAGATGCTGCCATAATAAAATCTAAAATATGTGGTTTGGGCACTGAGTGTTAAATGGAAGCTAGAAGAATCTGAAGGAGTTAGTGCAAATGTAAAACTCTTGAAGAAAGACTATTGATGAAAGCCTGAAGGTCCCCTTAGAAGGTCTAGGAGTGGGGCAAGGAGCAATTACTTAATCAAAAACTTAATAGTAGGTGAAAGGGAAGTGTCCATTGACTCTCCGCCAGATAACATTAATAGGGCTTAATTAAGAATACAGATTTTATTCTAAGTTCAGCATGTAATCATGAACTAGTTCAAACAACAAAATGACATGATGTAATTTGTATGCTAGAAAAGATGACTCTAGCTTCATTTAGAGAATATATTTCAGTGATTCAAATTGAAATGGACCAGTTAGGGGACTTGTGGTAGTCTGATTGGGCAGTAATGGAGCCTGGGGCTAAAGTAGCATTCATGGAGACAGAGAGAGTGGATAGGCTCAGGATGTTCTCTACAGATAAAGAACAGGAGCCAGAACTTGATGATAAAATGAAATGAATGTGTAGCAAAAATAAGTTTCCACCTTTATTTGAAGGTTCTTAAGAAGGTCACATAAAATGAGTCTGTGTTTTATAAATATAAAGCTTTTAAATTTTTTTCATGACATTTCATGTCTTTTGATATATCAAGAACTCTAGGCAGGTTTGCTTGATTTGCTTCCAACTCTGTCCTCTACAGCACAATGCATCCTGTTCTATAGTCTTAATGCACACATGAATACCATATAATGCTTTGCCTGCTTTATGGATGAACACTGACTATATCTAAATGGTATCTATATTTCCTTTGAATACTGCAAACTGGTATTTGATCATTTCATTTTGCTACAGAAGATGAAACATTATGATTTTCAGTAATCCATAAAGACAGACATTTGTTTCCTTTGTGAAACTGTACCCTTCAATGATTATTCCTCACATTAATCATAGTAAAAGCAATGCTTAAGGTAATCTCTTTCTTCTTGCAGATAATAAATGTCTGCTGTTGACAGAAAAAGTGTGGAAAGGTGAAAGGCAGGGTGAGTCCTGTGTGTTTGTGAGATAAACAACTATCATTATCTCCTAAGAGCGCTATGATCATGCAAGGCCAAAGTTGCCTCTTTACATAACATTGACAATAAAACTAATTTTTCCCTAACTGATGTTTCAAAAGAATTCACTGGGGATATCTAAGCTACAATTTCTATCCAGAAGTCTAACTTTATTAAGTGTTTATAAATTCATGGTTTATATTGTTAAACACTGAAGAAATTAGCATCTGAAATTGCATTCACAGCCACTCTCCTCTCTAAAATTGTTGGTGACTTATTGGTCCACAGAAACATAAGATAACCTAGTGAGTTCCTGATCAGAGATGACCAAGATCATAACTGAATGTGAGATCTTGAATGCGAATCTAATCCAGGATGTAAAAAGGTATGAACTACAATTGAACAAGAAAAATTACAAGAAGAAAAGTAACAAATAAGAGTACTTACTTTCAAGCAAATTTCCTGGGGATACATTTTCATGGGTGTATAGCCATGAATTTCACTTGACAATGCTTGCAGGCAATGAAGACAAGGGAATGACATTTATTTAATACCCATTTTGACATTGCACTTTATGAATGGTTTCCGTAGATTGCCTCATTTAATTCTGGTGAAATCCAAGCAAGTAAGGTGTCACTACAAAGCCTTTTGCCAGATTTTTATAAACGAGGCTCAGATAGGGAAAATGTGACTCATGTAGGTCATGAAAATTTCTCAAGTTTTTATAAATGCTGCCATCGTTAAAGGTAGCTATGTCTGACTCCGAGCTTATGCTTTCTCTCTTCCACCAAGCTAGAGTATGCAGGATGATTTCAAATTATTTTAAATGATGTCTTAAAGTGGTTTGAAGTTTTAAAAAATTATGTTTTCTTCAAGTACCATACATGGGCCACAACATTTCTAAACTCTATGGCGTTTTTATATCTAATCTCATTTTTTAGAATATGTTGCCTGTCTAGAAAACTCTCACACATTTAAGATTCAGTTTTTATGATCCAGGACAAACATGTTCCCTTTGCGATGACTTCCCTGATCATGACAAGAAGAGATTATTGCTGTTCCACCCACACACCCACCACATGCACTTAACACACTGCATTCAATTAACTAACTGTATGGCAACCTGTTTTAATCACCAGGCATCCTGGGAGACACTTCACAGAAATAATCATATACTACTCAACTTTGAATCTTCAGTTCCAATTCAGGTGTCTGGCCCATAGTTGTCATTAAATTAGCATTTTCTTAATTAATAAACAAGCACATACTAAAAGTAAAATATTACCATGTTTATTAGAAATCTCACACAAATATATTTATATATCTAGATCCTTAGTTGGGAAAAAAAGACAATTCAATCATAATCAAAGATAAAATGTTAATTTTCAAATAATTAATGTTCATAAGAAGAAGTTCATGTGCATTATCTGTTTCATCACAGTGCTGTCATTAGTACGTTGACTTAGCTCATTTTATAGCCAAGGAATATGGATATTTTAGTTCTTTTTAAATATGTCTGGAAGTCAAAATATTAATTTCAATATTTTACCCTGCTGAAATACATGAATTTATTTTGATAAATATATGAGTGAATGATGGATGAATAGATGAATAAATAAAAAATGAACGAATTAAATTCACATATACGGTGAAACAAATAGCTTAGTTTTAGTGATTACAGATATTAGACTTACATAAGGTATATCACTCTTTTCTTTAAAAAAACAGAATAATATGCAAGGTTCAAGTACTATGACTTGATTAAGCACTGCTTAATATATGCTTAACTATAGCCAGGAGGAAGGCCATGTTTCTTTTATAATACGTGAAATATTAGAACTAAAACCTTCCTAAATTTTAAATTCTTTCAGGAGATATGAATAGTTAAACTCTTGTATCATTTTGGAGGTAAAATGAGTTTCAAGGGAGACCTAGAGGAATTCAATAATAATGGCTAATTTTTAATTCACCAGAATTCCACACTGTCTAATAAATGATATCTCTATATTACAGATGCCTTACTTGATGCTTTAATGCACAATCTATGATTCTTAAAGTAGCCAGATTAAATTAAGTGACTTGCTCATGTCTACACAACTTGTAAAAGACAGAAGTCTGTGTAGATATAACAATAAAGACAAGAAAGATAGATACAGAAAGAGGCAAATCAGAGAGAAAGAAAATGAGAATTATGTGTGTGTTCAACGTCACAAAATACTTTATGGTGTACAAGGATTATGCATGGGATGAATCCTAAAGGATGAGAAGGGATTCAAAAGGCAAACAAGATAATTCAAGGCAGAAAAATTACCCTGTGAGAAATCATGAAAGCTTGAGAACAAGGAACAGCGGAGAAACTTCTGGAGTTCTGTTACCTTGTCCCTAGATGGGGCTGATAAATGATGTGGAATGAGGCTGGAGAGGTAGGCTAGAGTTTAGGCTCCAGAAAGCCTTTGATGCCATGTTAAACTTCTCATGTTTTACTCTGTTATCAAAGAGGAGTCACTGAAAGGTTTTGAGCTGATCTTATTGACATTTAAGAAAACCTACTGTGGTTGCCTGGTGGCCTAGTTGGAGGAGTGGTAGTGAATTTGGCTATGAGCAGATCAATTAGAAGGATATTTTAGAAGGCCGGGTGAAAACGTTGAAAGGAGAAAATAATGGAGATCTGGACTAGGGAAGTGCCTGTGGGATAAAGAGGGAACAAATGGAAAATATCTTTAGGTGGTAAATTAAATATGAAATAATAATCTCTTTTATGTGCTTGGGTAAAGGAAGGAGAAATTTAGGAAGTACTCTGATTTTTCGCATGAGAATAATGGAACCCTCATTATCAGTGCATGGATTGGTATAAAAAGTGCCAAAGTTAAAAGTTAAAATATCTCTGCCTTCAGACAAAGTTTCTAAGTGCACCTTCATTTTTTTAAATTTTAAAACATGTAGGATAGTTCAAGCAGTTTTGTCAGTGTGCTTAGGCATCCCTTCAGAAGAGGGAGGAGAAATTGGAGCTCTTTCTAATTCTTGTCAAGTCTTTTATTCTGAAACTTAAATGCTATAGTTCTTTGAATTTTGTTTTCAAACACAAATTTTTATGTTTCACTCTTATGAATTGATAGTCTGAATTGTGCATATGAGAGATGGTTTCGATCTTCCAGTATTATTCTGGTGATTGTGCCATTAATTTATAACTCACTGGCTATTACCTATTTTCTCTAACTTAGTCCATCCTACCTTTTAAAACATCCTCCTCTTTCTATCAACTCAATAGTGTATTCAAGTCTAGACATGAAATAAACATTTTGCAATTTAAATTTGAGTGTTGAACAGACAGCACTTTGATTATGTTTGAAGAATTTTCAATGAGAAAAAGGAGAAGAGATGAGAAAAAAGTTATGGTTTCTATAATCTCATGAAGCAATTACCAAAAGTTTATACCATGAGATTTATCAGTAACTTTTTTTATGTAACTTCATGTTTTTTATTATTTATCAACCAGTAATCATTGACTGGGAAAGGATACATTTGGACACAATGATATCCTTTCCCCCATTTAAAAATTCTTTATGTTAGGTACACCTGGTTGCTTGATCAGAGTTTTCAGTGAGGTTATTGCTTTGGGTTTAGGTTGGTTGGCTTGTGTCTCTATAATGAACAATTTGTTTGCGGGAAGACACTCTTTGTTATTAAGTTATATGGAACGTGACGGATAGAGATGTGCGAGATACGTTGAAACACAACTTTATACTACACTTTATGAAGTGGCATGGGACATTAATTGAAAATCTAACCCATTTCACTTTATTTATTTCAAAATATACCAATGTTCTTTACAACTCTGACATTTTAGTAATCACTTAGAAAAAAAAAATCTTGGGCAAATCATACGGGAAGATAGTTATCTTCCGTCCTTAACAAATTTGACTGCTTTGGAAATAATCAACTCATAAATATTTAGCTAATATACACCCAGAGCAATGGATTGTGCAAAATTAAATGCCTCATTGAAACAATTAATTTCAAATGCTATGATTTATTGAGCATACTTTACTGGAAATTTAATAGAAATATGGTCTCAAAGTAATTTGAGCAGAGGATGTTTGCACTGTCTTTGATTTCTGGCCAGCATATATTCTTTCTTACCCTGCAGGTGAACCTCATGAAAGGGCAAACTTCCAGGAAAGCTCTCTAATTGAATCTGTGGGCCAGAGTTTGATGAGAGGAGGCGATGACCACAGATTGTAAAAAGACTAAACAAATAAATAAACAAAATGAAGTAATCTTTTTATATTTCACATACCTCCTGCAGTTAAGCCCTGAAGGAAGAAAATGCCACTTCACTAAAAGCTGTTGTCATCATCTGTCCATTTCAAAAGAATACAGCTCATGCTTCTCAGAGCATCAATCACCAAAGATATCCTCCAGGCATCTGAAACATTCAGTCCTGCTATTTCCCATAAGTGGACTTGTACTTAGGCTTTAAGCAAGAGTTTCACACAGCAGTAGAAGGCAGCAGGAATAGCCAGAAAGACTGGGATGGGGAGTTGGAGAGGTGATAATGGAGTGGAGGTGGTGAAGGAAAGGAAGGTGATGAAAAAAATACCTACTTAGTGTCTTGGGTTAATTCAATCTATCTGCATCTGTAGCAGAAAGGACGCTGAGTTAGGACTCTGAAGACCTGAGTTCTAGATCCAATCTGTTAACATCCTCAAGAAAATCACTCTGTTGTTTGTTAGACTAATTTTCTTACCTGTAAAGTGAAATCAGAGAAATAGGCAAGACAAATACTAAGATTTCTTCCAATTTAGGCATTCATTCACCTTTAAACCTTATCTTACAGGTTTCTTTCTTCAATTTTGCAAAAGTCAGATATCTTCCAAAAACAATTAAGCTTGAACACAGCTGAATTTTAATTTCCAAATACTTATTAATGATCAGTGAAGAACCATGTGGGTTTTGCTTAGGTACATGTCTCTTTTGTGTTCATAATTCAAAATGTTTCCTAATTAAACCAAGCTTTTTGATTTTTATTATAATTTCTAAAATGTGTTATAATAATAAACCATTTCCCAAAATATTTTAAATCACACTTTCAAAACTACACTTTGGCTTCTAGGTAGGTATGAATTTTGTTGTCATTGTGTATTTTTATTCTCTCTGCAGTATTCTGTATCTAGGGAGAAACTCATTCTTGTCTTTTTTTTAGCCCAATAACCTAAGCATAATACATAATACAATTTATCTTATTTGACATTGAACGACTGCCTCTTTCCAGGCATAGGATAGATGGTCTGGTCATGCTGATTTCAGAATGTACGCCTGGATCTGAACAGAAGATTGTTCCCAGTGACCTCTGAACTTCCCAAAAGTTAGTGAACATAAACTAAATCTGGGTTTCTTCATGTCTTAATGCTTCCTTCATGACTTAATGATGCTATATTCTCGCCTTTTTTTAGCCCAATAACTTAATGACTCCTTCATGTCTTAATGGTTCCTTCATGGCTTAATACTACATTTCGACTGAGCATGGTGGCTCACATCTGTAATCCCAGCACTTTGGGAGGCCGAGGAGGGTGGATCACCTGAGGTCAGGAGTTCAAGATCAGCTTGGCCAACATGATGAAACCTGTCTCTACTAAAAATACAAAAATTAGCTGGGCATGGTGGTGCGTGCCTGTAATCCCAGCTACTCAAGAGGCTGAGGCAGGAGAATCGCTTGAACCCGGGAGGCGGAGGTTACAATGAACCGAGATTGTGCCACTGCACTCCAGCCTGGGTGACAGAGCGAGACTCCGCCTCAATTTAAAAAAAAAAAAATGGGGCCGAGCGCAGTGGCTCACGCCTGTAATCCCAGCACTTTGGGAGGCCTAGAACCGCGGATCACGAGGTCAGGAGATGAAGACCATCCTGGCTAACACGGTGAAACCCCGTCTCTACTAAAAATACAAAAAATTAGCCAGGCTTGGTCGCGGGCGCCTGTAGTCCCAGCTACTCGGGAGGCTGAGGCAGGAGAATGGCCTCAACCCGGGAAGCAGAGCTTGCAGTGAGCCAAGATCGCGCCACTGCACTCCAGCTTTGGGGACAGAGGGAGACTCCCGTCTCAATAGAAAAAAAAAAAGATACTACATTTCAATCTACTCAAGAAGAAACTTATATTTTTAATGCCAGCCTTTCAGCATGTGGACAAATAGTGCACTCTACTCATAATGTAAGATAGAAAATACACAAATAATTACACGGATGGGACCGAAACATGGGAAATTTTTTTTTCCTTTTTTTTAACAACTGGCTTATTAGTTGTGTGTGTGTGTGTGTGTGTGTGCACATGTGTTTTCAGTTTTGTGTGACACTTAACATAGGGGCTTTCACCAGTACCCATACCTTGAGTTTCTCAGTTTTCTTTCATTAGGAAAGCATAAAAGACCTCATAATATAAGCATGAGGCATTGTACCATTGACATCAGCAATGTCACAGCGTTTTTCTGGTAGTTGGTTGTTTAAGACAATTCACTGAGCTGAATTCTAATATGGTGAAAAGACAATGGTAAAGCTTTGTTTTCTTGATTTGTTTTAATGTTTGTTTGTTTAATTTTCCACAAAGTATTCTTGAGGTAATGGTCTTTGTACAGATAGATTTTATTTGAGAAGTGGTTCCAAGGAACAACAGGGGAGGAAAAGAATGAGATAACAAGGCCGGGAGCGGTGGCCCACGCTTGTAATCCCAGCACTTTGGGAGGCCGAGGCGGGCGGATCACGAGGTCAGGAGATCGAGACCACGGTGAAACCTCGTCTCTACTAAAAATACAAAAAATTAGCCGGGCGTGGTGGTGGGCGCCTGTAGTCCCAGCTACTCGGAGAGACTGAGGCAGGAGAATGGCGTGAACCCGGGAGGCGGAACTTGCAGTGAGCCGAGATTGTGCCACTGCACTCCAGCCTGGGCGACAGAGCGAGACTCCGTCTCAAAAAAAAAAAAAAAAAAAATGAATGAGATAACAAAGGAGGAAAATCTAATCCAAAGATGTTTTATTAAGTTGGTCTGCACTATGGGAAAATAGAGCTCAATTTTGAGGTTGAAACTCTTTGGATCTGAGCAGAATATGCTTCCAACTGTCTGCTCAAGAGACTGACTAATAATTTTACCCACTAACTACTACTCCCTATAATTCAAAGGCTGTCCAATGGTTGTTTAAATCTTTTGCATTTTCAGGCTGCTACATGCAGCTGGCTGTAGCCAAGACTGGAATTAAAAGGTTCACTGAGAGGATGTGGGCCAGGAATAAGGCGTGTTCAATACACAGGCCACATTAAATGGCATAAGGTAAGCGCTCAGTAAATGTTCATTATTTTACGTGCCAGAAACTATGGTATGATTTGCAGTGATGTTCTCAGGACTGAATATTATTATTTTCATTTAATAGATAATGATTCCATGACAAAAAGAAGAAAAGAGGAGAAGGGCAAGGAGAGGGAGAAAAAGTTAGATAACTTGTCCAAAGTCACAGAACTACTAAGTAGCTGAGTCAAGATTAATACTCAAATCATCTGATTCCAGAAATCACCTGCTTTTTTGTTTAAGGGAAGTGGTATATCACAATGAAAAAATATCACTGTCAGTCAGAAGTTGTGTGTGTGTGTGTGTGTGTGTGCTGCATCGTGGATAAAATGTAAATTGTTAAGCTAGAAAGTGGGCTCAAGTGATGACTCTAGAACTTATCTGTGTGTCTTTGATCAAATCAGTCAAACTTTTTAACTATTAATTTATTTGTATGTCATACTTTTTTCTGAAACATATTTCTGCACTCCAATTATTTAATTTAATTTATATTATATTCTGTGGAATTTTTTTTTTTTTTTGAGATGGAGTCTTGCTCTGTCACCCAGGCTGGAGTGTAGTGGCATGATCTTGGCTCACTGCAACCTCCGCCTCCTGGGTTCAGGCGATTCTGCTGCCTTAGCCTCCCGAGTAGCTGGGATTACAGGCGTGCACCACCATGCCCGGCTAATTTTTGTATTTTTAGTAGAGACAGCATTTCATCATGTTGGCCAGGCTGGTCTTGAACTCCTGACCTCAAGTGATCCACCCGCCTCGGCCTCTCAAAGTGCTGGGATTACAGGTGTAAATCATCATGCCCAGCCCAGTCAGAGTATCTCAGACTCAGAATCACTGACATTATGGGCCAGATAATTGTGGCTGGGGAAGGCTGTCCTGTGCATTGTAGGATACTTTAGCAATATTCTTGGTTTCTATCTACTAAATGCCAGTACAACTTCACCCTCAGTTGTAACAACCAAAAATGTTTCCAGATATTGTCTGTCGTATGTCTCTTGGGGGCGGGGGGGGGCAGTGCAAATACCAGCCTCCCATTCCCATTAAGAACTGCTAACCATTGAGCTGGGTGATACTGAAGATACAGTTATGACTTACATATGTTTTATTAATGTTATTCCCAAGAAGACTAATAAAATTTATTGGAATATAGTCTACAATCAAAGTTTAATATAAAAGTTTATCTCATAAAATATTAAAAATCAGATGGCTCTTTTTGGATCTCAGAAACTGTTACTGCAGATTATTTTGAGCCGAAGGAGACGGGGGGACTCAGAAACAAGAAGATTTCTCTGACTTCCTCCTGCCTTTCTGTCTCCTGCTGCTCTTTCTACTCCAAATCTGGCCATAGAAACCAGAATTCCTTCTACCAAGGTGAGCCATAAAAACTAGAATTCCTCTCCCCATGCAAGCCATAAAACATAGAAAGGTCACTCTGACCTTTTCCCTTCACCGTTGAAGAACTTCAGGTGTTTTTACCTATACCTGGAGGAAAGGAATGCACAAAGAAGCCAAGAAGAATCTGAAAAAAGCAGTCCTTGCTAAGTTCTCCCCAGTTTATTACCATGGGATCGCATCCTTTTTGTCCAATCATGTTTCTCCACAATTATTCACTTCTTTCGTCATAATTAGCATAAAAACACATTTTTCTCTGGGTCTTCAGGTCTTTGTCTCTGAAAGCTCCTGCATCATGTAAAACATTGTTAAAGTATTTTCTATGCTTTTCTCTTGCTAATCTGTCTTCTGTTACAGGGATGTCAGATGAGACCTCACTATGAGTGATGAAAAGATATTACTTTTTGCCATACATTTTCAAGAGGTTTCTTAACACCAGCTATTGATCTGTCAAGCTAATGAAATTTCCTTTGATGCATTCAGATTTTGACCATTTTATCATTTAGCTTTCCAACCTTGAGCAAGATCTTGAGTTTGTCATTTCAGTTTGATTATTAAACAAGTAGCACAAATAATAACATTGCTCTCAATAAACTAACAATAAAAGCCTATCAAAAAAACACCTAATTATTTAACACACTGCTAAATATATAATGGCCATTATTATGCATAATCATTATGCTTCTTAAGAGAATCAAGTATGAGTTTCAAAAACATGTCTTCTGCATAAGGATTTTAGGTATTTTCTGCCTTCTCTGCAATTTTGGTGGTTTGCTTGCAGTTTGCTTTTATCCCATGACAAACTCAAGAGAAATCAATTTAATTTGAAACAACAAGTAGTCATTAGTTATTTTCTGTTGTAAAGATTAAATGAGCTTGCATCAAGCACTGTGCTAAATAAAGCTTTGCATATACTAAGTAAATCTGGACAAAATGGCAGTGATTGTTTGCCTGCTCCTTTACTCCTTCCCCTTCCATCATAGGCCAGACACTTGATAAGCATTTTTGGAGATTCATAGTTAGATTTTTACTTGAAGAAGTTGATAGTATAGGAAAGTAATACTTCTCAAATTCTAATCTGCATATGAATCAACTAGGATACTGATAAAATGCAGATTCTGCTTTTGTAGGTCTAAGTTGGGGTCTGAGACTCTGAATTTCTATCAAGTTCAAGGCGATGCCAATCATTCTGATACAAGGACAACTCTTTGAGTTGCGAGGTAACAGGGGACGGTTGTCATGTTATGAGAAAGATGTCAATCCTTTCTAGCTGAAGGGATTTAAGAATGGCTTGGTTGGTAATCTATTCTCCCTGAGGCCATAGACCAAACTCAGTGTCTGGTACAGAGTAAGATCTCAATAAATACTAGATAGATGAGTGAAGAAAGCATTTTAACGTGTCAGTCCATGTGTTTGTTTGAAAGTGTTCAGATGGAATTCAAAGGTATTTCAGATGGTGAGCATAAGTCGCAGAGGCAATAGAGGTCAAAACAGTGGTTCTCAAAGTGTGGTCCTCTGGATCAGCAGCATCAGCATCTTCTGGAAATTTGTTAGAAATACAAAGTCTGAGGTCCCACCCAAGTGTACTGAAGGAGAAGATCTGGGGGTAGGGCCCAGCACTCTGTGTTTTAGCAAACCCACCAGGTGATTCTGATGCACATTAAAGGTTGAGAACCACTGACTGAAAACGCAGATGCGAATTCAGATTACTTGGAGTGTAGGATATATGAAGAAGAATAAAAGAAGGTATAAATGGATTACAACATCAAGGATGTGATTGGTATCTCTAACATTCCATTGATTATCATCACAGGACTGACAAGGCCAAAAAACATATTCCTCCCACTCACCCCATTCTCAATACCCTAAGCAATTAACATATCCCACTTGGATACATCTTGCCTCATCAAAGAAGTACAGGAATAAAGATTAACTAGGAGGGACAGGGAATTTAGAGAGAGCAGAAGCTGCAGCGGAGAGGAGGTAAGGATAGGCTCATAGGAAATACTGTGAGCCAGCTACGATTTAGAGGTCTGGAATGGCCGAATGAACCAAAAAATGGGTGTTGGAGAGAGAGAGAATACAAATATTAGCCCGAATCCAGGAAGGTAAATAAGACATCAGAGAAGGGCTAAAATGAGAAGAGACTGAAGCTCTGCAATAATTGAAAGAAACAGAGCGTCCAGAAGAGGACTCTTCCTGATCTTAAAGAGACTTTAAGTTATGGAGGCACAAGTTAAACACTGTAATTCCACACACCAATGCCAGAATTGCCTCTCCCAATAACAAATTTGTCAGCCGAGCACACAAAGAGTCCTCGTGTAACGGACAATAAAGCACCTGTTGCCTACTTTTTAAGTATAAATGGGGTTTTGTTGTTGTTTTTGTTAAATTCTGAATAATTTCTTTAATAAAAGCTAAGACAACAGAGTCTTACTACTTAAACTATTTAAATTTGCGGAAACAAAATATTTCTCAAACTCAGCAGATGGCTGAAATAGACACTTTCCAAAGAGCTTGGGAGGGAAGAGGGAGGAAAGGCCCAACAATGGTGAAGGGAAAAGAACCCCATTTTAAATAAAAGAAATACAGTTGTAGCTCCAGTTCTGCCACTATGTCTGTGACTTTTGGTGAGTTGCTTCCCCACTGTCTGTTTCTGTTTCCTTATTCATTGCAGTCCAAGTCCTTACTTTTCCTACCAAGTCTTAGTGTTAAACATATTAATCCTTGAGAAAGTTATTTTAAGATTACAAAGGGCCAGGTACAGTATTGAGAAAACTTATCTAAAACAAATCTTGCCTCTTTTCTCTCTCTTGGCTCTCCACTCCTCTGATTCTCTGAATTTTTGCAAAAATTCATAAATTAGCCACATTTATATACATGCTTGTAAATATCATTTGTTTTGCAGTTATTCTTTTTGAAATATCTAACTGTAATTTTCTCCAAAATTTTCAGAATATGAGAATCATCAATATTGTCAAATGAAAAATAAATGTTTTGTCAACCTGGGAAAAATATATGATTTATTAATGAAACTGCAGGCTCTCAAATATTCATATTTTTATTTCTTTACTTATCCTATGCATTTATTATTTATTGATAAATAAATAAAAGGACATGCATTTTATCTTTGTTATACACTATTTGCTTTGGAAGAAGTCATTGAGCCTTTGTTTCTGTATCTACAATATTAGCAAAGTGTTCATCATAATGAAAACTAATATATATGAGTATTGACATGTGCACCTATTTAAATTAATTAAAATATAATACTTTCTAAACTCATCGATGATTGAGTCTGGCACTTTCAAACTAGCTTGTGTAAACAGATCATCCAGGTGCTTTACCTGAATTGTTTTATTTGTTCCTCACAGTGTCCCTAAGTGCTCCTCTGCTTTCACTTTTAATGAAGAATTTAAGCTTCTTTTCAGGAGTAAGATCCCAGAGTCTTTACTCTTGGCCACTACCCTGTGGTCTGTATGGAATTAACCTTATCATGATTCTTGGATGTGGAGTTGGGCATTAACCTTAACATGATTCTTGGATGATGCATGTTTTCTGCAGCACCTGGCATGCATATTTTGTAGTAATCAATAGGTACTTAGTAAATTATTATTAAATAAATGTATTAAACTTTCATATGGCAATTTCTGAGTTTAAGGGGAGTGACCAATTAGGCAACAGGGAAACAGCACACATTAAAAAACAAACAAACAAAAAAAAACAAAAAAAAATCCACACAGATAGACTTGGCATTGCACATAGAGTTGGCATTAGGTAATTCAAGGTCAACACAAATGTCTTTTGTTTATTCAATCAACATACATCTGAGTTTTGAGACATGGGTTAATATTAGCCTGGATAGGGAGGGGAGGTCTAAGCAGACACACGGAAGCATTGGTGCATAAGTTACAACATAAGAGTTATGTTTTGAAAGTGATGGGAACAAAAATGAAGAATGAGATTGTAGTTTAAAGCAAGATGTAACATTCTTTGGTAAAGCATTTGGAAAATATTCTGGGGATAAGGCATTCCAGGGAAAGAGTGACAAGTTCATGATTCAATACGTGGAAGATCATTCTAGTGGCTTTATGGGAAATGGACAGAAGAAGACTAGACTTGATATGTGATATACAAGAAAAAGGCTATTAAAACGGTTCAGGGGAGAGATGATGGGGCTTGGAATGAAGGCAGCGATATCAGTGGGAATAGAGAAAAAGTGTGAGAGTGAATATATATATATATATATATAACATATATATATATAACATATACATATATATAACATATATACAGTATTGTTTTTAAAAGACTTATCTCATAGCCAGAGGTAAGAAGAAAAAAAATGGTTGACCAAATGGCCAGCTATGCCCCCCAAGATTCTGAAGAAGCACTGCTTAGTACCAGACTCCTTGGCTTGTCTCCAAATTAAATTTTGTAGTCTTTCTTATTGCCTTATTAATTGCCCCTATTCTTAGCAGCATAAGGCAACATGAATTTCAGGCACTAAAATTCAAAATCCAGATGTGTAGAAGAAATATCACTAACTGGAGCTTCAACAAGTATTAAACTCCTACTAATCATATTTAATTTAGAATTAATAAGGTGATTGTATGGAAATTAAATCCCCTATGATTGTCAGGGAGGAGCACCTATTGAGGTATAAATATATGAAAGATAAATCTACTTGCAATGTAATTAATTCAAATCTGCAGAACCAATAAGTGTGTGACGATGTTCTTATTATTACATTACACTTGTGAGAAATGCTCAAGAATTTAATTAGCATTTACCCATACAACTAAGGAAAATGAGATATTAAGCATGCTATCTAATTAACTAGCTATAGATGGCTTATTAAATAAATATTAAATGTGTAAACACTTGAGACTAGCTTGGAAGTGTTGCCCTAACTAGATATCCATTTACTTGTGAGTTTTCCCCCAAAAATAATAGTAATTTTAAGAACTAAAAATACACAGAGGCTTCCAGTGGAGGTTACAGCCTTTATGTGACTGTTTTCCTTTTTAGCTCAATTAGGCCTTTGTCCTTGCCTTTTTTTCCAAATTTAAGCTATAGTTTAAACTATAAGATCACATGCATTATGCAAGCAAGGTTTTACAACACTCTGGTCAGTTATGTTAGGGTGTCAATATCTCCATTTTACAGATACAGCTGCTGAAATGTGGACATGTTAATTTGTTCCATGTCACACAGCAAGACAATGTTGAATGCTTTATTATTGCAGCATTTCTAAATACCGTCTATCCCTACAAAGCAGTCATGATGACATTGATGTAAATCAAACATCATTCCTCTATTCAAAACTCCTCAATGACCTTCCATATCATTAAGGGCAAGTGCTTTAATTTTTAAGGCTCTTCATGAGGTGGCCACTACTAACATTCTCTGCAACTTCAGATCCATCACACATTGAGCTCGTGTCCTACCAACTCTCCCTTTTATTTTATCTATTCCTGGTGCTCGTGTGTTCACTGTTCCTGGACCATCGTAGGCAAGTTCCAGCATCAGGACATTCATTCATGCTGTTTTTTCTTATTCCCTCAGGTGCTTCCTATCTCTACTCAAATATTACCTTATCAATGAGAGGGAGTCCAAAAAAGAGGGGTCTCATTTCTACCATTCCCATCCCTCTAACTTGCTTTATTTTTCTGATCATAGCACATACCACAAATTTGGCTGTTTATTTGTCACTCGTGTGCCACCCCTCACTGGACTATAAAGTCCACAAGAGCAGAAACTCACGTTTGTTCATTATTATATCCCTAGCACAAAAAGTAATGATGCCCAGACATGGCTTATTTAATGAAAAATAAAAGAATGATCTCTGAACAATAGCATCTATATGCCACACTAGAAGGTTCCAATTGGTCATAATAATCCCAATTGCTACATTGTTCAAAGTTCATGTTGAGCAGTATAACATAATACATGGTTAGCAATGGGTCTGGCTCTTTGCTTAATTTTTTTCTTGGGTCTTGACATAGTCCCTCATGCTCATTAATGATAATTTATGTATTCTTTGAATTGAGTTTATTGTTCATTCTATTACCCAACTACTTTTTGAGATTTTCATTACATACTCTCTCCAATTCAAAAGGGTCCAAATTCAACCAATTACTTCAAAATCATCTGAGATTGTTTAAAAAGGAATTCTACTAGTCAAGGATTCATTTTTTATGCATTGCTACATTTTCAACTCTGGAAATTTATATCATCTTTTTAGGATAGATCTTGGAATCTTTCTTGTTAAGATGGAGAATTGGAATGTGTGATCACTAAATCATTTCCAGGGAATGGACAGATACTTCGCAAACCAATATTTAACTTCATGGATGTTTCTAGAGTATTGTCTAATATTTTAAAACATCTAGTATCTTATTAATATGTCTCCCATTCTGTAAAGTAGAGGTGATGAATCCTCTAGGGAAAAAAAATGACAAGGTCTATAAAAATGCAAGGTTTAGTTTAGTTTGTTTTGTTTTATCTCAGTGTTTTGATTAGCATCTTTGAATGATATGGGTGGATAGCAGCAGGATAGTCTTGAAGGCTTAAATAAATACATCCAAGATGTTAAGGAGATTAAGTCAAGTGTTAGAAAATGAATTTTTGTAGTAATTAGATGAAAAGAGAACATAAATGGGGAAACAGTTGTTTCCAAACATCTGAAACATTGCCTTAGTTAAGAAAGTTAAGTTTGTCTATTTTTGCTTTTCTCTTTATCCCAAGACAGTAGAGCAAGTACCAGTGAGAACTCAGATGGCATATGGAGAGTCTACCTTGGCATAAGTACAATAAACATGTTGTCTGTATATAACAGTTTAAATAGAAAAATGAATTAATTCTACTTAGAACTTAGACAATAGAGACAAGAACGAAAAGGCCCACCATTTTTTGGAGATGTAGAAAAACACATGGATGGAAATATATCAATAATTTGTAATTATATTGCAGAGTTAACAATGGGAAACAAAAGCAAGACATAAATATGAAGTTGTTTCTAAATAATTATAACATATAGAATCACAGGCAGATGAAGTGAGAGATTAATCAAGCCTTAGTGAGTTTCACATATCTGGAGGGTATTTAAATGGAAGTTGGATGATATTTACTTGTGATGCTTTGAACATTATTTGAACCAAAAACACAATTTATTTCCTATAAAGTTTCATCTAGCCCTGGTTTTCAATGAAATTACAATTACAATTTATTTCACTTGAGAAATAATGAATGCCTAAAATTTACTCTCAAATAGTGTAGCAAATAAATGTGAACATGAGTATAAATAAAAATATGCATATAATTTCTCTTTAATAATCTCAGACGATATTTGAGGTAATTTGGTTACATTTAAACTCTATAATAAAATTGGAGAGAGTATGTAATGATGCACAGTAAAATTCATTCAAAGAATACATAAATTATCATTAATATGTATGAGGGACTACGTCAAGGTTCAAGAAAAAAATTAAGCAAAGAACCAGACCCATTTCTAACCATATATTATATTATATTGTTCAACATAAACTTCGAAAAATGTACAAATTGCGGTTATTGTGGTAAATCAGAACCTTCTGGTGTGGCAAAAATGCCATTGTTGACAGAGCATTCTTTTATGTTTTTCACTAAATAAGCCATGTGCCAGCCTTTATTTGCTGTTTATGCACTGTTACTTTATTTGCTGGGGATATAGTAATGAACAAATGTGGACAGAAAGAGAAAATAGGGATACAATGACAATATAGTAAAATTTTAATTGGCATAACTAGGTGAAGGGTGTAAAGATAGTCATTGTACTTTCTTTTTTCTCTAGTAACAATTTCCTTATAATTTTTTTCAAAATAAATCATAAGTTAAAACCGCATGTTTAAGAATGGCCTTCCTAAATAGCAACATAGAAGAAAATATGTGGATGTTGGGCATCTCTTAATTCTAAATGTATTTTTATTAAAATGTAAACAAACTTTAGATTGATAATCAATTCTCTTTTTCTCAAGGATCCCCAGAAATTGTTTCATTTCTATTTATTTTTCTCAAAAACAGGACTTTTGTATTAGTTCCACATGTATATTTTCCGTATTTTTTCCAACATCTGTAATTAAGAATCCTTAAGACAATTGTTTCCTTTTTAGTTCATATTTAAGTTGTGAATGACATAAATACTGGTTGAAAGAATAAAAAATTTGATTGACTCAGAGTTTCACTCTTGAAAATAGGACCACAACAAAGAAAGAATAAATAACATCATATTCATACAGCATATTGGGGATAAAGTTACTTGGAACTTGGTATCATTCCAAAATGACACAATGAGGTCTTTGAGTAGCTAAACTACATAAGACAGTAAAGGAAGATTAAATTTAAATTTCTCTACCTTTGGTTGTATGATTGTAGTCTTCATTCTTTATCAACTTGGTTTACTAGAACTGTCAACTCAGAATCACCTTCCCTATGTGGTTTCAGGTTAAGATTGGGAAAAACAGAAACTTATAAAAAGGATTTCCTCATTTTTTAAAACTTTTTATTTTAGAATAATTTTAGAATTGTAGAAAAGCTGCAAAGATACTATAGAGGGTCACCATATGCCTCTCAGCTGGCTTTTCCTAGTGTTATCATCTTATAAAGCCATGGTACATATGTCAAATCTAAGAATGAATATTTGGTACAATACTATTAACTGTTTGGTACAGTATCATTAACTAACCTATAGAGAGGGGGTCTGTTTGTTTTCCTGTTCCGATTTCCCATACAAGATACCATATTACATTTAGTGGGCATATCTCTTTAGACTCTTCTGATCTGTAACAGTTTCTCAATTTTTCTTGTTTTTTATGAACTTAATAGTTTTGTCGAGTAGTAGTCAGCTGTTTTGTAGAATATCCTCCAAACTGAGTTGATGTTTTCTTATTATTTGACTTGGGTTATAGTTTCTTGGGGGGGAAAAACATAGAGGCAAAGTGCCCTTTTATTATATCATAGCAAGGGGTATATGCTATCCATATGACTTATTATTGATATTTTGAAACTATGTCGCTTGTTTAAAACGGCATTTGAAAGCTTTTTACACTAAAAAATATTTTTTTCCCTTTTCATACTCTATTCTTTGCATTCAAGTCACCGATCCCAACCCACACTCAAGAGGAAGTAAACTAAGCTCTGCTTAACGGAATGGGAAGAATCTACATATATTATTTGGAATTTTTCTGTAAAAAAGACTTTTTCTTTCTCACTAATTTATTTATTTGTTCAATCATTTATTTGTATCAGCATGGACTCGTGAATATTCTATTTTTTGGGTTAAAATTCAATATTTTGCCCCAGAATTCACCACTGGTGATTCTTTCGTTTGGTTTCTCTCTCCTTTTGACAAGGTCTCATCTTTCTTTTGTTGTTGTCTTTTTGTTATTTCGTCACCTCTTTACTTTCTAGTAGTCCAAGATGTTGCAGGTTTGTCTTGCTTGTATCTTTCCTGTTCCCATTCTAGAGTCAGTCATTTTTCTAACAATTTCTGGTTTCTTTTATTTTAGAAAGGTAGATACCATTTTCAATGCTAAAATGAAACAGAGGCCGTTATTTTCTGAAATTCGTTGTAGTCAGATGCAATGATGGACAGATCTAGAGGTGGCCAGAAAGTTCCAGATTATTCTTGCTCTCCTTTCTTCTGACTTTTTCCTGACTGATGATCCTGTTGCAGAACAGGCTTCGGGCCAACCACTATGTGCTTGTCCATAGACTCACAGAAGTAGTAGTTATGCAGAACCAAAAAATTCCCATAGATCTTCCAACAAGCTTTCCTTTTGCTGTCCCACCTCAGAAACTGAACATAGCCAATGACTATCTCTCTGATCCTCTAATTACCTTTTTGAACTTTCACTTCTCCAGTTCCTTTCCCAGTTGTAAAATATTTTATTTTTGTGATAATAAAACATATTCCATAATACTCATAGTGACTCTGCTCCTAGAAATAGTTCAGACTAGAGAAGTGAAAATTTATCTTAAGTTGTTTCTCTAATCTGACTAAATATAAAAGTATTGATTACCCTGAAGCCAATAGAATATTGGACACTGGTATTACATAGAATGTGGTGGAAAAACAGGTACTTAAATTGTCATCTGTAGTCATCTGCATTTGAATGCCTATAGCATATTTTAGTGGAAATAAATAGTGTAATAGGGTTGGTTGATTGTCTCTATGTGTGCTTATAAAACTTGAAAGAAGAAAATGATGAGCTCAGGGTTTTAAATTGCCAGGTCAATATCTAAATAAGGAAAAAATTTTTTCTGTGTTTGCCCTAAATGCAATTCTTATCTTCTATAGCAAATTGTTTATAATTTCAGGAAATTAAACCCAAATTGTAATCTTTGAGGACCAAATTTACAAGATACATTAAAATTACAATATTATGGAGTATCATCATATGGTTATGGCATTGATTGTTACAGTCTGATACCTTCAACACTGGGATGGGGAATGACGTAAAATTTTAAAGAAACTTTTCTTTAAAATTTTGGGGACTTTGCCCCCCAGAGTTTTGGTTAGTGTTCCCCTGTCTAAGAAATTTAGTACACCATTTTCTAAAGAAATAAGGTAGTTTTCCTGCAGGGGACCCTGGCTACTCCTCAAAATCAGTGCTTACCACCTCTCCTCACTTCCAAACATATAAATAGGCTCAACTTCTATCAGGCCCTAGGGTTTGTACACGAAGTATGACTCATAAGACAGCAGCATACCTATCAGAATAATTGCATAATTTTGCCTATTCATATATGAAAAAACTTGGGGTTTCCTCAGTTCTGAAATGCATAGTTGAAATGCAACTGGCTAATTCTCCACATTGATGTCTCTGAAATGCAAGATACTATAGTAGGAAAGGGCAAGTTGAATTCTCTAGAACTATCTTTTCTCTATCTTAAAGCAAAAGCAGACATGAATTTCTGGAAGGATTGCAGAGATCAGAGCCCCACACACACAAAAAGAAAAAAAAAAGAAAGAAAACTTGAAGACTCCTGCTACGTCTATTCATCATGCCTATTTGGCCTGTGTAGAACACAGATGGATCTTACAAACTAACAGTAGATGACCCTAAAACTTATCAGGTGGTTATTCCCACTGTAGCTGCTTTTAAAACTGTGGCTTTTTTGCTGGTGTCAATGTTGTTCTCCATCTCAAAGTTTTAACCATACTAGTCTTCATCTTCATGATACCAAGCTCTCATTTCAGTCTGTTTTACCAACTGTTTACCTTTCCTAGAAAATGTCTCCAGATGTTACGTAGTTTTCTGCCTTAAAACCACTGTCCAGTTCCACTTCTTTGTAATATGCAACAGATAATACCAACCTGTTCTCCTCTGTTGGAATGCTAGGTTTTCTGACTCATTGGTTCACACTCTTTCTCGCTCTTCTTACTATTGCATTTCTGGGCCTCAGCTTACCTACAAAACGGGTGTTTGGCACTGATTCTGATAGGAAGCATCAAGATAAAAAAATTCAAGATATTAAAACATGTTTAGTTCTGCCTCAGAACCAGATAGCATACTATATTATATCACCAAAACCTCAGACCAACTTTACATGGTATTACTAGTCCCTTTTTACAGGTACGAATACTGTGATACCAAGACTTTGGATGACTTGGTCAGAAGTAACAGCTAGATACAAAGGATGCCCATTTGTTTGATGCCAGAGTTGGCCTCTTAAGCCCCACTTTCTCTTTTTTAATGTTGTGGGTTATTCAGTCTTTAAACTCAGAAAATGCTTCTTGCAAACATATTTCCCCTTGTACTATTAGGTTTTATTTTGAAAATTCGGTTGAATACAGATAGGTTTAAAATCCCTGCATTGAATCACATTGAATAGAATAAAAAAGAAAGAAGAGAGGGAATTCCACTTTTCTTCACTGCTGAGATCATCATTTTGCAAAAAGAAATAAACTTATTTGTCAGAATTTCTTGAAGAAATAGACCAGATACTTGACCCATATTTCCTTGGCCACCACATCTGAGAAAAAAACCTGGATGATAATAAAGTCAGATTTTTTTCTCCCCTCCAAGTCCTAACATTATGAATCCAATTTGCTCTGGGAAACTGAGTGGCTTTGAGGACTACCTTCTTTTCTGCCAACAAGATATTACAATTTCACCAGCTTCTTCTTCATCTGAAAATAGGCTTGAAAGAAAACGTAGCTGTTTATCAGGCAAATAATTCCAAATTATAAGAAAAAAAGCTAATAAAATGGTAGAAAATCTCTTCATGCTACATTTATAACAGCATCATGTAGAGCACATTCCACCACCTCCCCATTTTTACTACCCCCCCACCACTGCACATGCACACACACACACACACACACACACACACACACACTCCTGTGGTATGGAGGTGAGGTCTTTTGTTCAGGGTAATAACATAAAAGATGGAGCCACTGAAGTTTGAAAGGGAAGATTATTTCATTACTATTAATTTATTTGGCTATTTAATTTTATCCATTTTGGACTTGCGGGTGTCAGTGTTATTGATTTCGTCAATGTGTCCATGGCTGTCTATTTTGCACCAAAATTATTGATAGTCTTCATTTCAACTTGTATTTTGGTGTGATTCTCTTTGCCCAGCATGTGTGAAGCATGCACTATTTAAGTCTTATCTGTGGTGCTAAATGAGTGACATTCGTGATCTCATTTAATTATGGCAATTAATCCCCACAATGTGCATGCTCGTGCAAAATGGTAATACTCTTATTACCATTTTGATGATGAGTATAGATGGGGCCAAACATACTGAATACTCTGCTCAAGGTTCAGTATTTAGTAAGTATTGGAAAGGGGATTGAAACTTGGGCTTGTTTGTGCTTGTAATTACTGCCCTCCATTAATGTGACTTTTCTTGGTTATTTTTTACTAATTATTCTCTTTTTATAGCTGCTTTGTTTCCTTACACTCATCTGTCTTAACTGTGTATTATCATATGAGTCCCTACTCCTAAGAATTCAGTCAGACTAATTGTTTACTAATACACAACCAGTATGAGATGACGTATCTAAAACAGAGATTACTGTGAGTAGTAAATCCTTGTATTTATTTGCAAGAATGACATAAAGGAGATATATAGAGCTAAAATACTTTGTGATGACATAGGAGTGATTGATCTTCACTTGCTATGGGGCAATTGGGGAAAGCTTTTCAAAGCAGGTGGC
Organism: Hylobates moloch; assembly: GCF_009828535.3. NCBI lineage: Eukaryota > Metazoa > Chordata > Mammalia > Primates > Hylobatidae > Hylobates > Hylobates moloch. The sequence continues at coordinate 96,914,677 of NW_026652281.1, forward strand.
ATTGGAAATGAGCCTTGAAGAATAGATAATGATAATAGCAACAACAATTTGTAATGCTCAGGAAGGTGGAAAAGGTGGGTAGATGAAATAGAGGGAGGCTGTGTTTAAAAGGGTATTCCAGTGTCCTTCTAAACCAATAAACACACACAAATATTCTCGCAATGCTGCATTTCCTAATATGTTTGTCACTTAACTTCAGGTCTTTGCAAGTTAGTTTTTAAAAAGTTAAATGCTGAAAATCAGAAAGCTGTCAGGAGTGAGGAAGAGAAACAGTGACATCTCTCCTGACCCGGCCTAAACTAGAACACACAGATGGGAAAGAAGACATGCCGATTGTTGGCTTGAATACTGTGCAATGAACCGGAGAGGATGATCCGGTGCGACAGCCTGGAATGTGTCAGAGGGGATTAGGGACAGAGGTCAAAGGTGGCCGCAGAGTGCCTCACCAGCTGACAGTTCTGGAATCAAGGTCTCCAGCAGACAGCCCCATGAGATGCTCAAGAGGCAGTGGGCTCTTCAGGCTAGCCAGTGACTGCTACAGCAGATGGGGAGGCCCTGGCAGCAGATTCCCAAATGTGCTTAGTGTGTTTGCCTAAAGGCATAAGCACATTGGTATCAGAGGCTTTTTTTTAGGGTGAGGTATCAGGTGATCTAAATTAGCTAGACCTATTTACGCTTCCAAACTGTGAAGCAAGACTCCTCCCAGGTAAACCTAGTGTCTTCTGGTTGCATTTTTAAAAGGTGTTGATAGTTTCAAATGCTGATCATCTCACCTTATGCAACCTAAGCTGCATATGGGGGAAAAAAAAAAAAAAAAAACTTGGTGGAGGAGGAGATGAAATTTTTGGCACATTCTGGGGGTGGCAAATGGTGAATACTTAGATTTGAATGCCATCACAGCAACCTGTCTATATTTGGCTACTCTTCAACAATTTATCTTTGTCAACTTTGTGCTTGCACTGAGGTGGAAACACTTCTTTCTCTCCAGCATCCATAGACACTGTGATTCTCTCCTCCTCACTCAATTCTCCAGAATTTAGGAAAATATTCCTTTCCATGTTAATGATTATGCTTGGTGTGTTTCTTTTTAATTTTATGGAGGGGTGAGTGGTTTTGAACCTAAGAAAAATAGAGTAAAGCAACTACCACAACAAAACAGAAGTGGAGAGGAATATGCCTCCTCACACAGGCTGCCTTAACGCTGAACAGACTGCGTGGTGCTTCAACCTCACATAGGTTCTAAATTACTGGTGCCTGCACAGACAAAATGTCAGGGTCTACCCTAGCTTTCCAATTCAGTTTAGTTATAGGTACAGCCATTTCTGAAGATTTTTTTGTGTGTTTTTTTAGAATGTATATTTTTTGTTCATTTTTCTGCTTTTTAACAAGGAAAGAAGAAAAGCAAAGACTCAATGTAGCAATTCACTATTAGATGCCAATTAATTGTTAAGCATTTTGTAAGTGTTATCTAACTTGCTTGACTGCAGTCTTTGGCATTAAAACACAGATTAGTTATGTAGAATGTTTCATGTAATTGATTAATAATGAAATATAGAATATGAGTTGACAAAGGGCTTCTCTTTATATATACATAACAAAATTATTGCAAAGTTTTGTAAATGTAGGAAATGTATACAAATGCATTCACACATATGCATGCCTTTCTCATATACACATGACTTTATAAAGTTATAGGGGACATATGTGTATCCTCAGATTTCTTCATCCATCTGGGCTTCACATTCATTATGTATAAAAGAATTAGGGATTCTGTAACTCAATCCAAGATCCTTTCATGAACTAATGGCCTAAAATTAAAAGTCCCAAACTCTCAAGGCATGAAATTTTGGTTTATTGTGATGTACATCTAGAGTCTTAAAAACAACACAATAATTACAACAATAGCTTTTGTGAGAAGTGAAAAAAGAGGCAGGAAATGGAAATGCGGCACCTACCTGTATGAGCACTTACCTTTGATCAAAGTACCAGGTGCTTGCATCATCATATTTTTTTTCTAATCCTCACAACATCTCATTTTAAACATATTTCTTACACACAAGGATATGGAAACAAAGGGGGTTTAGGTTAATGACCACACACAGAGTTTATAGGTAACTGGTATTCAAATTCTCATAAACAACTGTCCTGGGTTTATTGACCCTTGCTATTTTCCAAGTGATTGGAAAAGTCCTTGAGATATGACGATAATGAGAATTAGCCTCTGCTGTCAAGAACTGCAGTTCTTAGCAGAGCTGAAAAGCAATCACGTTAACAGTATCTGTTTAAACCTTTATTATTGGACCTCAGCAGGGGAAATTCAAAGGAAATTCCTTTGAATTGAACATATATAGTAATTATTTTTAGGAAAAATCTATCTGAGTAGGTAATGGGTTTGAGGGAAAAAAAAAAAAAAAAAAAAAACATTTGGAAAGAAGGAATTCCAAAGAACAGAAAATACAGCTTTATGCCTGGGCTGTGGAATAAATATTTCCATGAATTCTCTAGCCCTGTGGAGATGGCTACAGAGTTCTTTTTCTCACTTTGCTTGGCATCTCTTCTTTCTCATTCTGCCAAACTCTAGCATAGTAATTAAGCCCACAGAGCCCTTCAGTGTGTTACATACGCACCCCTTCACATAGAGCTAGACAGCATTGCATACCAGGGAGCCAGTGGTTCATAATTCAAGGAAACATCTCCATTGTTGCACCTTGTGCTGGGCACAGACAAGAGTCTCCATTCACTTTTACATTTGCTGGCACAATATAAGCCCTGGAGTATAATGGATTATGTTACATATATCAAATTATGAAATGCACAATTCTTTTTAAATTTCTCTAACGGGTGCCCTCTTATTTTTTATGCATTCTAGGGCTGTGCTAGATATAAATTTATCATTTGAAATTCAAATGGTTATAGTTATAAAGCTGCTGACTCGTAAAAACAGGAAATCTAGCATATATCAGAATCTGAAAGCAATGCATGATTTGCTGAACTTTATGATAATTTCAATAAATTATTGAATTAGCTCTGTAGTTTTACAAATATGCTTAAAAATGTTCAAATGGTTACAGCAAAGAATAACACTTTTTTGTGGTCTTTTGCCCTACTTGGAAAATAAATTTCAGCTGACAAGCAAGTTTGAGACATGCAGCCACTCATCAAAGAACAATAAAATTTGATTATTTACATTTTTGCAAGGTCCACTGGAAAACTAACTTAAACGGTTATTACCAATCTGGCTCTTACAGCTTTTCCATATTCAAAATGTCTATTGACCAGCATTTTTTTTCATGAGAAAGCTTTAGAATTTAATCTAAAATTTATGCAAAATGGTTCAGATTGATATAATTTTACAGGATTTCACTCTGACCATTAGAAATTGAAATTGGAAAGAGATCCAGGATTCCAATGAGAACTGAAATAGAAATGCATGTCAAAGACTATTTAGTATTTTGCTGACATCTGCACAATCTATTGATTCTATTTATGTAAATATGAACCAATTGTATCACCATACACAATTGCGTTGAGTTTGTCCCCCCTCATCTAGATGTGTAAGCAGTTTGCTGGGTTTCGTTATCATTTTTAAGTGTAGATGACTCAGGGCCTCAGATTAAATAACTCTCTCCTTCACAATGTTTTTTTTATTGTCCAGGTTTTAATAGAAACAATGACTAATTCTGTATATCAGGATTGGGAACCACACATTTTTACTTTGCCTATAGGTTTGAATTTACTGGTTAACTGTTAGTATCTACATCATTGAACAGATATCTCTTCCTGCATCTCTTATTGATGCATTTCTTTTTTCACTGATATGAATATCACAAGACAAACCCCTACAAACTACCTCCTTTGTGCAAGAAACTTTTTTTTTTTAAGATGGAGTCTCACTCTGTTGCCCAGTCTGGAGTGCAGTGATGCAATCTCAACTCACTGCAATCTTTGCCTCCTGAGTTCAAGCAATTCTCCTGTGCCAACCTCCTGAGTAGCTGGGATTACAGGTGCCCGCCACCATGCCTGGGTAATTTTTGTATTTTTAGTAGGGATGGGGTTTCACCATATTGATGAGGCTGGTCTCAAACTCCTGATCTCAGGTGATCCACCTGCCTCAGCCTCCCAAAGTGCTGGGATTACAGGCGTGAGCCACCATTGCCCATGCGCAAGAAATTATTTTAAGAGGGAGAAGTACTTTGAGACCCTCCTCTACCACTTAGACCCATTCATATTTTCCATCCATAAAGGGTGAGTATCCTTCTAATCCAATTTTTACCCATTTAGGTGCATCTAATAATAATATGTAAGTGAACAATGTAGAAATATTTATCTAAATTAAGTGGAAAATTATATCAGCTGGACAAATAATGCCATAGTTAAGGGCAAGGATTATTTAAGGTATTATTTAACAAAATGAGATATTAAATTTATTTAAATAAGTTCAGAAGTTGTCAACATGGCCCCTGACACAAATGGCTGAAATTGATAGGCTTTTACATTTGTTTTCTAACTTAATCCCGCCAACAATTTGTGAGGTAGGCAAAAAATTATTATTTATCTACATTATTCAGTTGAAAACATTTGGGTCCGGGAACTTTCCCAAACTCACATTTAGCAAATAAAAGCAGAGGATGCCCATTTAAATTTGAATTTAAGATAAACAATTAATAATAATTTAGTGTATGTGTGTTCCATACCATACTGATATTTTGTTATAATGGAAACAAACAAACAAAAATATCCAATATTTAACTGGGATTCCTCTATTTCACATGGTGGCCCTATACATAGTTAAATTAGAGTTATAAAATTCATAATCATATGTTTTTATTTCAATCCCAGCATACTTTCTGTCATGCCACATTGGCTTAAAATTGTGATCTTAATTCCTACCCACTCCCAGCCTCAAGGTTATATCAATGTCTGTGATTTAGATAATTAGCAAAGCAGAAACCATTGGTATGGTTGTCTAACCAATGTTGTCTTTATATAGTGCAGAATTAAAGATATAGCGTGACATCTTTTCAAAATGGTCTCTCTAAGACATGATCAGATTACATTTTTCATCTCTAGTTATCCTGCCTGTGTATTGAAAAGTGGCCTCTTTTCAAAATGGTCTCTCCAAGACATGACCAGATTACATTTTTTTATCTCTAATTATCCTGCCTGTGTATGCTCTATATACATTGTCATTAACTAATATATTTGATTGGCTTAGTATACAATGTGAGTAAAAGAGTTGGAATCTAGGGAAAAAAACCCACAATTACCTTGAACCCATCATTATTTCTTGTATTTATTTATTATTTTTAATTTTATTTTATTTACTTATTTATTATAATACAGTTTATTGACATTTTAGGAGATTCCAGTTATACCTAAAATACAATATTACATCCTGAGCTACATGACAAAAGCTCCTTTTGTAATGTCATGTCATATTAATCGTATTTTACCATCATGTTTTATTTGAAGAAAAAAAAGAGTTCATTTTCAGTAAAACATTCAAAAGTACTATTCGTAGAACATAACTTTGATTACATAATACAGCCTTCTTCATTTTTAATAAAAGTTCGTCATCTTTTCCTATATCACTGGCTTTAATGTAAAGATTGAAACCATTGTATCCTTAAAACATACGCCGTATTGTTTATTGATTATTATTATGGCTGTAGAGTCAGAATACTTGCCGTTTGTGTCCCTGTGATTTCTCACTGTGTGCCTTTGGCAGGCTATTTAGCTTCTCTAAGTGTTAGATGTTTCATATATAAAACAGCCATAGAGACAACACTTAGTACAGATTGTCTCTTACAGTCTTTGCAACAATCCTAAGGGCAAAATATCTGGTATGTAGTGAGCAGTTACGACTGTGATTATTACTACCTGTGCCTTTATAGAGCAAGGTTCTGTTTCTATACTTTCTGGAACTTCTTTGTTAAAATCACTCATGAACATTTAATTTATTTACTTACATCATTTCTTCCTTCTTTCATGCCTTCCTTCTTTACTTTTTTCCTTCCTTCCTTTTCTCTCTTTCTCCTTTTGTTTTCCTTTTCTTTCTCTCTTTCTTTTTCTTTCTTTCCTTTCTCTTTCTCTTTGTTCTTTCTTTCTCTTTTCTTTCCTTTCTCTTTGTTCTCTCTTTTCTTTCTTTCTTTTTCTTTCTTTCCTTCCTTTCTCTTTGTTCTCCTTCCTTTCTTTCCTTTATCTCTTTGTTCTTTCATTTTTTTCTCTTTCTTTCTCTCTTTCCCTTTTATCTATCCATCCTTTAACTTTATTAGAATATTTTCTTTCTGGTTTCATTCCTTTTTTATTAAATTCTCCATTCTGACTTTACCTTTTCTGATTATAAATACTACTAATAACAGCCGGTGAATATAGCAAACAGGGTTCTATGTTCGGAATCAGGAAAAAACCAGACAAATATTTTGCAGGCTCTAAATTTACTACTGATTACGTATTATTATGGGACACTTTCCTAAGTTCTCATCCTATTTTGCAAACTGAGAAACTATACATGTTATCTTGAAGGGTTGATGTGAGGACTGAAGATAAAGTATCCTGGACATAGTGAGTGCTCAATAAATGCTGTGATTTAGTACTCAATGAGAAGAGGATTCACTTTAAAAGGCAGCCTTAGAATCACAGCACTTCCACTAATTTTTCTCAACCCTCTCCACCAATAGCAGTCACACACCCTCAAACTTCGTTAGGTACGTATTAAATAAGCTAATGCATCATAAGTACCCAATACATAAAAGGAACTCAAAAATGCCTGTTCCACTCCTATACCTTCATTTCAATCCCAGATATTTTCTAAATCTGTATCTAGCATGATTTGCATGGGATTACTTCTCCCTCAAAGGGTTCATATGTCTAAAAATCAGGAGAAATGGCTCACATTTAGAGTGTATCAGCAGTGGATTGTGTTTTTAGTAAGCAGAGGCAAACCACAGAATCTGCGTACAATAGAAGACTAAGGTGTGGTGGTGACAACAATCACTCCTGCCCTGGCATTCAGAGAAGGAAGCACTTGTCAAGATCAAAATGCTAATCAGAGCTTGCTGGGAAAGTTAGTTGTTCCCAGCTGCAGCCAAAGCAGCAGGTTGCTTGAAACAGCTGCATCATACTCTTAACTGGATTGTCTGTGCAAGAGTGATCAGAAAATGTCAGAAATAAAACCAAGGAAGTAGGTGTTACATAAACATGCAAATTACCACAATTAGTCCTAGAGAGCCTTAAATTCCCAGAAAACATTGAGGTATAAAGGAAGGAATTAGGAAGGAGCCAGACTGAACAGAGTTCAAATCTTAGTAACAGTTTTGCCTCTATGAGTCTCAGTAAATTCTTCTGTAAAATCTAAATCTTAATATCTATAGGAAACATTTATAAGGATGAAGTAAGCTAATGCCTGTGTATTAAAAATTTATTGGCTGAGTTCAGTGGCTCACGCCTGTAATCCCAGCACTTTGGGAGGCCAAGGCGGGCAGATCACGATGTCAGGAGATTGAGACCATCCTGGCCAAAATGATGAAACCCAAATCTCTACTAAAAATACAAAAATTAGTGGGGCATGGTGGTGTGCGCCTGTAGTCTCAGTTATTAGGAAAGTTGAGGCAGGAGAATCACTTGAACCAGGGAGTCGGAGGTTGCAGTGAGCTGAGGTCATGCCACTGCACTCCAGCCTGGTGACAGAGCAAGACTCTGTCTCAAAAAAAAAAAAAAAAAAGAAAGAAATTATTGCTGTATAATAAGTTGTTCCAGTATTAACAGCTTAAAACTATAAACATTTATTATCTTACATAGTTTTTGAGCTTCAGAAGTCTAGGGGTGGCTTAGCTAGTTTCTTCTAGCTTAGACTCTCTCATGAGGTTACAGTTAAGCAGTTACCTAAAGCTAGAGACTGGGGCTAGATGATCTGCTCCCAAGCCCAGCCACATGACTGTTGGCAAGAAACTATTTCCTTGCTGACTCTTAGAAGGAGGCCCCAGTTTCCCATTATGTTTTTCCATAAAGCTACTGACAACAGGGCAGCTGGAGTCAGCCACAGTGAACCATGCAAGAGATAAAGGAGGACCCAGAGAGTCAGAAAGAGTGGAGGCATAGAGTAAACTAGACTGAAGCAGAAGTCTCTATATAACTCAGTCTCAAAAATCACTTCTGCCATATTTTTTTTCAGCTTTTATTTTAAGTTCCGGGGTACGCGTGCAGGATGTGCAGCTTTGTTACATAGGTAAATGTGTTCCATGGTGGTTTGCTGCACACATCAACCCATCACCAAGCTATTAAGCCCAGCATCCATTAACTATTCTTCCTGATGCCCTCCCTCTCCTTCTCCCCAACAACAAGCCCCAGTGTGTTTTGTTCTCTGGCATGTGTCCATGTGTTCTCATTGTTCAGCTTACACTTATGAGTGAGAACCTTCTATTCATCACAAGTGTCACTAAGTCCAGGCCCCACTTGAGGGTAGGAGAAATATAAGACCATGAGTGTCCTAGAGATGGAAATTATTGTTCTACTTTAGAGACTGTCAACCATGATACAAGGTGCCTTAATATATAAGATATTTCAATAAATGTCAGTTGAAATCTAAAAGCAGTTTGCAAAAGATTCTTACAGCTTTAATATAGAAAATAGCTACAATTATTTTAACTTTTTTAAGTTTATGTAAGTTTTCTATAGAAAGTTTTAGATTTATAGTAGGTGACTATTGAATATTACTTTTGTTCATCTTTTTGCCCTTAAATCTCAATGTTCCTTGATCCTGAAATATTTTTGCAACACATTTCTTTGAATATTCAATAATTCATCTAACAGCCTTAATGAATCCACTCATTCTCTACATCCAAAAAAAAAACACTCTTTTTATCTTAAATGATGATAAGAACACAAAATCGGTGTTATTCTAATGCACAAGTTTAAGGATGAAAAGAATGAGGATTGTCACAACAATAATGATTTTGACATTTAATGCTTGTTTCTATTTACACATAAATCCTGAGTGTCCCAGGATGCTGAGGCTGAAGTGCTGGATAACATCTAATATACTTGCTTCCTTATAACCATGGTGTTCTTTATTTCAACAAATGGCAGCACCATTTTTTCTTTACTTTTTTAAAGTAGATATGGGGTATCACCGTGTTGTTGGGCTTTTTTTTACTTTTATTTTTTAATAGAGATGGGGTATCACCATGTTGCTCAGACTGGTCTTGAACTACTGGACTCAGTCAATCCTCCTGCCTCAGCCTCCCAAAGTGCTGGGATTAGAGGCATGAGCCACCATGCCTGGCCTGGCACCACTATTTTTTAAAAAATTATTTTTTAATTATTTTTAAAATTTTCGCGGGTATATGACATGTTACAGACATGATACTGGCATGCAATGTGAAATAAGCTCATCACAGAGAATGAAGTATCTATCCCCTGAAGCATTTATCCTTTGAGTTCAAACAATCCAATTACATTCTTAAAATTATTTTAAAATACACAATTAAGTTACTATTGACTATAGTCACCCTACGGTAGGTCTTATTCCTTCTTTCTATTTTTTTTTTTTTTCTACCCAAGGTGACACCATGTTTATGTGTCACTCAAACAAGTATGTGGAGCTACCTAGGACTACTCTTTCATTTTTTTCCTGGCATCCAATCAATTACCAAATTCTGTTGAGTTTATGTTGCATATGTTACTTAAACCCACTACTTTCTCTTTTCTTCTTCTGTGCTACTTCAGCAAGAAAGAAATCATAATAGTATAAACTATATGGAAAATTCTTTAATGATTCCCTTTTCCTCTAACTCAATCTTTAGTCTAGCCTCCATAGAGCTCCCAATTAGACCATTCTGAGAAACTAGATAAAATCTTTTGTATGATATGAAAAACATTCCAAATCTCATCCTAGACTATCTCTCTAGCTTCATGTTGTATGATTCTAAATTGAACACACACACACACACACAAACACACACACTCTCACACTCTTGCCTATTTATGCAACAGAAAAAGGAAACTGGTTTTAATCTTCTAAATTCACCTTGCTACCTTATGCCTTAATTTGTTTGCATATGTTGTTTACCTTGGCTAGAATGTCATTTATCCTTTTTCTCTTTGGTAAACTTGTATTCTTGTTCAAAACCCCATTTTGATATTACTATTAAGCATTTTAAAAGTGACTTCCCAAGCCTGAAAGAGTAAGCAACTCTTTTCTCATTGCTAATTACATACCTTGTAAATGTTACATTACTGTTCTTCTAAGCCCATTCAATGGTAATATATCAGCTCGAAGCCACCTTTCATACCAAAAAATGAGCATCTAGGAGTCAATAGTGTATTTAGTCAGACTTGAGTATTTGAATGTAATAGATGGCTACACATAATATAAGTGTTAGGTTGAACCACAGGAAATTTTTGTCTTTGAAAGTAATAAAAATGGTCAAATATTTGCAGTTTTATATAGTTTTACATAGTATTTGATGAACTTTCCTTTCATAGTACACTGGAGTGTAATCCAGAGACAAGAAGAAACATAATTTGAGGAAGAGTTAGGAGGTGTCTATTACATTTTATGTGTTATCTTGTGAAAGATAAAATTAACTTATTTTAAGTGAAATTAGAAAGTGAATTATTAAGGTAAATAAGCATAGGTTACCTAGAGATATATTTTGGCAAATAAAATAAATTGTTTAAAAATATTTTTGAAATAATATATATTTAAAATTATTAGGTATATTATATATAATAAATATTTAAAATAAATATAAAACATAAATATAATATGTATATGATATATATAGAAAATACCTCAAATAAAATTAACAAAATACCTAAAAATATGGTGTGCATGGTATGTGTATATTATGTGTGTGTGTGTGTGTGTCTGTATAAGTGCGTGAGTCTGTGTGTCTTGCATTCAGTAAGAGGTTGAGTGGCCACATGCCACTCAACTCTTCCATATAAGGGAATATACTACATTTCTATAATAAAGGGTAATGATCACTATAAAGTATAATTTTCATTCTCTAAAAAAGTTTGAAGCACCTGAAGACAAGGAAATTTTTTTAGAGGACTTACTTAGTTTCAAACATCATCTGGGGAGAGAAATGAAAAAAGACAATTAAACTCACCTCAGTGGATGCCTGTTACAAGTTCCAAGAATTTTCGTGATAATCTTAAAAGACGCTTCCTTACAGTGTTCATTTTATGAACTTCAAATGTCAGTTTTTTTTATGACATCCATATTGAAAGCCACAAATGATTCATGTGTACTCCAATGTATGCTGATGACTTGTCTACAGAGAACTAGTCAATACCGATATTATCTATATCCATATATATAGATATAGCTATACCAATCTACAACTCTATGTGTAACTAAATGTATATATTAATATAATTTCAGTCTTAGCTTTATCTTTGTCATTCATGCATCAGTAGGCATACAGTCTGGTAAACCAAACTACTGGAAAGTAGCCCAGTCCTGTCATATGGATGGGAAAGTTTATTTTGCAGGGAGGGTGGCCTTAAGAACTATTTCCTCTTATGCCATCAAGCCATTTGGCTGCCCATCCATCCATAAAATACCTTGCAAACACTATCCCTCCCTGTCTCCCTTCCTGAGGAGACTCTCATGCTGCTCAAAATCTTCCCAAAGACCTTCATTCCCCCTCCCCTGCAGGAATGCTCAGGTTTGGCCAGGTGCTCAAATCAATTTGCCTTTGCTTAAACCTCCAGGGGAGATGTCAAACAATGAGTCACTTCCCTGATGCCTGAGATTTTCCAAAATGTGTGACATAGATTCAATATTTCTGAAAATGAAGCATGTTTTGGTCATAGTTGGTAGTAAATTTAAGCTGTTCATTTCTTGTCAAGAGGTACCCTTGGGTTCCTTCAAGCTCAAGAATCATTTTGAAGCTGATGGATCATGGTTTGTCTATTCAATAAACTTTAAGTTTCTAATATGTTTATTGAATGATATTAGAAGCTGTGGGCAATGCCAATATAAGTAAGATGTGCCCCATGACCTTAAGAAGCCCATAAGCTCCTATGGGTAAAATAGGTTATTTACTGGTACAATAAGGCTTACTAACATATTAACCTACTGCATAGTAGACAGTCAATAACCACTGAGTAAGTTAACGAAATACAACAGAACTGTCATCATACTGCTGTGGAAATAGAGGAAGGGTGACTAATTTTAATGTTGTGGGACACAAAATACCCCTCTTGCAGTTCTCAAAATGTTGAAATCCTACTTACCTTCAAGACTCACGGTAACCATAAATATAAGAATGAAAAATCCAAACAGGAGGCTTTGCCTGAGCAAAACAGTGAAGTGGAAAAGGCTATGATATATTTGGGAAATGATGAGCAGATTGTGGGATTAAGGGTATGTGTGTGGGGAGACATCAGGCTGTTTGGCCAAATATAGAATCACAAGAGTGCAGCACCAAGAAGAGAGATTCTAGAAATTAAAAGAAATGAAATAAAGTCCAGTTTCTTCACTCTATTCAGGATGGTATAAATGTAATCCCAAGAAAATGTGTCATCATGGTCATTTTTTTCACCTTCTTTTAGTGACCTGCTTTAGTAATTAGGTAGTTATTTTCATTAAAATTCTGATGCCTCACTGAAAAAATAGAATTCTTTTCTGCACTTGAATTCTATCCCATGTAGATTTCTTTCTTTTTACTTTCTCTTTCTTTTTCTTTCTTGCTTGCTTGCTTTCTTGCTTGCTTTCTTGCTTGCTTTCTTCTCTCTTTCTTTCTCCTTTCTCTCTCTTTCTTTCTCTCTCTCTCTCTTCCTTCCTTTCTTTTCCTTCTTTTTCTTTCCTTCCTTCCTTCCTTCCTTCCTTCCTTCCTTCCTTCCTTCCTTCTCTCTCTTTCTCTCTTTCTTTCTTTCTTTTTTCTTTCTGTCTTTCTTTCCTCTTTGTTTTTAGACAGAATCTCGCTCTGTCCCCCAGGCTGGAGTGCAGTGGCACAATCTTGGCTCACTGCAACCTCCACCTCCCGAGTTCAAGCAATTTTCCTGCCTCAGCCTCCCGAGTAGCTGGGATTACATGTGTGTGCCACCATGCCCAGCTAATTTTTTGTATTTTTAGTAGAGTCAGAATTTCGCCATGTTGGTCAAGCTAGTCTCGAACTCCTGACCTCAAGTTATCCGCCTACCTCGCCCTCTCAAAGTGTTGGGATTACAGGCATGACCCATTGCACCTGGCCTCATGTAGATTTGTTTCAATTTTACAATGGCTATGTTTAATAAGAATAATACTGAAAAAAAAAAACCTCTGGACTAGTGCTCATGAGACATGGATCTGGTTGAAGATTCACCACCTAATATTTTTGGGGCAGTCACTTCTGCTTTCTGACAGTCTTTTTTTTTTTTTTTTTTTTTTTGAGACGGAGTCTCGCTCTGTCGCCCAGGCTGCAGTGCAGTGGCGCAATCTCGGCTCACTGCAAGCTCCACCTCCCGGGTTCATGCCATTCTCCTGCCTCAGCCTCCCAAGTAACTGGGATTACAGGCGCCCGCCACCACGCCCGGCTAATTTTTTGTATTTTTAGTAGAGACGGGGTTTCACTGTGGTCTCGATCTTCTGACCTCGTGATCCGCCCGCCTCGGCCTCCTAAAGTGCTGGGATTACAAGCGTGAGCCACCGCGCCCGGCCTCTGACAGTCTTAAATAGAAATTGGTTTACTGGTACACAAAGGCTCTTCTGGATATAATGTTCCATTCATCTATGATCATTTGACGCATTTATATATTTCTATAAGGAGACACTCAACCACCAGTTCCTTAATTCCTTTTCCTGATTGTGTTTCTCACCATCCTTGATGGCTGCCCGTCTCTGGGCCTTATATCTGTCACGAAGTTTGAGGCATTATCATGGTGATCTTATGTAGTCAATACTCTTCTAGGAAAGAAAGTATCAGAACTGAAATCTGTGTTCAACTAGCCATACCAATCCATCTTTAGTTTCCCTGAAATATGGTCAATTCCAACATCTTTCTAGTTATATTTGGATGGACCAATGGATTTGTCATTTCCCTTCTTGAGGAAGGATGGCTTGTTTAGCCAAATTAAGCAGTGTCCAGATCAACCCCTTCCAAGCACAAAATCAACATTTAGCAATTTGAATGAGTGGGCCTTTGTATTATGTAGATGAAAATTAGATCTATAGACTATTAATCCTCAATATATTTATGTTTTATCCTTAGTAAGACTTTCTGGGGTCTCCTTGCTGTCTCATTTATGTAAATAGTCAAGCATAAGGTATTTTGATATTGTAAATATTTAGATGTGTCTTGGGGTTTATGTATTCAGCTTAGTTACCTCATAGTTGTGCATATAAGCTAATGCACATGAAGTGTTCAGTAACTCAGAAAGTTGAAGTAACGTACTTAACATGAGCAGAGTACTTCTGTAAAATCAGGTTGAATTAAAAATTTACAAGGAGAGAGTCTTAGATAATTTAGTCCAATTTCTCACTTCATGTTGTTATCCCTATAGAATTGTTTACTTGACATTTTGATTTGAACCTCAACATTTAACTTTCTCTTGCAAATAGGCTTCAATATTAATGTAGCTGGGCTTGGACTGTTGAACCCAGATCTTACCTGAGGCAGGTATTTGACAGCAGGAACCATGTAGATATAATTTTGTATGGAACATGTGAGGCAGAAGCCAGGTGTGGGTAATTCACTGCAAGGAGATGAAGGAGATGTTAATAAGGTTACTTCTAATGTTCATGTCATTTCTGATTCTTTAACAATTGCCACATTTTATGTTTCACAGTTTCCAAAAGCAACATTGGCTAGAGGGTTTAGAAAAATCATTATGCACTGCCATTTATTAAAATTATAAATGGCGCTAAATGTTGCTTAAGCACTTTCTTCATCTGGAAAATAAAGGTATTATTAGTACATTCTTCAGAGGGAAAGTGTGAGGCTTAAATAAGCTAATCAATCTAAAATTTACAGTGGCTCTTGGAAGTACAATAATGTGCTCAATTTTACTTTTGTATTATGCCATTTCAAATTATTTACTGAACACTCATCTGTGTCAAACAATTTGCTAGGCACTGAGGGTTCAGCATACAACAAAAGATACAAGACCCTTGCATTTACAGAGATCATATTACAGTGGATAAAGGCAAACAATAAACAAAAAAATGTGAGAAATCAAAATTAATGGTGATGGTAAAGTCTATAAAAAGAAATTGAAATGATAGAATATAAGCAAGCGGTCATTCAAGGTCTTCCAGGAGAAATTAAACTTAATTTGAAATTTGATTGAACAGAAGTAAGTCCTATGATGTTAAAGGGGAAGAAGATTTCCAGTGATTAAAATATATAGACCAAAACTTCCAAAGGAAGACCATCCTTGCAGCATTCAAAGACCAAAATGAAGCCACAGTGACTTGAAAGTAGTAAAGGGGAAGAGGGAGTGAGGGCAAGATGTGGAATGATAGAATATGATGTTATGACTCATATATATAAAGTTTGGAGACCATAGTAATGAACCTGGATTTTATTCAAATATAAAGAGAAACTACAGAGGAAGATATCATGGTCAGATTTAAATGTCTTCCTTCCTTCCTTCCTTCCTTCATTCTTTCCTTCGTCCCTCCCTCCCTCCTTCCTTCTTTCTTTCTTTTTCTTTCTTTTTTTCGTTCTTTCTTTCTCTCTCTCTCCTTCCTTCCTTCCGTTCTTTCTGTTTCTTTCTTTCTTTCTTTTTCTTTTCTTTCTTTCTTTCTCTTTCTTTCTTTCTTTTCTTTCTTTCCTTTCTTTTCTTTCTTTTCTTTCTTTTCTTTTTCTTTCTTGTCTCACTTTGTCACCCAGGCTGGAGTACAGTAGGATGATCATGGTTCACTGCAGCTTCCAACTCTTGGCCTCAAGTGATCCTCCCACCTTGCTTTTGATTTCAGTTTCAAAATGATGACAACGGCTTCTGAGTTATGTAGAAATTATAGAAAGGCAAATGTAGAAGAAGAAAGATTACTGATCTACCAAATGTGGTTAATGAAGATCTAGCAAATGTGGTTAATGAAGATGAAGCAAATGTGGTTGAACTTGGTAGAATGTTAGCCATGAAAATGAAAATGATTACTGCAGAACAGCATTGTTCAATGGAACTTTCTGTGATGATGGAAATGTTCTGTATCTGAGCACTGGAAATATAATGAGCATGACTGTGAAACTCACTCTTACAAATTTTATTTAATTTTAATTAATTTAAATTTAAATATCCACACATGACTACTGATTTTCCGATTGAACCATGGAGCTCTAGAAAGTGACAGGTTGGAGTCAAACTGACACACCTTTAGAAGTCCATGTTCTTAGCCACAGACCTGTAGCGCATTACTTAAAAGGTGCAAAAGAATAATTTTTGAGCTGCTCCTTTTATAACTCTTCCCAAGCTTCCTCTTCCACTTCAGATACGGAGGGGGTGATCAGCAACACCGAGAGAGTGCAAATCATGCCACCCACCACTTTCCCACTGTGGGTGCTTCTGCAGAGCCCAGGCTGCCTTGCAATTCCCCTCTTGTTCATAGCATGTGGTATAAAGTGAGAAGGAGAAATACATTTGCTTTCTAGGAACACTTAGCGATCCTGATAATGTGTTTAGTACCAAAGACCTGCTTTAAATTGTGAAGAGGTTGTATTTAAAACTGTCTCTTTCCAGTTGATTGTTGATTTATGGCATCATTATAAGTGACAACAAATAGCTTCTCTGGGATGGTAGAAATGCAATTAGATTGTCGCAGACTGTCAGCAGTTGTATTTGGGTGTGATTTTTAATGCACTCTTTATGTAAGCCTCTACTGCTAATAGTAATAATAGAAACACAACTTGTTCTTTTAAGGAAGGGGGAATAATGAGCATATTCTATTATATTCAGAGTGGGAGTTGCAGCAAAGAAGGTGCTGTAAATATTGGAGTTCTCAAGATTCTCCTTGCTTAGTGCCTGCATTTACTAAGAACTCAATAAATATTTTAAGTGAAAAAACAAATGACTAACAAAATAAGCGCCCTTAAAAAATAAAACTCCAGAATGAGTATATCCAAAGTGTGCTCATTACCTCAAGTAATCTCACTAGTTGATGCATACTTATTTCAATATTTCTCTCAAACGATGTTTGAGACTGCTTCTGAAAAATTTCAGTCTCTTCTAGGTGATAGTTAAGGGCAGACACAGTTGATGGTTCTTAGGTTCTTAGGTAAGTTCTTAGGGGCTCTGGAAATTTACATTAATACTGAATGACCATTGAACATCCACGGTGTGCAAACCTCACCCCTTTATAGGTGAACAAATTGCACGTGTTAGGGACCTGTGCAGCTGTCTTTTGAGTCTATGACCTTTTAAAATAAACAGCCTCTCTAATGACGAGTAGTTAACTTCATAATCTTTGGAAAGAGCAAAAAACCAGCTGCATATGGGTGAATAATGTGACTGTTGATCAATTTGGGGGATGCTTTTTTTTGATGAAAAATGCAGTATGATAATATACGTATAAAACAAGCCCATAAACTAGAATGAAAAGAGACTTTCCAATGTTCTCTGAAACTAGTCAGTGCCATTGCATTAAGCGAACATTGTTTTGAGGGAACCAGTATAAAAGCAAAAAACAAAAACAAACAAACAAGAAACCCATCTTTAACTTTGTTTTCTAAAGACCAATTGCAATGAGAAAACTGAAATAGTCAGGGGTCTCTTGGCAGAAACCAACAAAATCTGGGAGTTCTTCTTTGGAAGAGAGGCATACTGAAGAAAGCACAAATCTAACCAGCTGTTCTCATCCTAGCAGTGTTCAGGAAACGTGTAGCTCACCAGGCCAGGAGAATAGCTTTTGGCAATACTAGTCGGCGACTAGCAGTAGCCCTCTTATTTATTTATTTTACAGATTCTTCGGTGTTCCTTCAAATAATCTTAGACATAAGACGAAAAGGAGGATGACAAATACTTAAGTTAGTTTCACTACATTTCGAGCCAACATTCTTCTCTAGGAAAAGGAAAACTATGATGCAAACATCACTGTCTGAGCTTGGCCCATGTTCACATAATTTATTCCCTGAATGCCTGCTGAGAAACTGTGATGTCTCAGGTCCTGAGCCAGATTTTGGCGTGTCATCAGTATATGATAGACATGTGGTCCCTGCCTGCATGTGGATTTTAGTAGATACATTGTTTGGGAGGAGAGATACAATCTCATTTTAAGTACAGTGCTCAGGAAAGTACCAGACATATACTGCACTGAAAGATTTTATTGCTCATAAATAGTTCAGCCTTTATTTTTCAGTCACTCAGAACTCATATGCTGAATTCTACCCACAGTGCTAGCAGCAGTCAGGTAACACTGATTACCAAAAAACCATTGTTCTCTAATGAACAAGACTCATGTCCAACTCTTGTATTTCTGCTGCATACTTTCTTTCCTGAGCTCTAAACTTAGCTATCCAGTAGGAAGTGGAACATAAAATGGTTATCTCAAAATCAATGCATCTAAAGAAGTATTTGATTTTTGTTCTTCAGGTATCTTCTCCCCTCAGTCCTTACTTAATAAATGCTATCACCACTTACTGAATTACTCAAGTCATAATACCTGATAATTACTCTTATTTCTTCCTTTCTTCACCTCCCCACATCCTGTTCCTAAACCATATTTTGAATAATCTGTTCTTCTCCACTTTCTTTCTCTCTCTTTTTTTTTTTTTTTTTTTTTTGTGAGATGGAGTCTTGCTCTGTTGCCCAGGCTGGAGTGCAATGGTGCGATCTCAGCTCAGTGCAACCTCCACCTCCCGGATTCAAGCGATATTCCTTCCTCAGCCTCCTGAGTAGCTGGGATTACAGGCGTGTGCCACCGCATCAGCTAATTTTTGTATTTTTAATAGAGATGGGGTTTCACCATGTTGGCCAGGCTGGTTTCAAACTCCTGACCTCAGGTGATCTGCCTGCCTCAGCCTCCCAAAGTGCTGGGATTACAGGCATGAGCCACCATGCCCGGCCTTCTTCTCCACTTTCATTGCTACTATTCCAGTCCACACGACCACTGTCACCAATCTGAACACCTATGATAGTCACCTTATTGATCTTTCTCTCCTACCCTTGCCTTTCCATAAACCATTCAACACATAGCAGATAGAAGGATATTAATAAAATCAATTTTTCTGAAAATAATGTTTAATCACCTTCTCTTGAATTTTTATTTAAAATTCAAACTCTAAGCCATGACTAAAATGACTATATATCATCTGATCATCAGATATACAAACTGCTTTCTCACCTCAGTTAATTCGTGTGTGGCCTGATGGTAACACTCTTCCGAGGAGCTTCTCATTTGATTGCCTGGTTTCTTTACAACATTCAGATCTTCTCAGGACAGCTTTAACTGACAACTCGATCAAAAATGTAAAGTCTCTCTTACTACTCTATTGCATCACCTGGTTTATTTCTTTCTTTGCAATTCTCACTCTTGAAAATTATTTTCTTTATTTGCATACTTCTTGAAACATAAATTCTATAGGGAAAAGGACATAATATATTTTGATTTTGTTGTTTTCCCAGAACATAGAAGATAGGTAGGCACATAATAGATGCACAGTAAATATTTTTTGAAAGAATAAATGAGACCTTTAACCATGAAGACCATGTTCGAGCCACTCTTTGATCTACCATTGAGATATGGCATTATTATTCAGGGACCTTTTCATTTATCTTCCCAGTGGAATTCCACAAGGAGGCAGTCCTTACTTCAGAAATAGACCTATTACTGTGGTTGAGCATTCAGAGACTCAACACACATTCTAAATATAGTCCTTGTATTCAGTGATTTCACAATAGCTCTCCAGAGAATGTTTAAAGACTTTCACTGAAACGAGTCACCTCACAAATTAATTTGCTAGTTTTCAATCTTTATTAATGCAAATTGATTGGATACTGTAAACATATACAGATGAGTGTTCAGGTTCCCACTGTTTTTTCTGCACACTGAGACAGTATGAAAAAAAAAGGCTTTGCAAATAGACACAACTTCAATAAAGAACATGGTTGAGCCATCATTTCCAAGCTGGAAACTCTCTCTTGTTACTGGCCCACGTAGCTGTCTAAAAGGAATTTCACTTCTACTTTAAAAATGTAAAATTTCTTGCATACATTTTTATTTCCCAGAAAGACATAAAGTGACATGGTATTTTGGCAACCTAAGAATATTTTTGAATAATCAGACCCGAGTGCTGATCAGTTTGAGAAGACATGTGGTACAGCCAAGTTGTTTAGTGTCAGCTACTATAAAGTGTAAAACTCATCCAGGGAATAAGGAATCACTTTCTCACTGTTCTCTTTGGGTGAAATATATGCATTGCTTCCTAGTTCACAATGCCCAGTGGAAAGCAAACTGAGGACAAAGGCAGAAGGGTAGATGCTTTTTCTTGGTATTCAAACGGCAGAACATATTTTTTACAAAGATAAATCTCACCTTTGCACAACATTATGCATGTCTAGAAGAGTTTTCTGTTGCACCTTCTCACTAAATCTTCATACCAAATAGCACCTTGCACTGTATCAGGAGAAACTGTCATTATTTTCCTTTTAGTTAAATTCAAGTGGACATAGAGGTAATGGCAAATGTCTCATAAATTTTAGGAAACAATAAAAGGTAAAAAGGGGCTACAAGTGCGACATTTTTAATTTAGTTTTAATCCTGAATCAAGATGCTAATAGACATTTAATAAAGAAGTAAAGATTCAGGTTATGTACATTAAAAAATGATGAATTTAAGAATATGATCATCCTACTTCTTATGAAGGAAATAAGCTCAGAGAAATGTAGATAGTTTTGTAACGATAAGCATAAATGTGTCATTAGATATACTGTTTCACAAACTTTCCTGTCAGTGAGACAGAAGCAATCATAATTTATAAATAAGAAGAATGATAAAGAAAATTTAAGAATTAGATACGTGTGTGTCAAGCTATTGAAGTCAATAAGTACAAGCTAATTAACTTATTATATAGTTTATTATTTTTAGAGTTGTTTTCAAATATTTTCTTTCTCCCCCATTTAAAAAAGAACCATCACCTTTCTTCCTTCTTCATTTTCAATCTTTAATTTTTCAAGTCCTAGCAAAATAATCATAGACAATCACTGACATTTAGTGATATTTGTTTCTGACAGGCTAGTTTTTATTGAAGATCTAAACATATCTTTTTTAATTCCATGGTGATTCTAGATTGCCTTTGAACTTAACATTTTAGGATTTTATTTTGCCCTTCCACAGAGCTGTATGGTTTTACTAATACAAAATATTTGCTAAATCAGGCAGCGATCTACATTATTAATAACTATGAAATATTATAAATATCTAAAGAGTAATATTATAAGCAACCAAAAAACTACATCAGATTTTTATATATTAAAGATTAATTACTTTTGTCAAATATTATGAAACTGCGCTTAGAGTATTACTTTCATTGGTATAGATGACAATTAAAATTAGATACTAAGAAAGAACGATTTCTTAGAAGAAAACTGTGAAAACATCAGAAAATGTTTGATTTCTCAAACCTTAAATTTTACTTTTGAAATAGAAGCAGTTTTTTTCCATTAAATTGTTTTTTCCACACAAGAAAATTTGTATGTACACTGTCTAATATGGTAGCCACCAGCGACTTGTGGCAATTGAGCACTTGAACTGTGGCTAGCTCAAATTGAGATGCGTTATAAAGGTAAAATACACAACAGTATTCAAAGACTTAGTACAAAAAAGCTTCATTAATACTTTTTGATATTAACCACATGCTGAAATACCAGGATTTTTAGTGCATTAGGTTAAAATATTATTAAAATTAATTTAATCTGCTACTTTTTTACACAGAAGCACTAAGAAATTTAGAAGTTTGTGTCACTTATATGAGCAATACTTGTTTAAACATGTACAAATGTTCTTGAAAACTATAAAGCTGTAACTACTTGTATTTATTACATACTGAAACCCTCCTCACTTGACAAATGTTGAAAGTTAGTCTTTGCTTTTACAGAAACTTATTCTGCAATGTCTGCCAATTACCATTTGTATGCCATTTATTTCAATAATTGTGGAGAAAAATGCTGATAATAAGGAGTCTTTTTTTGTTTCATAGAATTCTAGTGAATATAAAGATAATGAGGGAAAATCTCCTAAATTTAATAAATAATTATGTTAAATGAAAATAATGCAGAGCTAGGTAAGGGATAGGGACATTAAACTTGAAGATATTTTGGGGCACATCAACATATTTTTATTTCATAATTCTGTAAGATATTTCATATAGGGAAAGGCTCACAAGAAAAAATTATATAAAAAAAGAAATTATAAAACCACATATACGGTATGGTCTGTGAGAGAAAAGAGAAGGGAAATTTACTTTATTCTTTAAAAAAATAGTTATTTTGATGTAATTAGTATTGATAGATTCATGAATTATGAGTGATTTCTATTTTCCCTTTTTGTTTTATATTTTTAAGTAAAGGTATATTTATTTTTGATATCACTATAATGAAAATATATTAACTTTGTGCTAAAGTACCTTAATAATTTTCTGCAAAGCTTTTAATACTAGTCAGCAGCCAACAAGATAACTTGACATGAATTCATTCCAAAAACCCAGAGTCATCAAGGAAATAATGTTTCCCAGTAACATGGCCAAGGGAAAACACTATTAAAATTTTCTTCGTAATTACACACAGAATCCAGTCGGTACAGCGAAGACAATTTGTAGAAGCCTGAGGCTCTGTCCACAGAATCTGGTTTCCAGGTAATTTTTCAACTGTTTTCCCACTTTCGAATATATATATTTTACACGTAGATCCTGACTATTCACGCTTAGGGGGAAAATGAAACTAAAATTTGTGAACTGGATTGCATTGCTTTAGGATAGTTCCCCCACGTAGGGCAAACACAACCTTTCTAACATAAGATGAAAAAAGTTGTCCAGTTAAATTTCAGCAAAGACAGACCACAGACGGGTTAAGAATGTCTTTGCCGTTCCCTAAGCAAAATAAATTGATCTTTGTAGTGCTTTTGGCGAAAAATATTTCAGATTTTAAAAAAAATCAAAAGCAGAATAAAAAGAAATGTGGTGCTTTCTTTGGGAGATATAGAAAGGTGTTTTTATCTAAATGGATAAAATATATTGTCAAATAGAAAATATATATTCTTGAGCACATATGCAAGAAAATTGAAAGAGTAAATGAGAAGTCAAAGTCAAAGTCATCGCAAATAAGGAGACCATTCACTTGACAAATGTTAATGGAGGTAAAATGTATGGAATATATCAAAAATTGGTTTGCAAATTGATAAGCAGGGCTGACAAAATATAGGCAGATGCCTGTTAAGGTGCCAAACATTGAAAATGCTAGAAAAAGTACCTATCAGGGAACCAAGATTATTTTCAGTGGAGCTAAAATGAAAGTTTCTGAGTGGCATTTACCATGCAAAAATGTCTCTTAAATATTGTCACAGTGGAAAATTGTTCTATCAAAATAGAAGGTTTTTGTTTTTTAATATTGCCTTTAGACCCCTCTAATGGCCTTGAGAATTTATGAGGTTAGATCTCTCTAGTCAGGGCTTAGAATCATTTTAGAGCACTCTTACTAACTAGTTAACCTACCTTTATTTTTAGTCATTCATTAATGCAACAAATGTTTACAAAGCAACCACTCTGTCAGTTATTATGATGACTCTAAAAATATAGTGATAAACAAAACACAATTTTATCTTTTCTTACAGAGCTAGCAAGGAAAAAATATATAATAATGTAATAATTACTTATTTCATAATTACTGACCTGTTGATGTGAAGAAGTGCATGAAGCATGTGGTAAAATTTTGAGATTCAGGGAAAACTTCTTGAAGAAAGAGGCCTATGAATTGAGACTGGAGGTATAAATAGCAGTTAACTAAGCAAAGAAAACAACTGGGGTGACTGGTTGCTCTAGGCAGAGGAAATGTGAAGATGCTAAATCAGGAAGAAGCGAATGTGTTGTAGAGATATAAAGAAATGCAATATGAAAGCAAGAAGACAGAAAGAGAAGGGAGCTGCATGATGGTGAAGAGGGAGGTGGAGCTAAACCACAGTTGAGGAGTATATGTTCTATGCTGTGTGCAATGAAATCAGAATGATTAAACATGTTTGCAAAAGATAAAAATATGGAGGTTATCACATAATAATAACAATGATTGAGCACTAAGTAATTTTGCATATCTTATCTCATTTAATCAGTTGATGGCCCATTAAGCTGGAGAAAATAAGTTGTGGCTTATTTTACTTACTTTTATAAAGTCCCAAATAATGTTCTGTATTTCCTAAGCATATATCTTTTTTTTTAAGCATATTTCATTCTTTCTTCTTGGGTATTGTTTTTCTTTCTCTCTTTTGTTTGTTTTGAGACGGAGTTTTGTTCTTGTTGCCCAGGCTGGAGTGCAATGGCACTCATTTTATTCTACAATTTATATATTCTTCAAAATTGTTTTGAGTTTATATAATGAGTTTCCCATTTAAAATCACAGGTAGTTGGGGTTTTTCTTTCGGAATGTGAATCTATTTTAAATCCTTCTTAAAACATGGTTGTGTACAGATGAATATGATGCATGAAGCCACTTGAGATGGGCAGAAGGATAGCCTCTGATAATAATCTGGCCACAGAACCTTTCTAGTCTTGGTTTTCATTGAACCTGCTAAGTCTAGTTCCAGGAGCATCTTGAGAAGAAATCCTATCCATTCTGCCAAAATGTGTCTCAATGTTTGGAAAACTGCATGCACGCATGGCTACCACCCTCATTTTTATGTTGGACCCATTTGAGGAGTAAAATTCATTGCTCCTCAAGCAATCTGCAAGAGCACTGACTCACTGTGGCTCCTCAGGCTCCTGGCACAACCCAGATTCTCATGAGTGATCACCTTAAACTATGTTGTGAAGGGACTTGTGATTAAATGAATGAGCACCGGAGTTTGACTACAGTAAATCAGCAAATAATCACAGGCATGGAAAAATATATGAGTGCAATTTCACAATGCCTCATATATCTGCATTCACCTTGGCAGGATTTGATACTCCTTGCATTGAGCTAGAAGTCATCTTTTATACCTAAGTCATGGGGACAGGAATATTCAACTTTGTTTACTCTTGTAACCACTTATACCATAGTTCCCACAACTTCTCGCTTCAGATGCTTCTGATGTACCTTGAAAGCCCTTCATATATAATTTTTATAAGGTTCTGTTCTATGAAAGATTGCCTAAATTTTTAATATTAAGGTCGTATTTTGCAGATACTATTTTTTAAACATGAAAAATTTTTGATATGGATATATTTCTTTTAGAAAAATATCATTTATTCATTTGATGAGCTAATTATCTTTTGTACAATTTTAGGACTAAATTATATGTGAAGAATTCCATTAAAAAAGAGTAGTTTGTATAGATTATGCCATTTCTATTCCTTAACTATATTTAATTAGTCCATTTTATTTTACCAGGATAAAAAGTTTTAAGACATGTGCTAACCTCAAAGCTATGGACTAGTTCACAGAAAATAATCAGTTGCCTTACTTATAAGTGCTCATTTAATAAACCCATGAGTATCTTCATGTTTTGTTAACCTCACTTGAATAAATAGAACTCAAAACTGACTCTACATTAAGGCTCTGCAGCTCCTTAAATTTATTTGAGAATATTGACACAGATGTTTATGACTTCTGTGTCGAAGAATGGGCAAGGAAGAGTCTTCACCTCACTGATATTCCCTCCTAAAATCAATGTTGTTGACACAAGTTAATGAGAAAATCACAGACCATTGTCTTAGTCATGGTAGGATATTTGCAAGATTGCTGCTGTCCTCCAAGAATTCCCTAGAATTGCACATATTTTTCATAATGAGAGATGGTCTTTGAGGATTTTAAAAGATATCTTAGCAGTTTATGGATATATATATATATATATATTTCTAGGAATAATATATATTTTTTCTTTCTCTTCTGCAACACTGCTGCTACAAATGTAGATCCTCAAACATTTGATTTTGTATGAAGACACATGGTCACCACTAGCACATTTAGAAGGCAATTTGGCAATTGGAGATCCTCTGGGTTTTGTTTTGTTTCTGTTCTCATTATTGCTTCTTTATTTCAAATGCAGTATTTAATGATTGTCATATATAATTTCAAATATAGTTTTAAATTTGGAAAAGTGAAATTTTATTCTACAATTTATATATCCTTCAAAATTGTTTTGAGTATATGTAATGTGCAAGGAACTTTGCTAGCACTCAAGATGCTACAGGTATATGAGATATCTTTGTATCACACAGATCTGTGAAACATCTAAGCTCTACTTCCTAAGGAGAAGAAAGGTTAGTAACTGAAATGTTTACAAAGTAATATGTGCTTTAAGACGTATACAAATCTGAAGATGTAGAAATTATTTTCTTCAATGGATTCTCAGAAATGTCCTCATGTAGGTAGCCATTTGAACTTGCTCATAAAGAAAGGTAGGGTTTGTGCCTATGGGTGGGAAATTGATGTAGATCAAGTGAAGGGCAAAGACATGTAAAAAGAGATGGAGGATGGAAAGAATGGAATAATCGAAGAATTTGTTTTATATGAATCAAGTGCCTAGGGTTATGAGATCCTTGAAGGGCAGCAAAGGGAAGGGAGATTTCCTTTAAAAATTGAAATTCTGAATAATGAAATGCTAGTTTTGACTGCAAAGCTCTGACCACTCACTCTTTGACTTTCAATCTGACCACTCACTCTTCTACTTTAAATCATTGGTGGTCTCCATAGACACACAAGTTGTCTGAAAACAGATTGGAATAAAGAGACAATGAAAGCCATAGAAATAGAAGTGATAGAAGGGCTAATTAGGGGCTATTCTAAGTTAAAAACTAGAGATCATGGGAGGTTAAAATAGAAAGTTCGAAATAGAAATAGGGGACCCATAATAACCTGTAGATTATCGTAGCAACAACGATACGGGTTTACATGACTTGTTTGTAAATCGGCCCTTTCTCCATGTTGTAACACATATCCAATGATGATGCTGAAGATCAGAACATAGGGCACAGGAGCAAAATACATTCTGTTTAATACAAATTATAACGTTGGAAAGAACAATAATTTTAAGAAGTCAAAGAGATTAACCTAGTTTTGACATTAGACTTAAAAACGTCTGTAGGATTTCATTTATGTGTAACCTTTAAACAGATAATCAGAAACTGGAACACATGGTGGAAAAATAATAAAGATATAGATTGAGGAGTCACTTGGGCAGTTTAGTTAAGTAAAGCTATTAGAATGGATAGGATGCATGATAGCCTACTCTACAGAGTAGAGTAGAAAAGCCAGACTACAACCAGGATTCTAGTTTCAGCTTCAACAAGAACTACCAAGAACTCGGTATGTATTACTCCTAACTTTACAAGAGGAACATGGATAAACTAAAAATCAACAAATTTTCTTGCACCCTTCAGAGATCTGAGGTTGCAAGGCAAATTGCCAACCCTAAATCTGGAGATAGAGGTGGATCCAGAGAAACAGTTGAAATCTGCTTACTTTGGGCAGAGCTCCCTGAAGCCATAAACTGGCAGGTACAATTTAATGGTTTGTAGGGTGAGCGTGGATTAGCCTGTGGGTGAGAACCTCCTGAGGCCACAGTCTTGAGTTCCACCCTTCTGTAGATTTTACCTCCAGGGCCCTCATCAGCTTCTCACAGTGAAAAACCTGAGAAAGGTCCCCCTCATGGTTTCAACAATGAGAGGTGGAGGAGTGGAGGGTGGGAAGAGGAAGAGACATTATGAATATGCCCAGATCTTTCTTTATATTAAAGGTCTATTGCCCAGGAGCTCAGGAGGTACTTTTGTCACAACCTTCTCCAAGATAGAGGAAATTCAATTTTTCTATTTCATCACCCACTACCTTTCCATCTTGCCAAAGAGATAAAAGAAAAGCATAGTCAACAGGGGTAAGAACATCAACAGAGTAAATGGGAAACACTACAGCCAGGGAGTGAATGGGAGAAAAGAAATTGTATCATTGTTGAGATACTTGCTAAGGTCACAGCTGAAAGACAGCTCCACTAAAAGATGGAGATTTAATTTGACAATTACATAACGTTTCCCATCTTTGTCACCACAACAACAGAGACCCAGTGCATTAAGAGTGGATTGCAGATGAAAGAGCTGCAAGAAATTGATTTTTCTCTGAGTAGGGGTATTTAGGAAAGCGCAGAGCAAATAGGAAACAAAAAACATCATTAGAGGAATGTGAAGGCTTTGGAGCCTACAGTTATAGCAAATGTCATACTTGTCTCAACTCTTAGCTAGATGAAGATAAAAATACTAGAAGCCTGTGTTCCTCAGTTCCTATTACTGCATAGAGAATGTCAGTTTTCCACAAAAAAATATTCAAAGACATGCCAAGGGCAAGAGAAAACAGTCTGAAGAGACAAAGCCATCAACAGAACCATACCCAGATATAATACGGTTGTTGTAGATTATCAGAGATGAAATTTTAAATATCTATGTTTAAAATGTTAAGGGCCCAAATGAATACAATGAACTTTTAATACTCAACAATAAGAAAACAAAACACCTAAGTTAAAAGTTGGGAAACATCTGAAGAAGCACCTCACCAAAGAAAATATAAAGATGGCAAATAAGCATATGAAAAGACTTTCAGCATCATAGTTCCTTAGAGAAATGCAAATTTTTAAAAACGACGTTACGGCACACCTACTAGAATGGCTATCTTTATTCAAATGGCAGTACCAATGCTTTTGAGGATATGAACAATAGGAACTCTCACTCATTGATAGTAAGAATGCAAAATGACATGGCAACTGTGGGCATAGTTTGATAGTTTCCTGCAAAATTAAGCATGGTTTTCTGTACAGTCCAGTAATCACACTCATAGATCTTTGTCCATGTTATTTGAAAAGTTATGTCCACATAAAACCTTCTTATAAATATTTATAGGATATTTTTCTCTAATCACCAAAAACTGTAAGCAGTAAGATATTTTTCAATAGGTGAATAAATAAACAACTTTTGGTGCATTTGTATAATAAGATAACACTTAATGATGAAAAGGAATGAGTTATCAAAACTTACAAAAATGTGGATGAATTTTAATTGCATATTGCAGTTTGGACAGGCTATCACTGTAAAATTCAATTTATATGACATTCAAGAAAAAGTAGCACTTTAGAGACAGTAAACATAGTACCGTTTGCCAGGGGTTTGGGCAGGGTTTTGAATTTGTGAAGCACAAGGGATTAGTAGTGTGGTGAAACTATTTTATATGATGCTGTAATAATAAAATATGATACAATGCTTTTATCAAAAGGTACAGAACTTTACATCACACAGGGTGATCATCGATGTCTACAAAGTTTAAAAAATCATTTAGGCCCGGCACAGTGTCTCACGCCTGTAATCCCAGCACTTTGGGAGGCCAAGGCGGGCGGATCACAAGGTCAGGAGATCGAGACCATCCTGGCTAACACAGTGAAACCCCGTCTCTACTAAAAATACAAAAAAATTAGCCAGGCGTGGTGGCAGGCGCCTGTAGTCCCAGCCACTTGGGAGGCTGAGGAAGGAGAATGGCGTGAACCCGGGAGGCAGAGCTTGCGGTGAGCTGAGATCGCACCACTACACTCCAGCCTGGGAGACAGAGCGAGACTCTGTCAAAAAAAAACCCAAAAAACAACAAAAAAAGCAAAAAGCAAAAAACAACAACAAAAAAAACCATTTAGGTGGGCAGAGGATTGTAAGGTGAAATGCAGAATGCGACAAAAATGTCTAATTGAATGAAGTATGTATGTGAAACCTCACTAAAGTGAGTGGTTGGAAAAGGTGCTGGCCTAAGTGATTTTTAAGTGAGTGGGATCTGTAAGAATAAAGCCAAAGGAACTGAAGAACTGTGCATAAACACTGTACTTGAGTTGATATAGCTGTTTCCATTGGAGTAGGGGTTAACGATTCTGAAATCACTATACATATATGCTATAATTGAACAATTAAGTAAATTGATGTCTGATGGTGGGAGCCAAGTTTTTTTACTGTTGGACTACAACATTGAAAATATGCAAGAAATGGAGGCTGGCATGGTCCATGTTGTAATGAGTTACAGTTAGAGACATCATGTTTAGCTTATAGATACAGATGGTTACATGGAGAACTATTTATACATAAGTGTATCAATCGGATCAGTACTAACACATATATTTCCTTCCTCTGTCAGCTGAGAGGGACTACAAATAATAACGCCCCAGTAGCATGAGTACACCTAGCACACAGAACTTGTTTTCTGATACCATTATTGCATAAAGAAACTAAATCTTTTTAAAAAGATGTCTTACTTTAGGTCTGGGGCCAGAAATATACAAATGACACTGGAGGTTCTTATAGTGACAGAAGGAAGGAAGTACTCCAAAACGCCAACAATGATGGGGTTTTGTCAAAGGAACACAGGAGCCAACTGAAAGAGCTCTCAACAGCCAAACCTGGAACAGTTTGAGAAAAAAAAAGTACATATATATATATATATATATATAAATATATAAATCGCTATTGGATTGTAACCCAAAAATATACAAGATAATTTAAAGTATTAAATATCTATAACAAACGTATAAAAGTATAAAATGTATATATGTAAACATATGTGTATATATATATATATAGGTAAAAAAATCTTTAGAACACACTAATACAAATAAGAGATTGAATAAAAATATAGAGGAGAAGAGAAAAATCTCCTGTGAAAAATAATTTCAAACAACATATGTAGATGTGCCGCCACTGGAGAGGTGGAGCACAATTTCTACTCCTTCAGTTTGGACTGTGCATAGCGCATTTATTCTGAAGAGTATAATATAGAAAAGTGGGGGAAGAGATTAACTTTACAGGGGAGAAATGTGATAAACACTACCTCAATCAGATGATCAATGTTAACACTAATATTAATAGTGATAAGTGGTAGAATGTGTCCTTGACATGATGTGAAGAGAATGTACATTACTATTTTGGTTTTCCTCCCCAAAACCCATAACCACTGTGTCATCATGAGAAAAACGTCTGACAAATTTCAATTAAGGGGCTTTCTGTTATTAAAAATACCTGATCAGTACTCCTTAAAACTGTCAAAGTTTTCAAAAACAAGAGAAATCTATGAAACTGTCACATCCAAGAGAAGCCTAAGAAGACTTGATAACTAAATTTAATGTCATATTATGGGTAAGATCCTGGAACAAAAAAAGGAAATTGGGTAAAAATTTATAGATCTGAAAAAAGTATTTGATAATAATGCATCAATGTTGACTCATTAATTGTGACAAATATGGTGTATTATTGCAAATATTACTTACAGTTGGAACTGGGAACTGTAAGCACATGGGAACTCATAATCTTTCTGTAAATCTAAAAGTATTATGAAATAAAATAATTTTATAAGGACAGGGAGAGAGATTAAGAGAGTTCATGAAAGTAGATGTATTCCAGGAAGTCTCGTGCCATAAGCAGAGATAAGAAACCATTTCAAGAAGAAAGAGGTAAACCACTGCATCGAATATTGAAGGAAAATTAACATACTATGAGAGAAATGACTGATAAATTTAACACCAAGTAGTAAAGCTGCTACTATCATGAAACTTTTCTTTAGGGTAGCTGAGTAGGTTGGCTTTCCAGGTGAGAAAACCACCAAGTGAAAGGTGTTCAAGTAAATTAATAAAAAGTTTCTATTGATTCTGTTCTATATACTGCTTTTAACCATTTTCAACACACTGAATTATTAATCCCTTGGAACCCAGGCAAGGTTCGTTTGTGTGAATTTGTATGGGTGGCTAACAGCACAGCCAGTTTCACCGCTTGGGGAAAGCAGAAGGACAGCATAGCCTGCACTTTCCAGTTGGCAAAATCTGGAGGAACAGAGGAAAAAACTGCTGGCAGTGGGCATGGGAAAACTCTTCCAGTTCTTTGGTTGCACAGTTGAAAACTCCATGTGCTTCCTGTCACACAGCAATATTTTCACACCTCTTGTGCCATTAATTAAGTTCTCTTTATCCTCCTGAATTCGGAGAAGAGACCCCCATCATTGAATGTTGAGATCCATTTATCATGGGGCAAGCATGGGATATATTCAATATTGGATGGTTTTTCCATTATCATTTCTGCACAGTAGGGCTGAGTTAGGTGTGAAACACCACATGTATTTGCTAAAGCAACTGATCTTGTCAGAGAGCTAAACCTTTTGGGAAAAATCATTCAGACCGTCTGTCTAAGACTGGGTCATAAATTGCATACTTTTATTTCCATAGAATTTTATTGTGTAGCATTAGTACGAGTTGAATAGTTATTAACAGACTGTGACTTGAATAAATGAATTCTACTATATGTCAACAGCACTGTGGAATTTCAAAATTATAGCCTGAATAGGTATATATATATATATGTGTATATATATATATACATATATATATATATAAAATAGTAATTTAGTTTATGTCAAATATGGGCATTGTATGTAGTCATCATTTAAGTTGGTTACCTAGTCAAAGAAATTACCAATAACAAGTAGAATTTATTTTTGGTTAGTTCTTTGTTGTTTCTCTCTTTTTTAAATGGGCAATTTATGTCTTGTGTTGTTTTTATTTTTTTTACTTTGAAATAATTATTGATTCACAGAAAGATTAGAGAAAATATACAGAGAGGTCTTAGGTACCCTTTGCCTAGGAGACACATCTTGCAATGCTGTAGTACAATATCTAAACCAGGAATTTTATACTCTTATAATCCAAAGAACTTATTCAGATTTCAACAGTTTTACATGCACTTGCATGTTTGGGTGTGTATTTCTACAGAATTTGATTGCATGTGTTGATTCCTGCAACTACCAGCACAATCCGGACACGCAACTCTTCCATCACACTCACCAGCCTTCTGCTACCCTTTTTTAGGCACACCCACTCCCCTCCCGCATTCACAACCCCTGGAAATCATTCATTGCTTCTCCATCACTATAATTTTGTTATTTTAAGATGAAAATATATATGCTTTCATCAAAACCTGTAGAACTTAACATCACAAAGCGTGATCATTGATATATACAAATTTAAAAACATTAATTACAAGGTTAGAGAACTGCAGAATAAAATGCAAAATTTAACAAAAATATCTAATTGAACTAAAAATATATGAGAAACCTCACTAAAGGAAGCAGTTAAGAAAGATGCTGGCCCAAGTAATTTTGTAAATGAGTGGGACATATATATATATGGAGTGTATATATATATATATATGTGTGTATATATATATATATAGAGAGAGAGAGAGAGAGAGAGTATATATATTCTCCCTTCTGAAACCTATTTAGATTGGCTTCTTTCACTCAGCATAAATCTTTTGACATTATTTTTTAATTAAAAATATAGTAACAAATCTCAACTCATTATCAAAATCCCTTAAGTCACTTTAAAATTAGATTTCTGAGCCCAGACAGCAAGGATTTTGGAGATGAAGAATGTGATTTCAGCATCTATTGGCTGAGAATCTCTATGTGTATGGGAAGACTAGACTCTTAAGGTGGGAAGCTTGAAATTTCCTCTGAAGATAATTTATCTTAGTCTCTACTTCCTAAATATTTGTGTTAGGGAGCAAGGTGTCAGGCCCGGGCTATTAAAGGCAGAGGCAGCTGGTGATCAGGGCCAGTAGCATACTGTTGCTGGGTCAAAACAGGATGGTAATGGCCAGAATACCACAATAAGATGATAAGAGTTGAACAGAATGACATGCTCTTGCATTTGACCTGGCTCTACCCTGTCTCACCAGTTCCTTTTCCTTGTCTCTTCCTAGCTTCACATGAGTAGCTAGAGAAAGGCCAGGGGTCAGCATGCTTCAAGCTGGCCTGTGCTACATGGAAAGAGTAGATGACAAATTTATTCACTGATTCCAAGCCCACACTAGAGGTCTGGTCCGCTTGACATAAATCAATTTTTATTATTCCAAAAGTCAAAAGGAATATGGGGCAAGGGAGAAAGCATTATATAAAAAAGACTAGCATATATAATATATAATAAGTTATTCTCTAGGTATCTACAAGGAGAATGAGGCATACAATTTTTTTTTAAATTCAGGTGAAGCCCCTATTCTCTAAGAAGAAGCAGACAAAAGAAGCAAAGTCTATTTGTGTCTAAAATATTTGCCACTTACCAAGGGATATTCTGTAAGTATAATCTTGAGAGGCAGAAACCATATTACTTTTATATAACTAGTGCATTCTAGAGCCTAGCATAGTGCTTTGTCCATAGTATATGTTAATATCGATCATATAAATAACATTATGAGGTAGTAATTATCTCCCTTTTATGGTAGATGAACAAAAGAAAATTGATTAGTATTTATTTATCTGAATGCCTTTCTTAGTCACCGTCTAGACTTATGTGAAATCCATGAAGTATAATCAGAATAATTGTTTCTCTATATTCACTAGGTTCTATTTCTAGGGTTACCCGCAGATAACAATATGTGTATTTGTATGCTTAAGTCCCTTATATAAAATGGCATAGTATTTGCACATAACCTATGCACATTCTATTGTATACTTTGAACCAGCAGTCTCCTACCCTTTTGGCACCAATGACCAGTTTCACGGACCAGGGGGCAGTAGATGATTTCTGGATGATTCAAGAGCATTACATTTATTGTGTGCTTTATTTCTATCATTATTACTTCATTTTAATATATAATTAAATAATTATATAACTCACCATAATGTAGAATCAGTGGGAACCCTGAGCTTGTTTTCCTGCAATTAGATGGCCCCATCTGGGGGGGATGGGAGACAGTGACAGATCATCAGACATTAAATTCTCAAAAGGGATGTGCAACCTAGATCCCTCACATGTGCAGTTCATAACAGGATTGTGCTCCTGTGAGAATCTAATGCTGTGGCTTATCTGACAGGAGGGTGGAGCGGAGGCGGTAATGTGAGTGATGGGGAGTGGCTGTAAATAACAGATGAAGCTTCACTGATTCACCAGCCCCTTACCTCCTGCCGTGTAGCTCAGTTCCTAACAGGTGGGTACTGGTCCTTGGCCCAGGAATTGGGGATCCCTGCTTTAAACTATTTCTAGATTACGTATAAAACCTAAATATAATGTGAATGCTATATAAATAATTGTTATATTGTATTATTATGGGTATTATTTGTATTGTTGTATTGCCATTTTTTATTTTGCATTTTGTATATTTTTGATCCAAGGTTTGGTTGAATTCATGGATGCTGATTGTATTTAGAACTCCTCTTGAGTTACAGTTATTATCACAAGTGACACCAAATATAAGACATGCATGTCCTGGAATAGCAATGGAACAAGGCTTTGGGAACACTGCTCTAAGCATGCCTTTCTATGAGAATGTGGGACTGGTACACAGTGGGTTGTAAATAAAATAAATAAAATGTGCTGTCCTGATTTGAATTGTTCTAGTCACAGCCGGTCATTAGAATCTGGTGGGAATGGCGTTTTTTTGTTTTTTTGTTTTTTTTTTGAGACGGAGTCTGGCTCTGTCGCCCAGGCTGGAGTGCATTGGCGCGATCTCCGCTCACTGCAAGCCCTGCCTCCCGGATTCATGCCATTCTCCTGCCTCAGCCTCCCGAGTAGCTGGGACTGCAGGCGCCTACCACCAGCCTGGATAATTTTTTTTTTTTTTGTATTTTTAGTAGAGACGGGGTTTCACTGTGTAACTTTGAATCAAATTAAAGAGTTTGTTTGTAGGAAAGACATTTTTGATGTTGTTGCATCATTTCCTTTTTCCTTTTTTTTTTCTTAAGTTTAATGATCAGAAGAGATGATTTCATTAGTTTCCTTTCCTCCTTCATATTTTCACTTTGTCCTGGAGGATGACTTTATAGATTTTTCCAGAGGACCACTTTTCCAAAAAATGTTTATAAATCACTAAATCTCATATTAGAAATTTAAAACTAAAATCTATTTCTGTGGACAGCAATTAATTAATCCCTCTTACCCCTCCACAAGATCACAAATTTAGTAAGTGATGAGAATGCAAACATGAATTCTTGAGGCATTAGTGACATAAGCCAGTCATTAGAATTCTATTTCATATTTTTCTCTAGATAAGAGAGATAAAATATCTCATACTGGGGTGGAGTGTTAGGTGTTTTTTTGTTGTTATCCACTGATTTGAATCTGTACTAATTCTGTGAGTAAGGGTCAAACATTCATTAACAGTTTGAAATGTACCTTTTAAATTATTTTATTCGTTTATAGATTGGTGTAAGTCATATTTATGTCATGTTAAAAGGAGGGTGCTTGTTGATATAAAGAGAAAAAATAATATACAAAAAAGTAATTTTAGCATCCTGGTATAGCGTAGAGACCTCCACTGAATAAATCCCCCACAGATACAGTATCTTAAGTTATATCTTAGAAACTGCCTGATAAACATGACCACAATTGCCATTGCTTTTTAGGAGAATATGAGCTCTTAATTTTATGAGACTACTTTCGTGCATCATTAATTTTAATGGAGCTCTACATAGAGAAATATTTTTTAGGTATTGTATAATGCATAGCAAGACCTATGATTCCTAAATAATACAGATAATATTATTTCCCATATAGGAATTAATAAAGAATTCTACATTATGATTTTAGTTGTTTCTGGCATCAAATCCCCCTCACTACCACCACCAATGGCTTTCCTATCAAGCCCGAAGTACAAAATTCATATACTGTTTTGTTTCTTTTTTCTCAAAGAAAACACGTCTCAGAGCTAGGGCGTAATAAAAATGATTCATTATTAGGAGATTACAAGTGAGTTCTGTGTGATTAGTTATTTCATTGTTGAGGGAAAATTCATTCAGTTAACATTAAAAGAGATAATTGATTTAATTCCTTAGAAAGGGTAAGAAAACTTTAAAACATCAATTTAGGACATATAACTTAAGGAGAGTGAGTTTGTGAAAGTGCTGTGAGAAAGCAGACCACTGGATTGATCATATAAGCTTCTCAAAATAAAAAATACAGAACTTAATCTATGCATCTATAATATATGAACTGCATTACATAGTGAGGTCGGTCATGGGTCAGTTTTTGTAGGTTGGAGTCAGATGTTCATATGTTATCATTGCAGACTGGGGACTTATATTTAATTTGATGCCTCATGTTCAGAAAAGAGTGCTGTATATTGGCATTTGACCATATCTGTCAAGTTTCTAGACAGGAAAATTGAAACATATTAGCTTTATTCATGTATAGTTAAGTAACTAGCAAAAGCCTCCCTTCTATTGCTTTTTCTCCAAATTTGAAGATACAAGGCACCCGAGTCTTATGGAATAATCTCATTTTTCCTATTTTTTCATAAGAAATTATTCTTGTTTTCCTAACTCACTTGGATAGTAATACCAAGGAATTAGTCCTTATTCTACCTCCAATCCATTCATTTGCTTCCAAGTAGCTTCTCAGATGAGGAAGGGTAAAATAGATCAAGAAGGAATAGACAGGAGATCACATTTGTCTGGTACAACTTGTCTTAACTCTTCCTCCTTTTATAAATTATCTCCTCTTCCTTCTGAATAAATATGGTTTCCTTGTTGTAGTCCTCAGTAAACGAAGTCACTTTCTAATTTGTCTTAAAGTTACATCCAAGCAGGGAAAATAAGTTCTAGAGTTTTTAAATACATTCTCAGTCTCCATTCTAGACCTTCGCCATAGTCTTAACAATAAGATAATTCATATTAAAGCAAGCACATATGTTTCCATACATATAGCCTTTATTTTGTGATGTCGATTGAAAATTCACTTCTTTATTTTGAATACTCTCAGGTGTCAAAACTAGAAAATTGGAAGGTTATGACATTTACAAGTGATTTTATATTTATTTATTTATTTATTTATTTTGAGACAGAGGCTTGCTCTGTTGCCCAGGCCGGAGTGCAGTGGTGTGATCTCATCTCACCACAACCTCTGCCTCCTAGGTTCAAGTTATTCTCCTGCCTTAGCCTCCCGAGTAACTGGGACTGCAGGCGCATGCCACCATGACTGGCTAATTTTTGTATTTTTAGTAGAGACAAGGTTTCACTATGTTGGACAAACTGGTCTCAAACTCCTGACCTTGTGATCCACCCAACTCGGCCTCCTAAAGTGCTGGGATTACAGGGGTGAGACACTGCGCCCGGCCACGAGTGATTATTTAAACATGCTAAGGTAATTCTATCCTACTTGTCTTCTCTTTTTCATTAAGATATTTTCAGTGCCTCATTATCAACATTAGCTTAAGTAAAAGGGTTTAATAAATGTTAGCCCCAAATTATGTCCTGCCCTTGTCATCATTTTATGAATTTATTTTGCTTAATCCTCAAATCTCTATAAAATAAATATTATTATTAACTTGTCTAACTGAAGGTTTGTTTGCAAATATGGTCACAAATCCTCTCATTGTATCCTCTGTGCAGCCACGTTTTGGTATTGTGCCTTCCTATGCAGATTCTGGACTTGATCCTGTTACTTGCTCTGGCCAAGAAAACTACTTTAAATTTCATATGGATCCAAAAAAAGGGCCTGTATAGCCAAGACAATCCTAAGAAAAAGGAACAAAGCTGGAGACATCACGCTACCTGACTTCAAACTACACTGCAAGGCTGCAGTAACCAAAACAGCATGGTACTGGTACCAAAACAAATCTATAGACCAGTGGAACAGAACAGAGGCCTCAGAAATAGCACCACACATCTACAACAATCTGATCTTTGACAAACCTGACAAAAACAAGCAATGGGGAAAGGATTCCCTATTTAATAAATGGTGTTGGGAAAACTGGCTAGCCATATGCAGAAAACAGAAACTGGATCCCTTCCTTATACCTTATACAAAATTAACTCAAGATGGATTAAAGACTTAAACTTAAACCTAAAACCATAAAAACCCTAGAAGAAAACCTAGGTAATACCATTCAGGACATAGGCATGGGCAAAGACTTCATGACTAAAACATCAAAAACAATGGCAACAAAAGCCAAAATTGACAAATGGGATCTAATTAAACTAAAGAGCTTCTGCACAGCAAAAGAAACTATTATCAGAGTGAACAGGCAACCTACAGAATAGGAGAAAATTTTTGCGATCTATCCATCTGATAAAGGGCTAATACCCAGAACCTACAAAGAACTTAACAAATTTACAGGAAAAAAACAACCTCATCAAAAAGTGGGTGAAGGATATGAACAGACACTTTTCAAAAGAAGACATTTTTGCAGCCAACAAACATATGAAAAAAAGTTCATAATCACTGGTCGTTAGAGAAATGCAAATAAAAGCCACAATGAGATACCATCTCACACCATTTAGAATGGCAATCATTAAAATGTCAGGAAACAACTGATGCTGGAGAGGATGTGGAGAAATAGGAATATTTTTACACCATTGGTGGGAGTGTAAATTAGTTCAGCCATTGTGGAAGACAGTGTGGCAATTCCTCAAGGTTCTAGAACCAGAAATACCATTTGACCCAGCCATCCCATTACTGAGTATATACCCAAAAAATTATAAATCATTCTACTATGAAGACAATGAACACACATGCACATGTGTGTTTATGGCAGCACTATTCACAATAGCAAAGACTTGGAATCAACCCAAATGCCCATCAATAACAGACTGGATAAAGAAAATATGGCACATATAAACCATCGAATACTATGCAGCCATAAAAAAGGATGAGTTCATGTCCTTTGCAGGCACATGGATGACGCTGGAAACCATCACTCTCAGCAAACTAACACGGGAACAGAAAACCAAACACCACATGTTCTCACTCATAAGTGGGAGGTGAACAATGAGAACACAGGGACACAGGAGGGGAACATCGCACACCGGGGCCTGTCAGAAGGCAGGGGGCTAGAGGAGGAATAGCATTAGGTGAAATATCTAATGTAGATGATGGACTGATGGGTGTCACAAACCACCATAGCACGTGTATACCTATGTAACAAACCTGCACGTTCTGCACATGTATCCCAGAACTTAAAGTATAATAAAAAAAAAATCTGAGCCACCTCAGATTGATGTTACTGGACTCTAACAGAGGCCATAGATCCAAGGTTAATTTTTGCCTATTTTTTTGTATTATGGATATAAAACTGTGTTTTTGGAATTATTTTTTAATAAAGAATATCTATCACAATGACATGATAGATCTTGAAGATATGGAAAATGAATAATGGCATGCATAAATGTTTCTGTACTGTTAGACTCCTACATTGCTTCTAAATTATCAACTGTTAGCAAAAGTTGAGGTAGATATCACAAAACTGACATCTAGTCTAGTAATCTGCTACCTATTAATTAAGTTTTAACATTAGCAACAGCCTTATAAGGTAGTTATGACTTAGATATTATAGGTGAGGAGATTGAGGCTCAGGAAGGGAAGTAATTTTTTTCATTAATGAAATTTATAAACAATAAAATCAAAATTCAAGCTCTTCTGACTCAAAAGCACATGTTATTAAGCATCACTTCAGACATTTGTTGCAGGTGTTCTAAGTTATATTAATCTTCACACTATTCACTTGAAAAACGGACTGGCATAAATGCCCTTTTAAATCACTTTTCATCAAGACCGTCTGATCTCAGCCTACGTTGTTGTTAAAGGCGTTCAGGCTTGCCGATCTCAAAAGAGAGATTTTTTTAGTAATTTTCAAATTCCCCTAGTGAGTAGGAAGAGCCCTGAGGCTCTCTGTGCCATGTAACTTGTGCCCTCAGTCAAGACATTAACTGGCTCTGAGCCTCCAAATTTCCATCTAAAACAATGGAAATACTTACCATAACAAACATTTGGAAGGAAATTGCTTTATG
The DNA here is from genome assembly GCF_009828535.3 of Hylobates moloch. NCBI lineage: Eukaryota > Metazoa > Chordata > Mammalia > Primates > Hylobatidae > Hylobates > Hylobates moloch. The sequence continues at coordinate 96,955,567 of NW_026652281.1, forward strand.
CATCAAACCTTCATTGCAATTTATCCTCCAGGGTTCACACCATTAACATTTCGCATCTAAATTATTTTGATTATTCGTGCAGTTTTTTTTAAAACATTTTAAGGCCACCTAATTTAACTTCAAGTTTTATATGAAATAGATAAAATTAAGTGCCCTGGAAAGGTGAAGAATGTGGAATTGGGAGCCCCGCCTCAGGGTCTCAGTCTTGACTCCCATGAGAGCTAAGGCATTGCTATAAAAACCTTAAAGATCTGGGAACAGAACGTGAACCATGCCACCGATTAAGCGAATCTATTTCTTCTGTTATTCTGAGCCCATGCATTCAACCAATGGCTAGTACAGTGCCTGGCACATAAGATAATCTAAATTCAACAAGTTATTCAGTTTTACTACATGTGCTGCTGAAGCAAGCACACCACATGTTATTTAAACAGTATTAACACAAAAAGATAAGTGATATACTCCTATAGTGTTTCAAATAATCCTTCACCATATTCACTAAATGACTGCTGTCTGCCTTAAGCATATTAATCCAACTCTGTCAAACACAGCACATGTCAAGCTCACAAATCATCTTTGTTCCTGGGTTTAACAAGCTGACTTACCTGATAATATCCAGTGATATCCTTATAGGAGCTAATTAGAGAAATGCTGTAGAAAATGATTTAACAAAATTAGTATAAAGTGACTTTCACTTAGTGTACCCATGTTGGTTTATATTGATCTCCACTATTAATTGCATAGTCTTACTATTTAAAAATGCTCTCTAATTATTACAGGACGTTAGCTTGATTTGCTTCTGATTATATCTCCTCCAGCCTACTTTCCTGATCTAGGTTAACTTTTTTTGTTATTAAATTTCTGACTTGCAAAACAAATTACACATGAAAACAATAGGTCTAAAGACCAGCAATAGGGCCCATTACAGAACAGATAATTATAACTCTGATGCTCAAAAGACCTATTTAGAAAGTAGGAAGAAACCACTATCACATAACATTGCTTGAACACTGGGAAAGGCACAGTGAGATTTGTCTTTTTTTCTGGATTTTTTAAATCAATGTGACTCTGGCATAAGTATAATGAGATCTATAGGTGGAAGAAAGTAAAAACATAAGGAAGAGGTATACAGACCAGTTTTGTTTTCCAGGTAGGCTCACACAGTTGCAAATTATGAAATTAGAAAAACAACTTTGGTTTAACTGACATATATTGATTTTTAAAAATACAGAAAAAGAAAAACAGAAGGTAGCCAAGATGGCTGACTACAGGCAACTGGTACCTCCTCCAAAAGAGAACAGAAGTAGTGAATAAATAATTACCATTCAAACTGATCACCTAAGAGAGAATGCTGTAATTTAACAAAGAAGTGATAGGAAACACCTAAGACAAGGAAGGAAGCCAGGCCGACTGCTCAAGGAGCCGAAATTGGCTGGGAACCTTGAGAGACTCCCTAACGTGGGGTAAGGATAAGTGAATGACCCTCAGCAGTTTACATTCCCACTGTAAACTCTTGAAATCCTAGCCACTGGCGAATGTGTTGGTCAACATGGGCCCTGAGATGAGCACAGGCAGCTGTCTGGGGACTACATGATGGCACTGCTGCAGAGAGGAAACACAATGGGTCCCCCTACCCCATCATAAGCAGCTATAGTAAGATGTCATTTTGAGATCCCAGTTGGCCACCAGATTATATCTTGCCCTGGAGCCTAACAACCTTTGCATATCCACATCCCTGGAGCTCAGTGACCTTATTCACCCCCAACTAGGTGCCATTGCTGGCTGCTGACACCAGGGTCAAAGCATGAGACATTGGCAGTTACCCACTACACTGCCCCCAGTAACAGGACTGCCACACATATATAGGAGCCCTGAGGAAATGCTCCCCCATTTGCAATCACCACCTGGGGCTAAAGCACTTGCTCTTCAACTGCTTGTATATGGTTTCTGCCACTGAAAATATTCCTGTCCTCCCTGCAGCAGTGCTGTGGGGCAACCATTTCTGCTTCCACTGGAGCTTTCTTGGGGATTCACCTTCCTCTGCCTACCACAGCCAGCACCTGCATACAACAATAGGGGGTCCAGCTCCATATCCGCTTCAGTGCCTGGGTATGCGATCCCAGGGTTAGGGGATTGCCTTGAACTATTCACCACAATTGGCATTTGAGCACTTATTCAGGAGCCTAAATACCAGCTCATCCAACCTGCAGCTCCCAAGACAGCTGGTACCCACCTGTATGTACTACCTGCAGACCTGGGTATGAGCCTGTTCAGCCCATTGCAAACACCATCAACACCAGTGTAGACTGCTTGGGAGCCAGGTGATTGTTCAACCACTGCTACTATGATCACCCACTCCACACCAGCTGCCAAGTCATCTGAGGAGTCAGCAACTCACCAAACCTACTGCTGCCACTGCTGGCACTAGCAAGATGCCTGGAGGCCCAAGAATTGGCCCACCTGGACCCACTAACACTGATGCCAGCATATACTGCATGGGACACAAAGACAGGCATTCTCAGCCCACTTCTGCTACCACTGTAGCCTAAGGACTGTCTCAACTGAAATCCCTGTCCCCAGCAAAATTTTACTGCAGGCTCCACTAAAAACTGCACCCTAAGCTACAGAGGAAACCACAGACACCACTGATACTGTTCACAGCAGAAGAAATCAGACAGAGACTACACTACTGCACACACCTAGAATCAAAGCCAAAGTGCCCTACCCAACCAACAACAGAGCTACATCTTCAGAAAAAAAGTCTTTCTCTCTCCTTCATTTTTGAAGGACAGATTTGTCAGCTGTAGTATTCTTGGTTGATGGTTTCTTTTTATTCCTATACTTTGAATATGTCATCCCTCTCTCTTCTGTCCTGCAAGGTTTCTGCTGAGAAGTAAGCTGAGAGTTTTGTAGGGCCTCTGTTGTACATGACAAGTTTTTTCTTTTCTCTTTTTGTCTTTGTATTTGACAATTTGATTATAATGTTTCTCAGTGTAGATTTATTTGTCTTCATCCCATTTAGGGTCCCTTATGCTTCATGCATCTGACTGTCCATTTTCCTTCCAGATTTCAGAAGTTTTCAGTCATCATTTAAAAATGTTTTCTACATCTTTCTCTATCCTTTCCTTTTGAAACATCCATAATGCATATTTCTTTTAATTTGGTGGTATCTCATAATCACTTAGGTTTCTTTTACTTTTTAAAATTTTTTTCTTTTTGCATCCCCAACTGAATAATTTTAAATGGCCTCTCTTTGACTTCACTAATTGTTTCTTCTTGATCATGTGTACTTTTGAAATCCTCTAGCAAATTTTAGAGTTCAGTTATTGCATTCTTTAGCTCCAGAATTTGTTTGGCTCTTAAAACATATATATTATATATGATACACAAATATATCATATATAACATTATATAATATATAATATACACAATATAATATGTAATATACATAATATAATATGTAATATATAAAATACACATACTATACATATATTTTGTATAATATACATACTATACATATGTATTATATATGTATATGTGTGTATATGTTTATATATATATATGTATTTTTTATTTTTTTGGTACAGAGGTCTCACTGTGTTTCCCTGGCTGGTTGCAAAATTCTGGCCTTAACAAATCCTCTGGCCTTGACTTCCCAAAAATGCTGGGATTACAGGCATGAGAAACCATTCCCAGCCTGGCTCTTTATCTATAGTTTCTATATCTTTGCTGATATTCTCATTTTGTTCATGAATAGTGTTCCTAATTTGGTTTAGTTGTCTAACTGAGTTCTCTTGTGATTCATCAGGTTTAAGTCTTTTTATCAGTTGAATTAGGGATTTCTCTTTCTTTAAGGTCAGATACTCGAAATTCATTTTGTTTATTTTAGTCATGTCTCCCTGATTCTTTGTGTTTCTGTAGCTTCATGTCAGTATCTGTGCATTTTTTTCTTAAACAAATTTTCTGTCAATCTTTACTAACTGACTTTGTCCAGAAAAGACCTTCACCAATCAATCTAGAAATTTTCAGAGCCTCTCATCTCTTTTCTATAGGTGTGTCTTACCTGAACTTGTCTGTGTAGATTCCTAGTTAGAAATATTTATTGATTTCTTTCTTTTTTTTTTCCAGGAGCCCATAATTTCTTGCTTACTATTGGTCTATTGCACTGCAGAGCACCTTTCCCCCGCCACTCCTTCCAGAAAAAAGCCTTGAGTTGTGCACCTTCTCCCAATCTCATCAAGTCATGCAGGCCTGAACAAGCCACCTGTCTCTCCTCTTTGTTCTTAGCTATCCCCAGGAATTGGAACTTGGCAGCTCCATCAGTGCTCCATGTGAGTCAAGACAGAATCTGATGCACCAAAAAGCTGCGGATGTTGCACACATGCTCTAAACTGTTTTTCCCCTGGGGGAGAATTCATAGGTCAAGGTGATCTCTCTCAGCTCTCAGTTTTGCCAGCTCGGGGAATGAGCTGAAGCAGGTAAAGTGAAATTATTATTCTTATTCATATCAATGCTGCTGTTTTCAGTTTTATACTCACATGGGATGTTGAAACTTTTTAAGTGGATTATGGATATTTCATAAAGGCATTTTGGTCCACATATAATTATTTAAAAAAAGTTTCTGTGAGAGAATGAGGACTAGAACATCTCGCTGATGTCCTCCTCAATTTACTAGTGTTTTAAACAGGGTTTCTGCCTCCATGGAAATGTCACTCTAATACAAAGGAGCAGATTATAAACAAATTATTAGTTTTACAGTTTAATAACCATGCTATTTATGCAAGTTACTTATTATATTTGAGTCTTAATTTCCTTAACAATAAAATAAAAATATATGCATTTATAATGTTTGTTGATGGGTCTGCATACATCAAGTGTCTGGAACAATTAATTCAATAGCCAGTATTTCCTTTTCTTGATCTCATTTTAAATGCTATGTTCAAACACTCAAGATATCACTTTGTACTTTGCCTGATTAGATATAGATACAGATGATATAGATTTGATATAGATCTAGATATAGATATATATTGTTCCAAAAGTATAGTGTAAGATTCATGGCACAATCATTTTACATCTACAAAAATGAAATGAGAAGGATTAATCATTTAATTAATCTGCATCTAAAGGGACAATGTTTAGCTTGCATAATGGGTTACTAATTAAGTGACCCTCTCAGCATATAGACTCTCTCTCCTACTATCCAAAGCATCTTGTAGGCAAATAAACCACTTGAGATTCCAAGCTGAACATTTGCCAATCTATGTGTCGTTTGCCGTTTGTGTACTCTAAATCTCGGTCACTCTATTTTTCAGTAGCCTGTTGAAGATCATTCATGTTACTCATCAGTCTTTCAGTTCTTTTAGTAAATGATCACTGAATCAAGGTACAGTTCCTCAATCAAGAGAAACGGTAAGAAAAGCGCTGTTCTCCTCCCTGTGCCCATGTGTTCTCATTGTTCAGCTCCCACCTATGAGTGAGAACATGCAGTGTTTGGTTTTCTGTTCCTGTTTTAGTTTGCTGAGAATGATGGCTTCCAACTTCATTCGTGTCCTTGGGACAAGGGGCAGGAGAGCATTAGGACAAATACCTAATGTATGTGTGGCTTAAAACCTAAATGACGGGTTGATAGGTGCCTCAAACTACCGTGGCATATGTATACCTATGTAACAAAACTGCACGTTCTTCTGCAGGTGTCCCAGAACTTAAAGTAAAATTTAAAAAAAGAAAAGCACTGTTCTTTCTAAATAAATTTCTAATAGGAGTCATTCAAACATGAAATTTTAGAGTCAGAGTAACACATTCAAATTTGTGTATTTTAAGTTAAAAAGGCTCAGAATGCCAAAACTTAGAATATGACAATAGTTTTAACATTAAACACAAGCAGAATATGCAACATCCCTTTATGTATATTAATCTAAAGTGTTACCATTTGCATTATGATATCAGTGTGGCTTATTGTGGGTTTATTAAGTCTTTTAGTGGCAAGTGGTGATATTACAGTTCATATATGATCCAAACATTTGCAAAGTGAGGGAATACTTCTTCTGACGAGTTCAGCTTTCAAACCCATAGCAGAGATCCTGTTATGCTATAATATGTGCTCAATAAATATTTGTTAGATTAATGAATCATTAAATTACTGGTTCACAGCACTTCATTAATTAGCTAAATTTGATTGAAGTACTATGACAAAATTAACTCATTTAATCATAAAAATTGTCCCATATGTTCTTATGCACACTATATAAATGAGACCAGTTTAATTGGAGAGGGCTAACCTTAACAAAATTGCGTATGTCCCAAAAGCATACACGTTGCATCAACCTTCAATTAAAACAGATTATATTCATTATACAATATTCTTGGAATGTTCCAAAGCTTACTATGTGTTCATTCATTCATACATACATATTAATCCTTTGAATAAAAACAACACGCCATGTTCCATTTTATAATTACTGGAACACACTGGTGGGTACAAATAGACATGATCTTTGTTTCACTTAAGCTCACACTCTGTTGGCAGACGCATACTTTAATCAAATAGTCACACATATAAATGTAAAGTTATAGCTCTAATTACTACACATGTGGTATGCATAGTGCTCTGAGATTTACAATAAGGAATTCTGGCATTATGTGAATGGTCAAGAATGGTTTGGTTTCCCTGTGAGAAGATAAATAAACTAATTTGTTGAGAACAGAAGGCCAGTGCTTTCCAGGCAGAGGCAATATGAGTACAAATACTTTCCCTGGAAGAAGTGTGCTTGTGAATAGGTCCTGAAGGAATCTGCAACTAGAAAGCAGAGAGAGCATCAGCGTACAGAGGTATGCAGAGGTTCGAATAGGCTGAGTTTTATAAGGTAAGTAAGTATTTTCAACATTATTTTTGGTGAAAAGGCAAGTCATTAAAAGATTTTGAGCAAAGGAGTTACATGATCAGATTCCTGCTTTAAAAAGAAAACGATGGCTGATAGTCTCCTCCCCGTCAGATATAAACCTACTTAGATGTGGAAAGTAATTAGTGGTTGGAATCACTCTTTTTAATGTAATTATTTTTGCTCTCCTTTTTACCCATCAGAGAAGGAATTGAGAATTATCTTCATTGATGCTTTAATCACTGGAGAACTGTTTCACTTGATCAATCCTTAGAGTTCGTTCAATGTTATTTACTTTACAATAACAGGAAATCTCCCAAGCGTCATTCTTGTATTCTGGGTATAAATTTCATAATTGTTAACAAAAATGTTCAAATCCAGGGTCCAGCTACCAAAACTGAAAGGTTGCTTTAAAAATGTTTAACAACTATAAAGTTATCAATAGAATCATTAATTAAATTACCTAATAGTAAAATTTAGGAATCAATTTCAAATATAATGAAAGGAATGAGACTAGCAACATTTAGAAGATAGTATAAAGACAGCAATTGTGTGAAATAGCAATTGTCCCTGGACACACTTAATAATTACAAACACTTAAATGCATTATTGGTTCCAAAATGGCCCCATGCGGAGTACAGAAAAGAAAGGATATTCATTCTCCAGATAGTGGCCTGAATTGTTTTCCAGAAATAAGCTATGTGTATTAATTTATACAATACATTAAAGTTGAATCATGCATATAAAGTTATTATTTTAAAACATAAAAGCACTATTGTGTTTTTAAAACAAGTATAGGTGATTTCTTGGTCTTTGAACTGATCCAACTGAATCTACTCATTGAATTGGCTAAATAATGTCCAGCAATTTAAATCAGCTTTCTATATACCAGTAAAGAGAAATACTTTTTATATTGAACACGTAAAGTGCAGTCTAAAGTCATTGTGTGTTGGTGTCAACCATGCTAGTTTCACATTTCAACTCTGCACCCTTAGGCAGAAGATGACAGAAGTTAAAGTGCTTTGCCTCACTTAAAAATGGGTACTTATTTAAAACTATGTCATAGACTTACTTTGAAAATTAAATGGAACAGTTTACACAAAGAACCTAGACCATAAAAATCATTAATATTAATTATTAATATATTGAGCACATCCCAATACTCATGCATGGTATTTTTAAACTGTTAACCATATATAGTTTGAGAAGATATTTTTCATCCCTTAACCCATGTTTTAACATAATTCATATTGTAAAAGTTTGTCTTGGTGAACTGATCTATTTCCTTTATTTTATGACAAAAGCCTTGTGTACCACCTTGTGTTCCTTTTGGCTTTGCCAGCCAGTGGCTTCAAGGTAATAGCTTCTAAATCCAAGCTACCATTCTTAACTGTTTTTTTCTACTATGTGAATTCTCCTTCCATCTTTGATAATGACTAAGTTACATAGATTATTCTCATTTTGGTTGTGTTTTTTTAATCTATTTCCAGAAAGAATTTTATGTGGACTAAGACCATGTGTATAAATACAGAAACAAATATAAATGCAAACAGACATGAGAATAGAGTGCCTAATCTTCATCTCTGTCTCTAAATGCCTCCAAGGATGATCTACGTCAGCAGCCACAAAATTCACATAAATGGGCATATGACATCCTGACAGCTATTGTGACTTGAGCTGGTCATCTCTTCTCCCAGGCTACTTTAACTTACATATTGATTGACCATTTCTCCCTCTCTGGCCTTACCCATCATTTCTCACTGTCCTGTCTCCAAATCTGGTAACTTTGTAATCTGGTTTACCTCTTTGCACCTGACACTATGTGTTTCCACTTCTTTGGGTTGGGCCTTCTGTAATTTACTCAAGTTTACCTTACATAAGATTGAAGTGTACGTTACATACGGTTGGGTTGCCTGGGGCAACCCATCAATTCTGAAGCCAAGTCCTGAAGGAGCCCCCATCAAATTAAGAAGCTGGCTATGCCTGTTGCAAAGAGTAATAAATCTTTTCATGCTTTTGTCTGATGTTTAGTCAGAACAGACACACATCTTCCTTGATCTTTAATAAAATGAGACCTTCAAAAAAAATGAAAAATTATTTTCCATTTCTACCAACCAGCAGTGTATTATTTTGTATTGTAAGCTCCATAATTTAGAATATTCAAATAATAGGAATCTATTTCAATAACAAATTCATCCAGTTATTAGGAAAGACAAAAGGGATGCACTTTTTAAATAAAGATGTGACAAGATTAGAAACCAATAGAAATCATCAGAAATTTGAAGAAAAAAATATATTTTCTTCTCTCAGTTAGCAATTAGACAGCTGTATTTTGCATAAGCTAAAATTGATACCAGGAATACTGTGCTCAAGTTGCTTGAGCCAGAAATAGAATTGAATACAAGTTAGGGTGAAAAGATTCTTCCTGAATGCCCATAAGACCCTCTCACCCATATCTGGCCCATGTTTCTATATTCATGGCTAAGTGAATTTTTTCCCTTTATTGTAAACTGCTTGTCTGGCTTTGTTTTCCTTATTTTTTTCTCTCTCTTTCTCTTTCTTTCTTTCTTTCTTTCTTTTTCTTTCCTTCCTTCCTTCTTTCTTTCTTTCCTTCTTTCTTTCCTTCTTTCTCTCTTTCTTTCTCTTTTTCTTTCTTTCTCTTTCCCTTCCTTCTTCCTTCTTTATTTCTTTTTCTTTCTTTCTTCCTTTTTCCTTCTTTCTTCCTTTTTTCCCTCTTCTTTTTTGCTCTTTCTTTCTTCTTTTCTTCTTCCTTTTCTTCTTTGCTTTTACCTTTTCCTTAAATAAGACAAATTTTTAATTGACGAAAAAATGCTAGTATTTAAAGCAGGAAAAATGAACAAGGAGATATATAAAGAGGTAGAGAAAGAGAACTACATGACTTGAATTCATGGATATTTCCTTAGACCTTTCCAGCTCTCTAACCACCTATCTAGTTTTTTACTTATATCTATAAGCAATATATCTATTCTTTCTAAATAAAATATGTAGGGACCAAGTTAATCTAAATAATAGCCTTTAAATTACATTCTTCACATTCTTTTAATACACTGAAGTAGTTTAGCTCATGTTTTACTAATCTCCCTGAAAAAAAGGTGATCGTATCTCTTTGGAATCAATTAGTAAATAAAGGTATTTTTGTGGCAATTAGCAGTACTATCTAGAACTAACATTTCATATTATGCCCTGATAAAAAGAAGGTATCAAGATCAGCATTATTTAATTTATATGGTAAATTTTTAGACAACTGAAGAATGATAAGGAGTACTTACATTGTTTGGCTTCCATTTCATGAGCTGTTTTGGAAAAAAACGAATGCATGAGTAGAGAAATAATAGCACTTTCTGCCTTCTGAATTAGCTCATATTTTGGAGGAAGACAAGACTGTGATGAGCAGTTGGGGGTCTGTATCATGCATTAATGCAAAACCACTCTGAAATCTTGCAGAAAAATACACACAGTATGTTGTATGACAAAACTTCCATTAGCATTTTATTGTTCCAATGGTACAGCAATTACTCATGCATTCTCAAAGTCTTTTGAGTCGCTCCATTTTGAGCAATGTCTTAATAATATATGTAATAGCATTTTACCTGTGGTAGTAATATTATTGATCTTACACCATTAACGTTAGCAGCGTTTTTAAGACCCAATACCTGATTGTATAGTAGCCCTGCCTGACAAAAGCACATCACTTTCTCTGTTAAAGTCTGGCAGACAACAACACAAAAAAAGCAATTTTACCTGCTACAGTGTCTGTCTGCTTGCTTGATAATGTCAATCAATAAGTGAATTCACTTTTCTACAGTCTCTGGTAAACAAGATGTCTGCTCCATTTCAGATGCAAACAAAAAGAAAAGAGCCAAGATATGGGCTGGAGGGGTGGTCAAATAAAAATGTTTTGGATAATGTTTAAGGGGCATTTGGGGTAAGATTGGGGGGTAGGGTGGGCGGTGAAGATACTAATTATATCCTCTAAAGAAAACATTGACTGAATTACCCATGGCAACAGCAGTATGGTATCCTGGAAAAAAACTTAACAGAGATAAGAGGTTTATTTCTTTCTTAATAGAGTTATGATAGAAAGCCATTTGAATTGAAATACATTTTAAAATATTCAGAGAGAAAATAAACCACCTTACCTGGATGACCAGATTTATATCACTTCATCACCTATGTATTATGTATCTTATATCTGCCTAGTAAATATGGGGCATTAGAAAGACAGTTACTATTTTAAAGAAACATTGGGATAATTTAGGGCAATTTTTTAAAACGTGCAAAGAATTCTAAGGCACTTTAATATAGCTATAGAGCCAAAGAGAAACATGAGTAGTAATCCTCACCAAACATGCACATTGGATCTGAGTATGAGTAGACAGAGTTAGGCTCATGACATGTGTCTGCTCGGATCACCAATCTAGAGTTTATATGGATGCATGAGGAAGTTGAGTTTTGATGAAACTATTTTAATAGTGCATTTTTTAAAAAAGCAATACGTGTTTACAAATCTTTCGCACCAATAATTTGGGATGTCACAGAGTCAATAGCTCCATCTTTTTCCTTGAAGACAGACACTCTCCTTTGAGTTCTTCCTTGCACAGTTGTGTTCCACAAATTTGGTTTTTCTTTTTCTAAATTATTTAAGATATCTGAGTGTCCCCAAAAAGTAAACAAAAGACATGTTAAAAAAGAAAAAAGAAATACAAAGGCAGGTTCATAGGGTCACAAAATTATTTAACCAAATTTATTACAATGATAATTATATATGTTAACCACTTTTTAAAATTTTTTTATTTTATTATTATTATACTTTAAGTTTTAGGGTACATGTGCACAATGTGCAGGTTTGTTACATATGTATACATGTGCCATGTTGGTGTGCTGCACCCATTAACTCGTCATTTAGCATTAGGTATATCTCCTAATGCTATCCCTCCCCCCTCCCCCCACCCCACAACAGTCCCTGGAGTGTGATGTTCCCCTTCCTGTGTCCATGTGTTCTCATTGTTCAATTCCCACCTATGAGTGAGAACATGTGGTGTTTGGTTTTTTGTCCTTGCGATCGTTTACTGAGAATAATGATTTCCAGTTTCATCCATGTCCCTACAAAGGACATGAACTCATCATTTTTTATGGCTGCATAGTATTCCATGGTGTATATGTGCCACATTTTCTTAATCCAGTCTATCGTTGTTGGACATTTGGGTTGGTTCCAAGTCTTTGCTATTGTGAATAGTACCACTTTTAGAGAATAATATGTGATGGGCACCAGGCTAACATTGGAAGCTTTAAACGTCCTGTTAAGAAAACAGATGGAACACTCAAAAGAGTTTATCTAAAAATAAAGCAAGAAATGTTTACAAAAGCTGAAGGAATTTAAACATTTGGAGGAATGAACAAGGGATGGTAAGACATGAAGGGGCTGCCATGGTGAGAAGTCGTTTTTTTTTTTTTTTTTTGAGATGGAGTCTCGCTCTGTTGCCCAGGCTGGAGTGCAGTGGTGCGATCTCGGCTCATGGCAAGCTCCGTATCCCAGGTTCATGCCATTCTCCTGCCTCAGCCTCCAGAGCAGCTGGGACTACAGGCGCCCGCCACCACGCCCGGCTAATTCTTTTTTGTGTTTTTTAGTAGAGACAGAGTTTCACTGTGTTAGCCAGGATGGTCTTGATCTCCTGACCTTGTGATCCACCCACCTCGGCCTCCCAAAGTGCTGGGATTACAGGTGTGAGCCACCATGCCCATCTATGATGGTGAGAAGTCTTTAACTCCCCTGAGACTGGAGAACAAAAGTTGTAGGTATTGGGGGCCAATGCGAGCTAGAGTGATGAATAGAAGCTGTCCTTCAGGAGTCTTAGCCTCAGATGAACTCAAACACTGCCAGTGAAAAATAACCTGACCTCCCTTTCCTCCTTCTCTACCATCTCTTGTAGGTGCTTTCCATTACTGGACTCAACAAGAAGTAAAGGGCACAGGAGGGACATACTGTGCAATTGTACAGGTCAGTCTGCTGGGACATGGAGTAGTGACAGGAAGGGCAGAGAATTGACTGTATGTATTCAGGGGAAATGGAGAATAACCTGCATGACGCTTCATGCCAGTTAAATCCTACCACACTCATAAGATCGCCCTGTGCTACAGTTGAAAAGCATCTTGACTCAGAGTAGAAGAGTGACAGCCAAGATCAGCAAACTAGTAATTGGTAGTGATGGGCTCAGTCACAGCTCTGTTCAATCTCATCACCACACATACACTCCCACAGCCCCATACAATGTTTCTATTTAAAAGATTAAAAGGGATTGGAGAAACTTCAATTGGACAGAAAATATTCATTGGGTTTGAGAAAGTTTTGGAGTAAAGAACTTTACAGTTCATAAACATTTGGAACAGTATTGCAATTGATTTTCACAGCAACACAATTGTCAAGTTAGGAAAGGAGTTTTATTTCCATTTGTAGACAAGGAACTTCAACTCAAAAAGGCCCAGGGGTTTGTTTCCAGTCATACGATCAATGCTAGAAGCTGCACTCAAATCCAGCCTGCCTAAGCTTTAGTCCAGTGCTTCTATCCTAACCACAACCACACACCATACTACATTATTAAACATGGCTTGTGCATCAAAAGAGGTAGCATTTTATACTCATTACGTTAATCTTATGTAGTTACTGTTAAGCAATAAATAAATAAATAAATAAATAAATAAATAAATAAAATAGCACACCCATCCCACTGGAGTTGTTTCAAACAGTTGTAAATTCTATTTTTATAATGTTTATGTGTTTTGATTTGTGGATAATTTCTTGGCCTACAAAGAAAATATTAATACATTATTAACTGAACCCATAGTACAACTGGTGATGACCTTTTGAAAACCTGAGATAAGCTGATGAGAGCAGCTCCATGCAAAATAATAAAGGTCTTTCAGATTTAATCCTTTAATATTCATAATGCAGATGTCAAATAAAACCTGCTTAATAAAGTGTGTATTTTGAAAAAGAGAAGATGACACCATGAATTATATCAGTTGAACTGCCACAATGCATTTTGGTAAATATTCTCTATATTATACAAAATATGAGGATTATTTCCCCCAACAAGCAGGAGCTCAAATGAAGAACATGGCAGTCAGGGCCTATGCTTCCATATGTAAAAATTTTCTACCCTCAATCTCGCCTCTATCCTGTATCTGACCCAGCTGCATCCTGAGAATGCAAACAGCCCCACTATGTTAAGTGAAATATTGCTGTGTAATAAACCATATTTAGTGATTTTAAATAATGATGTTTTATTGTTTCTCACAATTCTATAGGTTGGCTGGATTTAGCTGGGCAGTCCTTCACTAACTGACACTCTATTTGGAATGACTTGTGGCTTCACTCAATGGTGAGCTCTGCTGGGCTGTGACATGTGAGGTGGCTTTACTCACTTGTCTGGGACATGGTTGCTGGTAGCCAGCTGGGGAGCCATGACTTTTTGTTTATGTGACTTCTGTTTCCACATGGCTTCTCATCATTCAATAGAGAAAGCTTAGTTTCTTTATGGTGGCTGGGTTCCAAGACAGCAAAAACTCAGTTCTTATGGCCTAATCCCAGAACTGGCACGATGTTACTTTGGTCACATTGTATTGACCAAACAAGTTCTGAGGCCAGACATAAACTCATCTCTTGAAGGGAGGAGAGCCATGCCCATGTATGGATGGGAGGATTGTGGTTGGCCATCTTTGGAGACAATATTCCATTCCTATCCTGGCCAAAATTTCAAATCTAAGCAAAGGGTAGGGTTTAAAAACAACTCATAGGTTGAGAAATAGAAATACTTTTGGCAAAAGAACAAGATATCATGCAGTCCAGGGCAGAACGTTTTTGTGATTAAAGTAATATGACTTATTAGAGAGAGTCAAAGATGATACCTGGAAGATATGTCTGACTTGAAATTATCCGGCCTATTATACCTTGATATCTATGAGTCAGAAAATGTATTGAATATGTTCAGCCTAATCCTTTTTTTGCTACTATTAGGACTTATGACTATGCTTGTCATCACAAGATAGTTCAAGTATTTGTACTTCACAAGATGAAGAATAAATTTTTTAACATTTATTGATCAAATGTTTTGTGTCACACAATTTAGCTTATTTAATATTCATGATAACCTAATGAAGTAAGTATCGGTATACTCCATTTATTCGTTCAATTATTTTTTATAATTCAGAGTTTATTATATTCTAAGCATTATTTTGGGCATAAAAATATGGCAGATAACAAAATAGACAAAGATTCAATCCTCCCAAAGCCCATATACAAGTGAAGAGTAAGAATTATTTTAATGTTTGCTCATTGTCTGTTAATTGGCAATCAATATTGTAAAGAAAATGTACGCATTGAACAAATCCTACAGGATTTCACATTATTCGAGATGATTACATTGTACATTATTCCTGATGAACATAAAAGATATTTGATGAGCTATTTGATAATAGTTTGATTTTTCAAAATTAATGAAGCCAAATGCTTTTATCTCACCATTACCCCCGTCTGTCTGATGCCTACCCTTTTCCTGAAATATAATAAAAATACTGGCATTTTTAAGATTAATTTCTCCAGAGTTATTTGTATATCTGTACAAGCTAATAAAATTTGTCACTTCACCTTTTTACAGAATAAATAAAGGTTATAGTATAAAACGATACACTCTTTTTTACCCTTGGATATACAGAGATATGCTTTGCTCTTTTCAAGAAATACATAGAGTACCATGACACAAATGTTTCATAAGCCATTTAACTGGTTGGTAAGATGAAATTTTAGCTGAAATCTTAAGAAAGTGACAAAATACGATATGTGAATATATGAGCAAGAAATAATTCTTTTAAAAGTATAAACAGCAAGTACATGTTTTCTGAGTCAGAATCACACTGGATGCTAAGAAGAATACTGAGAAGAGTCATAAGATTAATACAGAGCATTAATGCAGTGTCATAAGAAATACAGTTATCCAGGAAACTAGGGACAAAACCGGTTGACCTCGTAGTTAATTTTGGATTTTATTGTGACAAAATAAACACCCATTAGAGAGTTCTGAATATATAACTAACATGCTAGGGTTTACAATTTAAAAGTATTACTCTGGGAGTGGGGGGCAAGATGGCAGAATAGAAGGCTCCACCAATTGTCCCCCTTGCAAGGACACCAATTTAACAACCATCTACACAGAAAAAAACGCCTTCATAAGAACCAGAGATCAGGCAAGCTGTCATAGTTACTGGTTTAAACTTCATATCATTGAAAGAAACATGGAAGAGCTAGAAAAAAACAGTCTTGGATCGCCAAAGCCATCCCTTCCCCATCCTCTGGCAGTGGTGGTGCTATGCGGAGAGTGTTTCTGGGTGCTGGGAAGGGGAGATCACAGCAATTGTGAGGCATTGAACTCACAGCTGTCCCATTAGAGCAGAAAGGAAAACCAGACGAAACTCAGCTCATACACACGCACGGAGGTAGCATTTAAACTAGCCATAGCCAGAAAGTTAATCACCAATCCCAGCAGTTGGAACTTAAGTTGGGATTAAGTGCTTTATGCTCTAAATAAACTTAAAAGACATTCTAGGCCCTAAGGACTGTAACTTAGAGGCAAGTCCTACTGGTCCCAGAGACAGACTGAGTGGAGCATGTGACCTACTCTGACACCAGCTAAGGCAGCTAAGGAAGGGCTGACATCACCCCTTCTCTAATTCGGGCTGCACAGCTCAGGACTCCAGAAGAGACCTCTTCTTTCCACTTGAAGAGAGGGGAGGGAAGAGCGGGGAAGACTTCTTCTTCTATCTTGGATACCAGCTTAGCCACAGCAGCACAGGGCAGAGGGACTCCCCTCCAACCTCCCTATTCTAGGCCCTAGCTCCCAGACATTTCTTGACACACTCTGGGCCAAGGGAAACAAGCTGCTTTGAAGGAAAGGACCCAGTCTTGAAAGAACCCATTCATAATCTGCTAACTAAAGAGCCCTTGGGCCCTGAATGACCAGCAGCAATATCAAGGTACTATACCATGAGCCTCCGAGAATTGCTGGCTTCAGGTTAGACTCTGCACAGTACCAGCTGGGTGGCTACAGGGCAAAACTTCTTCTGCTTGAGAGAAGCAGAGGAAAAAGTAAAGGAGACTTTGTCTTGAACCTTAGGTACCAGCACAGCCACAGGTGGGTAGAGTACCAAAAAGGCTCTTGGGGTCCCCGATTCCAGGACTTGTTTCTTGGACAGCATCTCTAGACCTGCCCTGGGCCAGAAGGCAACCCATTGCCCTGAAAAGTGAGTCCCAGGCCAGGCAACATTCACCCCAAGCTGTCTGAAGAGATCTTAGGCCCTAAGAGAATATCAGCGATAGTCTGGCAGTACACCCTGTGGCCTGTGGTGGCAGTGGCCATGGGGTGAGGCACTCCACCTTTGGAAAGGTGAAGAAAGAGTGGGAAAGACAGTGTCTTGTTGTATGAGTGCCAGCTCAACCACAGTACAATAGAATGCCAGGTAGCAGGTAGACTTCTAAGGTTTTTTACCCTAGTCTGTGACTCCCAGACAATACCTCTGAACTGACCCAGGGCCTGGAGGAACTCACCGCCCTGAAAGGCAGGACACAGACTTGGCTGGCTTTGCCACCTGATGATTTTTTTTTTTTTTTTTTTTTTTTTGAGACGGAGTCTCACTCTGTTGCCCAGGTTGGAGTGCAGTGGTGCAATCTCGGCTCACTGCAAGCTCTGCCTCCCGGGTTCATGCCATTCTCCTGCCTCAGCCTCCTGAGTAGCTGGGACTACAGGCACCTGCCACCACGCCTGGCTAATTTTTTTTATTTTTTAGTAGAGATGGGGTTTCACCTTGTTAGCCAGGATGGTCTCGATCTCCTGAGCTCATGATCTGCCTGCCTTAGCCTCCCAAAGTGCTAGGATTACAGGCGTGAGCCACCGCACCCGGCCTGAAATAATATTAGGCATCTGCTCTGACCACAGTGAAATACAACTGGAAATTAATAACAAGAGGAATTTTAATAGCTATACAAATACATGGAAATAAAACAATATGCTCTTCAATGACCAGTGAGTAAATAAAGAAATTAAAGAGAAAATTGAAAAATGTCTTGAAACAAATAATAATGGAAAAACAACATACTATACTACGGGATACAGCAAAAGCAGTACTCAGAAGGAAGTTCGTAGCTATAAGTGTCTACATCAAAAACAGAAAAAACTTTGAAAAACAATCTAATGATGCATCTTAAATAACTATGAAAAGAAATAATAAAGATCAGAGCAGAAATAAATGAAATAGGAATGAAGGAAACAATACAAAAGATCAATAAAACAAAAAGTTGGTTTTTTGAAAAGTTAAACGCAACTGACAAACCTTCAGCCAGACAAAGAAAAAGAGAGAAGATACAAATAAATAAAACTGTAAATGAAAAAGTAGACATTACAACTGATACTCCAGCAATTCAAAGGATCACTACAGGATACTGTAAACACCTTTATGCCAATATATTGGAAAACCTGAAAGAAGTGGACAAATTTGTAGACACATAAAACCTACTAAGATTGAATCAGGAAGAAGTTCAAAACACATGAACAGACAATAACAAATGATGAGATCAAGGCCATAACAAAAAGTCTCTCAGTAAAGAAAAGGCCAAGACCCAATGGCTTCACTGCTGAATTCTACCAAATATTTAAAGAAAGTTAAGACCAATCCCACTCAAACTACTCTGAAGAATAGAGGAGGGGGGAAACTTCTGTACTCATTCTGTGAGGTCAGTATTGCCTTGATAACAAAATCACACAGACACATCAAAAAAAGTAAACTAAAGACCATTATCTCTAATGAATATTGATGCAAAAATCTTCAACAAAATACTAGCAAACCGAATTCAGCAATACATTAGAAAGATCATTTGTCATGACCAAGTAAGATTTATCATCCCTGGGATGCAAATATCCTTCAAAATATGCAAATTGACAATGTGATACATAATGTCAACAGAATAAAGGATAAAAACTGTATGAATTTTTCAATTGATCCTGGAAAAAACACTTAATAAAATTTAATATCCCTTCATGATAAAAACCCTCAATAAACTGTGTATAGAATGAACATATATCAACATAATAAAAGCCATATACAACAGAACCACAGCTAGTATTATATTAAATGGGGAAAAAATGAAAGCCTTTCCTCTAAGATCTGGAACACAACAAGGATTTTTTTTTTTTAGAAGGATTCTCTGTCACCCAGGCTGGAGTGCAGTTGCACCAACTTGGCTTACTGCAACATTCGCCTCCTGGGCTCAAGCAATCCTCCCACCTCAGCCTCCCAAGTAGCTGGGACCACAGGTGCTCACCTGGCTAATTTTTTTATATTTTTGGTAGAGATGGAGTGGTTGTCAGTAGTTGTAAGATGAAAATAATAGGTTATAAAGTAGTATTCACAATCCTCATGATAGTATTTGCAAGCCTCATGTTACCCAGGCTGGTCTTGAACTCCTGAGCTCAAGTGATACACCTGCCTCAGCCTCCCAAAGTGATGGGATTATAGGCATGAGCCACTTTGCCCAGCCAGGATGCCCACTTTCACCAGTGCTTTTCAACATAGTACTGGAAGTCCTAGCTAAGTAAATCAGATAAGAGAAAGAAATAAAAGGCATCCATATTGAAAAAGAGGAAATCAATTTATTCTTGTTTGCAGATGATATGATCATGTACTTGGAAAAACCTACCACTCCAGAAGAAAACTATCAGAATTGTTATACAAATTCAGTGAAGTTGCTGGATACAAAAGCAACAAATAAAAATCATTAGCATTTCTATTTGTCAACAGTGAGGAATCTGAAAAAGAAATTAAAAAGTAATCCCATTTACAATAGCCAAAAATAAAATTAAATACTTAGAAATGAACCAAAGAAGTGAAATATCTCTATAATGAAAATTATAAAATGCTGCTGAAAGGAATTAAAGAGGACACCAAAATATGGAAGAATATTCTATGTTCATAGATAGCAAGAACCAATATTGTTAAAATGTTCATTCTACCCAAAGCAATCTACAGTTTCAATGCAATTCCTATCAAATTACCAATGACATTCTTCACAGGAATAGAAAAAGACCCTAAAATGTATATGAATCCTCAAAAGACCCAGAATAGGCACATCTATTTTAAGAAAAGAGAAATTGAAGGAATCACATTACTTGACTTTAAATAATACTATAGAGCTGTAGTAACCAAAACAGCATGGTACCGGCATAAAAACAAAGACATAGACCAATGGAACAGAATAGAGAACCCAGAAACAAATCCACACAGGTACAGTGAACTTGTTTTGGACAAAGATGCCAAGAACGTACACTGCGGAAAAGGCAGTCTTTTCAGTAAGTTGTGCTGGGGAAACCAGATACCCATATGCAGAAAAATGAATCTAGACCCCCTATACCTTGCTATATACAAAAAGAAAATCAAAATGGACTGAAGACTTAAATCTAAGCCCTCAAATTATGAAATTATTACAAGAAAACATCACAAAAACTCCTCAGGATATCAGCTGGGGCAAAAGTTTCTTCAGCAATACCTCACAAGCACAGGCAACAAAAGTAAAAATGGACAAATTGGATCACATCAAGTTAAAAAGCTTCTGAAAAACTGTCACAAGAATAGAAAACCAAATACTGCATGTCCTCACTCAAAAGTGGGAGTTGAACAATGAGAACACATGGACATAGGGAGGGGAACATCACACACGGGGGCCTGTTTAGGGGTGGGAGACTAGGGTAGGGATAGCTTTAGGAGAAATAACTAATGTAGATGACGGGCTGATAGGTGCAGCAAACCACCATGGCACATGTATACCTATGTAACAAACCTGCATGTTCTGCACAAGTATCCCAGAACTTAAAGTATAATATATATTTTAAAAACTTCTGCAAAGCAAAGGATACAATCAGCAAAGTGAAGAGACAACTCACAGAATAGAAGAAAATATTTGCAAACTTCCCATCTGACAAGGGATTAATAATAATATATAAGGAGCTCAAACAACTGTATAGGAAAAAATCTAATAAGCTGTTCAAAAACTGGGCAAAAGATTTGAATAGACATTTCTTGAAAGAAGATATACAAATGACCAGCAGGAATCAGAAAAGGTGATCAACATCATTGATCATCAGAGATATGCAAATCAAAACTGTAATGAGATATCGTCTCACCTTGGTTAAAATGGCTTATATCCAAAAGACAGACAATAACAAATGCTGGTGAGGATGTAGAGAAAAGGGAACCCTCTTACACTGTTAGTGGGAATGTAAATTAGTACAACCACTATGGAGGACAGTTTGAGGTTCCTCAAAAAACTGAAAATAGAGCTACCATATGATCGAGCAATCCCTCTTCTGCCTCTATACCCAAAAGGTTTATTGAAGACATATCTGCACTTCCATGTTTATTGCAGCACTGTTCACAATAGCTAAGATTTGGGAGCAACTTTAATATCTATCAACAGGTGAATGGATAAAGAAAATGTAGTGTATATATATCTATACACACACACATATATACATATATATACACACACATATATACATATATACACATATGTATACATATATATACACATATATACATATATATACGTATATATGTGTGTGTATATATATATATATATATATATATATATATATATACACAATGGGGTACTATTCAGCTATAAAAAAGAATGAGATCATGTCATTTGCAACAACATGGATGGAACTGGAGATCACTCTGTTAAGTGAAATAAGCCAGACACAGAAAGGCAAATATCACATGTTCTCACTTGCGTGTGGGGTTTAGAAATAAAAACAATTGAACTCACGAACATAGAGAGTAGAAGGATGATTACCAAAGTCCAGGAAGGGAGGTAGGGATGGTTAATGGATACAAAAAAATAGAAAAAAATGAATAAGACCTATTAGTTGATAACACAACAGGATGATTATAGTCAATAATAACTTAATTGTACATTTAAAAATAACTAAAAGAGTGTAATTGGGTTGTTTGCAACACAAAGGATAAATGCTTGAGGGAATGGACACCCCATTCTCCATGATGTGCTTATTTCACATTGCAAACTTATATCAAAACATCTCATATACCCCATAAATATATACATCTATTGTATACCCACAAAAATTAAAATTAAAAATTAATTAAAAAATAATCAGTCATCACAAACAAAAAAATAAAAATAAAAGTGTTACTCTGCTTTCTGTATTGAGAATAAATTCTAAGAGAGATAGTATGGAGGCAGGTAGGCCAATTAGAAGACTATTGCAGTAACTCAGGCCATAGAGAATGATGAGTTTGACTAGTGGTAACCAGAGGACATAATGAGCATTGGTTAGATCATAGTTATATTTTGTAGTTAGAGTCAGCAGGATTTGATGATGCATTGAATCAGCAGTAGCAATAGTGAGATTATGCAAAGAGTCAATGACAATGTGAAGGTATTTGTCCTGGGTCTCTGAAGGAATGGAAGGGTATGAGGGAAATGAGGTCGAACATAGGGAACACAAACTCAGATGTCTACAGGAGCCAGAAGGTCATGAGAAGAAGAAAAGTGAACTGGGTTTATGTTTATATGGATTAATGGTGTGAATCACAGATACTGTTTTAGCTAGGGCAGTCTTGGTCCACATAATGGAATTGGCTATATCCAATTGTTTCCATGAGGTAAGTAGACCTAGAATTTGTTTCCAAATCTTCTAATTTTTCAAGAGAATTTTGAAGGCTGCCATTTTGAAACAGCTTTCCCCTTTTTCACCAAAATCAATCAATCAAGCAAGCAAGTCTAACTCTTAAAAACTAAGAGTCAGAGAACTTGAAGTTTGACTAAAGCTTTGCAAATGTAAATTTTGTAGTGCTGGCCTTTCTGATTTCCAAGTGTTCTTGCATCACAACCTTAATATGCAATGGTCTTGACTCTGAATTCCAATCTTTCTGCCCCAATACTGTTCTGAAATCCACATTACTTCTACCAATCATCAACCTCTTTTGCTGAAATTCCACATTGTGCCATTATGTGAACTGCATTCTACAACAAAACTGGATACAATGGAGACTCTAGTATTTGGAGTTAAGAATGTGGGTTTAAGTAGTTTAGTTTTATTGTAACCTGTCTGAAATTTTGTGTCATCAGATGTATTATGAAAGTTGTAAAAATGTATTATTGTTGTAAGGACCAAATGAGACAATAGTTTTCAAAAAGTTATCTGTTGTACTTCACATGTATGCATTGAATAAGCTTAAAATTCTTGCTTCAAATTAGTTATTTTTTTTATTTTATTATTATTATATTTTAAGTTTTAGGGTACATGTGCACAATGTGCAGGTTTGTTACATATGTATCCATGTGCCATGTTGGTGTGCTGCACTCATTAACTCGTCATTTAGCATTAGGTTTATCTCCTAATGCTATCCCTCCCCCCTCCCCCCACCCCACAGCAGTCCCCAGAGTGTGACGTTCCCCTTCCTGTGTCCATGTGTTCTCATTGTTCAATTCCCACCTATGAGTGAGAACATGCGGTGTTTGGGTTTTTGTCCTTGTGATAGTTTACTGAGAATGATGATTTCCAGTTTCATCCATGTCCCTACAAAGGACACGAACTCATCATTTTTTATGGCTGCATAGTATTCCATGGTGTATATGTGCCACATTTTCTTAATCCAGTCTATCGTTGTTGGATATTTGGGTTGGTTCCAAGTCTTTGCTATTGTGAATAGTGCCGCAATAAACATACGTGTGCATGTGTCTTTATAGTAGCATGATTTATAGTCCTCTGGGTATATACCCAGTAATGGGATGGCTGGGTCAAATGGTATTTCTAGTTCTAGATCCTTGAGGAATCGCCACACTGACTTCCACAATGGCTGAACTAGTTTACAGTCCCACTAACAGTGTAAAAGTGTTCCTATTTCTCCACATCCTCTCCAGCACCTGTTGCTTCCTGACTTTTTAATGATCGCCATTGTAACTGGTGTGAGATGGTATCTCATTGTGGTTTTGATTTGCATTTCTCTGATGGCCAGTGATGATGAGCATTTTTTCATGTGTTTTTTGGCTGCATAAATGTCTTCTCTTGAGAAGTGTCTGTTCATGTCCTTTGCCCACTTTTTGATGGGGTTGTTTGTTTTTTTCTTGTAAATTTGTTCAAGTTCATTGTAGATTCTGGATATTAGCCCTTTGTCAGATGAGTAGGTTGCGAAAATTTTCTCCCATTTTGTAGGTTGCCTGTTCACTCTGATGGTAGTTTCTTTTGCTGTGCAGAAGCTCTTTAGTTTAATTAGATCCCATTTGTCAATTTTGGCTTTTGTTGCCATTGCTTTTGGTGTTTTAGACATGAAGTCCTTGCCCATGCCTATGTCCTGAATGGTAATGCCTAGGTTTTCTTGTAGGGTTTTTATGGTTTTAGGTCTAACATGTAAGTCTTTAATCCATCTTGAATTAATTTTTGTATAAGGTGTAAGGAAGGGATCCAGTTTCAGCTTTCTCCATATGTCTAGCCAGTTTTCCCAGCACCATTTATTAAATAGGGAATCCTTTCCCCATTGCTTGTTTTTGTCAGGTTTGTCAAAGATCAGATAGTTGTAGATATGCAGCGTTATTTCTGAGGGCTCTGTTCTGTTCCATTGCTCTATATCTCTGTTTTGGTAGCAGTACCATGCTGTTTTGGTTACTGTAGCCTTGTAGTATAGTTTGAGGTCAGGTAGCGTGATGCCTCCAGCTTTGTTCTTTTGGCTTAGGATTGACTTGGCGATGTGGGAATTGAAAAATGAGAACACATGGACACAGGAAGGGGAACATCACACACCGGGAACTGTTGTGGGGTGGGGGAAGGGGGAGGAATAGCATTAGGGGATATACCTAATGCTAAATGACGAGTTAATGGGTACAGCACGCCAACATGGCACATGTATACCTATGTAACAAACCTGCACATTGTGCACATGTACCCTAAAACTTCAAGTATAATAATAATAAAATAAAAAAATAAAAAAAAGTGAAAAAAAAATTTTCATGTTTCCATGTAAAAAAAATTTCAAATGAAGACTAAATAAAATGCAAGATAGAGCATCAAAAAAGAAGATCAATAATAAGGAAATAGAATCTTTGGACAATGCTCTAGACCAAATAGACCTAACAGAAAAATATAGAACGTTCTACCCAACAGCAGCAGAATACACTTTCTTCTCAAGTGCACATTGAATAGTCTTTGCATGTTAGGTCACACAACAAATCTTAAGAAATTTAAGAAGGTTGAAATCACAACCTTTATATTTTTCAAATGCAATGGTATGAAAATAGAAATTAATGACAGGAGGAAATCTGAAAAATTAACAAACGTGGAAATTAAACAATGCACTCTTGAACAGCCAATCGGTAATATAAATGAAAAGAGAGTTTAGAAATTAGAAACTATCTTGAGACCAATGAAAATAAACACACAACATATTAAAACTTCAGGCATGAGTCAAAATTATAACTGAGGGGGAAGTTTACAGTGAGAAAATTTTTACTTATATTTTTGAAAAACTGAAATAACCAAACTTTACATCTCAAGGAACTAGAAAACAAACATATGATAAAAACCTCATCATCACTGGTCATTAGAGAAATGCAAATGAAAACCACAATACCATCTCATGCCAGTTAAAACTACGATCATTAAAAAGTCGGGAAACAATAGATGCTGGAGAGGATGTGGAGAAATAGGAACGCTTTTACACTCTTGGTGGGTGCATAAATTAGTTCAACTATTGTGGAAGACAGTGTGGTGATTCCTCCAGGATCTGTAACCGGAAATGCCATTTGACCCAGCAATCCCATTACTGGGTATATACCCAAAGGGTTATAAATCATTCTACTATAAAGACACATCCACACGTATGTTTATTGCAGCATTATTAACAATGGCAGAGACTTGGAACCAACCCAAATGCCCATCGGTGATAGACTGGATAAAGAAAATGTGGCACATACACATCATGGAATACTCTGCAGCCATAAAAAAAAGATGAGTTCATCTCCTTTGCAGGGAAATGGACGAATTTGGAAACCATCATTCTCAGCAAATTAACACAAGAACAGAAAACTGAACACTGCATATTCTCACTCATAAGTGGGAGTTGAACAATAAGAACACATGGACATGGGGAGGGGAAATCACACACCGGGGCATGTCGGGGGATGGGGGGCTAGGGGAAGGATAGCATTAGGAGAAAAACCTAATGTAGGTGATGGGTTGATGGGTGCAGCAAACCACCATGGCATGTGTATACCTATATAACAAACCTCCACGTTCTGCATATGTACCCCAGAACTTAAAGTATAATTTTTTAAAAAAAGAAATTACCTTGCATTCCAAAAAATAAGCAAAGAACAATGTAAGCCCAAAGTTAGCAGAAAGAAGGAAATAAAATTAGAGCAGACATAAACAAAATAGAGAACAGAAAAATAATAGAACATATCAAAGAAGATAAGTTGTTTTCAAAGATCAACAAAATTGACAAACTTTTAGGTAGATTAAGAAAAAATAAGATATCATTCAGCCTGTATAATGAAGGAAATCCTGTTAGATGCCACAGCATGGATGAATCTTGAGGACATCAGGCTAAGTGAGAAAAGATAGTCACAGAAGGACAAATACTGTGTAATTTTATTTACATAAAGTATCTAAAGTAGTCAGACTCATAGAAACAGAAAGCATAATGTTGGTTGCCAGGGGTTGAGGGGAGGAAAAAATGGGGGGTTGCTGTTCAAGATACAGAAAGATTCAGTCATGAAGGATGAAAATGTTCTGGGGGTATTCTGTATAGCCTCACACTTAATAAAACAATACTCTAATGTATACTCTAATGTACACTTAAAAATTTGTTAGGCTGGTAGATGTGTGTTTTTTAGCAAAATTAAAAAGCAAGATAGTATAGTTATTTTTGTGTTGCTGTTATGGTTTTTGTTGTTAAGTGACAGGTTCTCTTTGAAGAGTTTTAAATACCTTTTTCTCAGCTAATCCTCACATCAGCACTAAGACAAAAGTAGAGATGAGAAAATTAAACTTAGGAAGACTATGTACAGTTCCCAAAGCTGTAATTCTAAGAAGGCTAAAAGCTAGATTTCTAACTCAGTTCATCTGACGCCACAGCCCTAATTTTTTTTTTCTTTGACACAGGGTCTCGCCCTGTCACCTAGGCTGGAGTGCAGTGGTGCAACCCTGCAGAGTCCTAATTTTTAACAGCAGTGTTCTATCATGTTACCTGTAATCTCTAATATGAAAGTATAAATATTTCTTGTCAAATGAAAAGAATATGCACTTTCATGCAAAAATCAAATGAATACAGATCTTTTCTGTGTAAAACACTGAGGAGACTCGTGAAAGAAGGAAAGTCAAAGATAAAAAGTGGCAATGTAAAGGAATAATGGGATTCCATATTCAAAGAACTACGAGAACTTTTTCAACCTGGCAGTTGGTAAATATTCAAAAGTAGCCATGCATCATGCTGCACATCCACTTACAATATAAATACCCAACATAAATAAATAAATCCCTATCATGAATAAATCATAATGATCAGCATGATTCTAGTAAATCTTAACAATAAAATGAATCAAATAAGTGTCTCTGATTAATAAATCTATAATTAAATAATAGAATCCTCCTCTGAAGTACTCTTATATAATATATTTTTATTGAGGGATTTTTCAAGCCCTTAAAGATGTGTTTCTCCACAATCCCTCTGGAAAGCATGACAGATTTATACATATGTATCTATTTTTCTCTTTTTCCTTGGCATGAAGAGAGAATAAAATTTCTTCTGACTGCATAATTCTTTATTTTAGGATCTGCACTTAAAAAGTACCTACTATACAAGTCTGCATATTTCATTGTATTTAAATTCTCTGAACATCAATGTCTTCATCTGCAAAGCAAGGTTGATATTTCTCATAGCTGCATTGATTCTTTCAGTTATTTAAAAATAGATTTTGAGGAGCAACTATGGGAGAGACATTATTTTCATACTAAGAAAAGTGAGGTCCCTGCCTGCTTGGAATTTATATTTTATTAG
This sequence comes from Hylobates moloch, assembly GCF_009828535.3. Taxonomy (NCBI): domain Eukaryota; kingdom Metazoa; phylum Chordata; class Mammalia; order Primates; family Hylobatidae; genus Hylobates; species Hylobates moloch. The sequence continues at coordinate 96,983,583 of NW_026652281.1, forward strand.
GAACAGACAGGCTTTCTTGTTTTTACATTTTTTAAATATCACTTTATAATTAGGTGTTTGATGTCAAATGGTAAAAGAGCTATTCATATAATTGAAATATGTTAAAGTGACAGTGACTGAGTGAATAGGGGCCTACTCTATACCAGGTGGCCCAAGAATAATTCTATAGGGGATATAATTTAAACCAAGATCTTAATGACAAGAAGACATCAACCAAGCAGTGTTAGGGAAAATTCCATTCCAGGAGGAAGGAAGAGCTAATAGGTCTTGAGCAAAATGAGTTAACAAGAGAATAAAGTCTGAAGCCCAGTAAGTGTAGGGAAGAGTACTGAGAAGATACTGGTGAAATACATGCAACATGAAATACATAGAATTGTTTTTGGTCAAGGTAAGGGTTTATATTTTAGTGTAGATGTCGTGAAAAGCCATTGGATGACTTTTAGCATAATTCAAAACCTAAAATAATTTACTTGCACAAGTCATAGACATTTTTTATATTTGCTCTCTGATACTTGTCTTGCACTTTCTGTCCTGGGGTGTTGGGAGAGGGTGCCTTGAGAACTACATTTTCTAGATGCCCTTGTCAATTGATTTCCAATTAGTTCTGCACAGTGGAAGGCACTGGCAGGTGTTTGGAGTGTCAGGCAAGGCGAAAAGCCTGCATAGCTCCTCTCTTCCTCTATACTGGATAGAATATCCTTCAGAAGTGGCTGCAATCCTTCAATTGCCTACAGACCAGCCCCTTTCTCCATTGTCCCATTGATGCCAAATGTCTTCTGCTACTCAACTCTGGTCACTTCACCTTCTCTTTTTGTCCCCACAAGCTGTAAAGATAATAGTGGCTTCCTGTTGGTATTAATCTCTTGGTTGTCTCATTGATTCATTTTATGCTTTCCACCTTTCTAATTCCTTTGTAGAGAGGATTGAATATTAAATACTCTCTTTTGATCTAGTGTAGATTATCTTTCCTGACTGTTTCATGGCTCGTGGTCAAGGCAAGTAAACATGAAGATAGTAAAAACTTATTTTCTTTAGAATCTACAACATACTTTTGGAGTGTTTGCTCTTAATTTACTATTGGTGACAGCAGTGTTTACAAATTGTTGGTTTTCTCATTTATTTCATCAACCAGAGTTTTAGGTCTCCAGAAACATACTTTTAAGTATCTATCTCTGTGTCCCTAGAACCTAACTAAGTGCCATTAAACAACCAGATATTAATAATTGAATGACTTGTCATATTGTGACACCCAAGAATTTCCAATTATTAGACCAGATGTCTGGTATAGCCATCTACTTTTGAAACTGTTCCTGATAACATGAAGCCCTTGCCAAATGTCTGTCTATATCAGACAAAGACATAGAAGTTCTCTTCCTCAACCCCAATGGGAAGTCTGATTACTTGCTACTTTGAACAAAGTTCCGAGTCCAGAGACTCAATTGTTGTGTGTCATTTAATATATTAAACTCCTCCATTCCCCATTGTTGCAAATCACACACCTATTGAATACAGGAATACAAGGAAGTACCAAATATTAATACTTCTGTTGATGAATTAAATGTGTCCCTTCGAAATCCATATGTTGAAGTCCTAAGTGCCAGTGTGACGGTGTTAGGAGATGGAGCCTTTGGGAGATAATTAGGCTCAGATGAGATGATGAAGGTGAAGCCCCTATGATGAGATTAGTACTCTTAAAAGAAGATGGCCAGAGTTTCCTTTCTCCCATGTGAGGATCCAGTGAGAACTTAGCCATCTATAAGCCAGGAAGCTGACTATAACTAAGAACTGAATCTACCAAGATCTTAGTATTGAATGATCCAACATCCTGAACTGTGAGAAATAAATGTCTGTTGTTTAAGTGACCCAATGTATGGTGTTTTTGTTATAGCATCCCCAAACTAAGATTCTCTAAAATTTGATTTGGTCACAGTGCTATACCTTAAAATATTTTGGTTAAGCTTAAATTGTTGGAAAGAATATCACAATGATCAACAGTACAGATAGATCTGAACTGGCAATGCAAGGAGAGGTAGGTGCTTCTACGGTTCATGGAGAGTGTTTTAAACATCTGTGATGATAATAAAACTAATTTTAACATCTGCTACCAGTTGGGAAAAATATTTTATATCTACTACCCTTAAAAAATATGTTACATGCTAAACATAATGTTAATAGCTATGTGTCTATTAGATATTCAGCCCACAATATTTTATAATCTTGCTAGTTTCATGAGAGAATTATTGAGAGTTAACTATAATAGAAAATTGTTTTACAGCAAGTTATAGATGGTTTAGAGAGACTTATTTCCAACATGCTTTTGGCTTTCGTTTTTTGGATACTTTCTATAGTTTATATGTATCAAACTTGGATCTAGTTTATCCAAATATTATTTCAAGCTGTGTATAAATATTTGGTATCAATATTCTAAAACAACATAGATGGTGCTTGTATAAATTTTTAAAAGAAATTTTGGTTTATAAAACATGCTCAAGTGCAAATTTTTCCTTCTGAAATAGAGATAATTTCTTCTTGAAGACAACTCGAGAGAGAGAGAGAGAGACAGAAAAGAGGCAGAGAGAGACAGAAGTGGAGAGAAAGGGAGATAATATATTCATCAATTTATTATGGTTAATATTACATTAGATTTATCCAATATATATTTATAATTATTAATATTCAATATGGCTGATAGAGTCAATGCAAGCAAAATAAATCCACGGGCATATTTTGATAGAGGATAGCCTTAGGGAAACATTCTTATACTTGTAGGATTAGCTGATAGATACTGCAAAATGAGACCACATTGAACCAGTTTAGTAATGATTTCTCTCTTTTTGTCTTTGTCTTTCTCTGCTTCTGTTTGTCCCTTTCTATTCTCCCAAAACTTCTGCAATACTTGTTTCACCTAAAAAGTAAAAATAGACTATTAGCTTCAACAATTATAGTTCCTCAACTCCTCCAACATACCTAAGGCATTTCCATATCACAGATCAAGACATACCCTCTAATTAAATACTAATTGACTTTGACAACTGCAAGTCAGCAAACACAGATGCCTTAAACTTGTGACTGATTATCTTCAACAAAACAGTGATCACCACCTTTTAAACACATTAGTCACAGAGCATTTTCCCTTTAATTGTGAAATATCAAGTCAACAGGAAGGGCTTATAGTAAAACACCAACATAGACTTTAAAACTTCTCAAGGATATGAACACTCAAAGCCATTAAAGACAAAATACCCTATCGACTTGAAAGACAATAATAGCTTGGCACATCCATTAGTACATTAATACTACATGAAGCCATTACATTGTTTCCATATATCTGTTAATACTCTGTTTCCACATGTCTATTAACATAATTAGTGATAATATGGAAAACATTCAATATCTTGAAACTTGCAAAAAAATTTAAGAAGAGTGTTTTTGAGAATAAGCATGGTATTTTCTCCATCTCTTCTTGTCCAATGGCAATAACAAGACATTGGCCAGGGACTACCATCCCAAAGATGCATATAATTATTGTTTGCACAATCAATGAAATATCCTGAAAGTTGAGCTGATAAACATACTGTCCAAGATTGGGGTTGCAGTTTTCAGATTGTTTGGGTTGGGTTTCCTTGCCATCTTAATCTTTTTTTTTTTTTTTTTTATGAGACTCGCTCCGTTGCCCAGGCTGGAGTGCAGTGGCAGGATCTCGGCTCACTGCAAGCTCCGCCTCCCGGGTTCACGCCATTCTCCTGCCTCAGCCTCCCCAGTAGCTGGTACTACAGGCGCCTGCCAGCACGCCCGGCTAATTTTTAGTATTTTTAGTAGAGACGGGGTTTCACCGTGTTAGCCAAGATGGTCTCGATCTCCTGAGCTCGTGATCCGCCCACCTCGGCCTCCCAAAGGGCTGGGATTACAGGCGTGAGCCGCAGCACCCGGCCTAATCATTTATTTTCATTGTAACTTGAAACTCCTTGAACTTCTATTTCTCACAAAATAAGACAGATGCTAACATCTGTCTCACTGAGTAATTATTACAATTAAGAACGCCAATTTAGAGTTTAGCTCATTGCCTAGAACATTGGAAGCTCCTTCTGTATCAACTTTTTGTAGGATTATTACCTTATAAAGCTCACACAATGATTTCCAATGGCGTAGACTTACATTTCCATTTTGTAGAGAAGGAGAACTGAATTTGGCCCATGGATACACAGTCAATAGGTATTTGGGGCTGGATTTTAAAAAGGGTCATTATCTGGGAGATGACATATTGTCATAGTTAGCTACTTAGCACAGTGCCTGACAAAAACAGTAAAATAGCATCAATATTTTTGTTGCTTCAATGTATGTCTTTATAGCAACTTCAAAAACAGTAAAATAGCATCAATATTTTTGTTGCTTCAATGTGTGTCTTTTTCTCTCTTTTGACTCCTGCCTTTTATAACAGTGTGTCAGACCACGTGGGAAGGCAAAAGAAGAGTACAAAGGAGATGGAGACCCAGCAGACAAGGTATTTATACCAAGTGGCTGGGATCTGACAATAGTTTAATCTCTGATTTCAGTTTTATCAGAGATGTTAAAGCTGAAGAAGCTGTGCTGGACGTCAGATCAGTGAGGCGGGTCTGTTGCTTTAAACCTGTCTTATGATCATTTGCCTCATTGGTGGTTTGGTTTCATAAAGTGGAAAAATGTAGGACTTTCCCTCTGTGCTTGATTTTGGCCCTTGTTCTTGACTTTGACCCAGCTACTTACCACACTTCAGTTCTTGAAATTGTTTCAATCTGAAACTAAGAGAGTTGAAGGGCAAAGTGAGATTCAAGACCTGTCAAAGTCAGTCCAACATAAAAGGGCATTTTGGCTTCTACTCCTCTAGTATTAGCCCACAACAGGTGTCCAATTTTGATTTTTCTATGTCCTACTCCAGAGCCAGTGCACAAAACTCAGATTTCCGTCTTCATTTTTACATGTTACTTGGTTTGATGATGAATGTCTTGCAGCGTTGCACTCAACCAGAAATTGTTTATTTTTCTACATCCCTGCCAAAGGAAAACAAACAAACAAACAAAATAACCCTAAAGCACATCTGTATGTTTTTCTTTCCAAATTTGGAGAAGTTTAAAATAAATTAGAAAGGAAACATAACTGGTTGTAGCAGATGGTGATATTCCATTTTATTAGATGCATTTTTCCTCTTTTTCAAAGCTAGGTAGATAATGTAATTCAGCAGGCAGTCTTAGGTAATTCAAAGAGTCAATATAGTCAAATCAACTCCTCAGCAAATCAATGTGTGACAGCTGCTCTCTTCACTTATAAATTGTCCCCACACTTCATAAGGTACATCTTTGGCATAAAGCATAAGGGAGTTTTGTGACATAGTTAGATATCAATGTGGCTTCCAGGTTTTTTTTTTCATAATTGCAATTTAAATGTATGGCTAGAAGCTGGCATTTTCTAGTTGTAAAGAGGCTGTCTGGTGTCTTTCTGGCTTAGATATGTGAATCTGACCCCTGCTCCCCGCCACTCTTGTTCAGAATCCTTATTCTTTCATATGTCACCCTCTGAGGTAGCATGAGAAGAAAGTTCAGAGGAAAGGTCATATTCTGGGCGGACAGCTTGCATCTGTCTGAAAGGGAACTTCATTTGTTTCCACTTTATGCTATTTTATTTGAAAAGAGGTGTTTAAGTGATATTTGCTTGCTTCTTGCTCTACTAGTAAGAAAAATTACAGACTATAAACAGGTCAGTGGAAGCTGTAAAAGATTTTCTTCCTAAGAAATAGTTCCAAATTTTTTTATTTGAAAATAGTTCTCAAATTTTATTTTTCTTGATAAATAACAAGACTTTCTTTCTGTTGTGAACCATACCATATTGATGAAATTACTAAATCAGTATTTCAATGGGATTTTTAAATAAATTTATGAATACAAATAAGACCAACTAACACGTTAGAAAACGGTAATTTAATACCTACTATTAAAGCAGACAAGCTGAAATATAAATACTAATATATCATTGCTGATAATACATCTTTACACAACCTTTTCAGAGAGCAGTTGAGGAGTATTTGCCAAGTTTTAAATGCACACAATGTTTATATTAGCAATACTGCAGAAACGTATCTGTTTTATAGACATATTTGTTCATCTGTGACACTAAATGTATATGAATATTTATTGCAAAATTGTTTGTAATTTTATCTATTGATGAACATTTAGTTTGTTTTTAAGTTTTCTACTATTTAAACAAAATATGGTACATTAAACAATAGTGCACTAAATGGCCTATAAAAATAATATATATCTAGATGCACTGACAAAGATGATTTCATACATATAAAACCTAAAAAAAAAACCTTGTATACAATGATGTCTAAAAAAGCACCCTGATAAATTAAATTATTTGGGCTAAATGTCTGATTCCATTTACTAGGTGTCTTATCATGTACAAGTTATCCAATGTCTTTGAACCTCAGATTCTTCCTCTGTATAACTCTCAGGATAATTACAGTAGGTAGGTTTTATATAACTTAGAAGATTTTTTTTTTTTTTTTTTTTTTTTTTTTTTTGAGACGGAGTCTTGCTCTGTCGCCCAGGCTGGAGTGCAGTGGCGTGATCTCGGCTCACTGCAAGCTCCACCTCCCAGGCTCACGCCATTCTCCTGCCTCAGCCTCCAGAGTAGCTGGGACTACAGGCGCCCGCCACCACGCCCGGAGAATTTTTTGTATTTTTAGTGGAAACGGGGTTTCACCGTGTTAGCCAGGATGGTCTCGATCTCCTGACCTCGTGATCTGCCCACCTCGGCCTCCCAAAGTGCTGGGATTACAGGCGTGAGCCACCGCGCCCGGCCATAACTTAGAAGATTTAATAGTGAAAAATAGGATGAGAATATGAAGGGTAATTGTCTTTCTTCTTATATAATAATTAAAATGTTAAAATTAAGTATTTCTGAATTGCAAGATTATGTTTATAATATTCAAAACAAAATTTACAAAAGGTACATTACACAACAATTATTATACAGTGATATTTAATTAATTAATATATAAACCATATTTCTAATAGTTTGAAACATTATGTACACTTCACATTCCAAGCACTGTGTTTAATGCTGAGGATACTAACTATAATGCTCTCACCAGATCCTTTTTTTCAGTTAAGAACTTCTTGTTTGCTGGGCACAGTGTCTCATGTCTGTCATCCTAGAGCTTTGGGAAGCCAAGGTAGGCAGATCACTTGAGGTCAGGAGTTCAAGGGCAATCTGGCCAACATGATAAAACTCCATCTCTACTAAAAATACAAAAATTAGCCAGGTGTGGTCGCAGGCACCTATAATCCCAGCCTGGGTGACAGAGCAAGATTTTGTCTAAAATAAATAAATAATAAATAAAAGAAAAAAGAAAAGAAAAAAGAACTTACTGCATTTTTGTTAAATATACTGGGTTCCCACCCCATTCAATGGATGAGATTAAACTAGTACAAACTTTTTTCATGGATTTGAAAGAATACATTAAAATTACAGATTTCAAACGTCAAGAAAAGTAAAAATTTAAAGAAGGGACATTGTTAATTTTAAACAATGACAAAAATGCCAACAATACTAATGATGATACAGTGTTTATGACTAGGAAACTTCTCAATAAATGTTAGCTGAGTAACTTCACTCATTTAGCCTTTACAACAATAACTTAGGAGCAGCTGTTGCTATTCCCATTTTATGCATATGAAATCTGGGGTGAGGAGATATTAAGTCACACAAATATAAGTAGCCACATGCAGAGATACTAAATTCAGATCTTCCCTACTTTAACTGCTATATTGTAGAGCCTCACAGCAGTTTTCTTACCCTAATAGCTTATTGTATTTAAATGACTGTACGTATTATTTCAGAAAGAGTTATATTTGTACATAGACCCATATGTTACAACATTTGATTCCTAAGGAAGTATCATAACGTAACTTTGTATCTCAATTTGACCTATAAACCAATACTAAAATCATATTCATGTAACCAACTATAAGAATATTAATAATAACAAATAATTAGTCTAGCATCAACAACAAATTTTACTTGCTAGAATATGCAAATATCAAAAAAAGAAAAAAAACTTTTATTACCCAGTTGCAAGTTTATAGCAGTAATTGAAGGCAACCTAATTTTAATTATATTGAAAGATTTTCATCTGCAACAAGTGTCTGAAGACAATAAAGCAAATTATTCAGAAGCCTCAGTGAAAAGGATGTGTTCCTTAACCACTAGGAAGGAAAAATAGTAAAAACAGCATAGATTAGGAGGCACATTTTCTAGGACCTATAATTTACAGGCAGTTGGGTTTATAAATTACAAGAAATATCAGCAGAACAGTGCCTTCATTAATAGAAGTGGAATATATAGATGATGATTCTATTTATTAATTTATTAATCCATTTACTCATTCATGATTCATTTACTTATTCAGTATGTATTTAACATGTAATTGGTGCCTGGTTGGCACTGGGCTAATTGCTGCAGAAAGAGCAGGAAATTAAATTCATTCGCAGTTACACCATCATTAGACTGCAATCACCCCAAGAAGGACTTTTGGATTTTGTATTTGTGTCAATGAGTTTGAGTCTATCAGGCATGGTCTTGATATAAAAAGATGGCACATTCAAATTAGATAACATGAGAAGAACATAAGAGGCTATTTTTAAAGGCTCCAAGTAGCATTTAAAAAAAAAAAAGGGATGGTAGCACGCTTTAGAGCACGTAACATTGGAAAGATACTATCTCCTCTAGGCTTGATGGAGCGGGCAGAGGGAATAATTATCAGAATGCTGAGAGAAACAGATTGGAGAAGGTCATTCAAGTTATGGCCATCAGCAGAAGGAAATAGCCAAATTAAGGTATTATAGCAGAAAAGCCATCTGGGGAATAAATACAAAACTCCACTCTCCTATTACCCTCCATTTTCATATGGAATTTGTTCCCACAGCTCCCATTGATCTAACTCAACCACAACCTACAGCATGGGAGAACCCAATGATGCACTGCACTGAAGTTAGCCTTCAGGGGCATACAACAAGGAAAAGATGAGTGAAGAGTGTTTCTGGAACTGGAGGGCTGAATGGATGAGATCCAACACATGGAGCAAGATATGTAAATACATAAGATTTAATGTTCCTTACATGCATTCAGGAAGACAACAATTTCCACCCCCACCCCGGTCATCCACACTCGATTTTCAGGGATACACATAACAAGCTAGAGTAATACAAATGAAAAAAAAAGTGTTGTTCCTATCTTTGAGTTGTATTATTAGTGACCTTTCTCAGCACAACTGTGATTATGAGCCCTGATTAGAAAGATCCAGATTTGTTTTGTTGAAGTTTCAACAAGTATCTTATCAATTCTTTCTTTTTTTGATCAAATAGTTAAAAAACTTCTATTTTAAGTTCAGGGGTACATGTGCAAGTTTGTTACATAGGTAAACGTGTGTCATGAGGGGTTTGTTGTACAGATTATTTAATCACCCAGGTATTAAGCCTAGTACTGATTCATTATTTTTGCATGAAGGTTTCTCCAAACCTTCATGCTCTGATAGGTCCCAGCATGTGTTGTTCCCCTCTAAGTGTCCATGTGTCTTCAACTTTGAGCTCCCACTTATTAGTGAGAACCTGCAGTATTTGCTTTTCTGTTCCAGGGTTAGTTTGTTAAGGATAATGGCCTGTAACTCCACCCATGTCCCTAAGAAGGACATGATCTCATTCTTTTTTATGGCTGCTTAATATTCCTTGGTACATATGTACCACATTTTCTTTATCCAGTCTATCACTGATGGGCATTATAAGAAGAATCAATTCTTTATTAACACATTCTGCCCATTCGACCATTGTTGCACTTAATGGAACTAAGATGAATCGAAAAAATAGAAGAAAAATTGTTCCGATGTGGAAAGAGGAGGACTAAAATCTTATTTCAAAGAGATGTAGTTCTGTTCACAATCAATCATTGATGGAGGCCATGGAGAGTGGCCCAAAATATATGTCAAATTTCCCATGTCTTCGGAGAACATAAGGATCAGTTGAATATTAGAAGGACAATTCCCATTATCTTTCCTTCTCACGACATTTCTCAAATCTATGTTAAAATGCAGCATGCTATATTCTTCTGCACTCTCATGTTTATCAGCATGTATATGTGTGTACATGAGTGTGTACACACAGTGATTACTGAACATAACATTTGGCCTTCCACTAGTAATAGTATAATGCTGGCATTACATGTAAAATGGTTGTTATAATGTTAAAATAACCCAGTCAGAAGGTATTTTTAAAATATTGTGAGATAAAATGGGTACAACACTTTATTGGGGACTGGTATATATCAATTATTTATTAAATATTAGATTCTAAATGTAATTTTTTAAAAATGAACTACAGCTAGCTTGTGCTATCTGTGAGTTCCACGTCCATTGGATCAACCAAATGCAGACCAAAAACATTAAAAAAACAATAAAAATAGCTATAACAATAAAAATAATACAAAGAAAAATAAAGTATAAGAACTACTTACAAAGCATTTACATTCCATTAGGTATTTATAAATAATTTAGAGATGATTTAAAGTACTCAGGAAGATATGTATATATGATATGCAAATAATATGCCATTTTATATAAGGGACTTGAGGATCCATAGGTTTTGATATCTGCAGGAGTCCTGGATCCAATGTCTCGTGGATACCCAGGGTCAAATCTACTTATTCTCAGCTTCCTCATATAAACACCTCTCATCAAGCTTCACGCATTCTAAAGCCTTCTAAGACCTAACATTACAAATTAATAACAGATGCCACGGCTATCTGTGTCTTTCACAGATATATTTGTGAGATTAGAAAGTACATTCATCTTATTTAAAGAGCAAAATTCTACTTTAATAAAAGGACGATTATGTATGGCAATCAAATACATCAAGGCTATTCTGGTTAACCACTTGAAAAGGAGGAGGGACTCCATCCAGGCTGCATAGAACTCATAAACCCCCATGACACAGAAATGGTGACAGAGTCCAATATGGATATATGAAATGCCATTAAGACATTGTCTTTTATTGAAACAGATTCAAATTTAAATCCAACTTCATCCATCATTTGTATATAATCTTATGCAAGTCACTTAGCACTTCTGAGTTTGCTTCCTAATCTAAAACATACGTATTTTTTGTATCACCATCTTGTGGAAACCTTAAGCGGTTTAGCAATATTTTGCTAGTGTCTGTACTGTTTCTTACATACATAATTATATAATCATTGATATCATTTTCTGCTTTATTGTCCTAATTAGCTATATAATAAAATATTAATATTATTTATGAACCAAGCATAGTACAAGATATGCTGGACTTCATTCACTTACTTACTTTTCATATTGTTTGCTCTTCTGTAATGTGCTTACATGTCAGGACTGCATGAGGTAACTGCATACAGCTGAAGCCAAAATTTAAAATAAGGTTATGTTTATTGCAGCACTATTTACAATAGCAAAGACTTGGAACCAACCAAAATACCCATCAGTGATTGACTGGATAAAGAAAATGTGGCACACATACACCATGGAATACTATCCAGCCATTAAAAAAAAGAATGAGTTTATGTCCTTTTGCAGAGATATGGATGAAGCTGGACCATCATCCTCAGCAAACTAACAAAGGAACAGAAAAATAAACACTGCACATTCTCACTCATAAGTGGGAGTTGAGCAATGAGAACACATGAACACAGGGAGGGGAACATCACACACCGGGGTTTGTTGTGGGGTGGGGGGAAAGGGGAGGGAGAGCATTAGGATAAATATCTAATGCATGTGGGGCTTAAAACCTAGATGATGTGGCCGGGCGCAGTGGCTCATGCCTGCAATCCCAGCACTTTGGGAGGCTGAGGCAGGTAGATCCTGAGGTCAGGAGATCGAGACCATCCTAGCCAACATGGTGAAACCTGTCTCTATTAAAAATACAAAAATTAGCCGGGAGTGGTGGCACATGCCTGTAATCCCAGCTACTCGGGAGGCTGAGGCAGGAGAATCACTTGAACCAGGGAATCAGAGGTTGCAGTGAGCAGAGATCGTGCTACTGCACTCCAGCCTGGTGACAGAGCAAGACTCCATCTCGAAAAAAAAAACAAACAAACAACAACAACAAAAAAAACCCTAGATGATGGGTTGATAGGTGCAGCAAACCACCATGGCACATGTATACCTATGTAACAAACCTGCACGTTCAGCACATGTATCCCAGAACTTAAAGTACAATAAGATAAAATAAGAAAGATAAAATAAGGTTATCTGATATGATTCACAGTGTTATAACAACTTGATCTTACTGTTCTGCCTAACAAAGTGTGCTTGATTCATCATACAGAACACATCACAGATACCAGTCTCTACTTGAACCAAGTGTTGATTGCAGGTCTAGTGTCTAGTAACTGACATCATACTGTTCCAAGTTTACATTGGAACATGATGTAGGTCAAGAAAATCCAACTTTCTCATTCTCTCTCTCTCATTGTTTCTGCTTTACTAAGAGAGGTTTTACCTCACTCCTTGCACCTGCTTTCTCACAACTCTTTTTTAACATATGTATTAATAACACCAATTGCTGCAATCTGGTTTTGTCCAATAAAACAATCTTCCTAACGGCTGTCTATTCATGCTGATTACTCAAGCTCCAATTCCCACAGGTTGATGTGAATGGTCAGATGGAATCTGGACACACAGTAGGGTATGCCACAAAGAGGGACCCGTAACATAGATAATCCTCCACATTTTTCTTTAAAAGAAAGAAAACAACTGTATTGTTGAATAAGTGTTTAACTAGAATATGCTGTGCATCACAGAAATCTACTAAAAGACTGCCTAGACTGAAAGAAATCCCATCCTTTTATGTACCCAAGCAGACACAAGTCATTGCTTACCTGTTCTCAAGGTAAACAATACCTAGTTTTCAAACAAGAGCTTGACAGCACTGATTGTTGCATATAGTTCATCCTAAATTCACTTAGTAATCGGGGTGACTATCTGTATTAACTAATTAGCTTTACCCAAAGAAAAAATATACTTCCCATATAAGAGATAATTTTACAACTGGGAGGGAAAGGACCACTAAAGTTAGGTTCCTACTCTACTGCAGAAATTAGGAAATAAAAACACTATCTTTCTTGATGATTACATTTTTTAAAAATGCTTTCCAGATCCTTAAGAAAGATATTCGTAGATCATAAAGCTGGCAAGAGGTGTATTTACCTTTAAAAAGATTTATGTACATTTCAAAGAAACAAAGAAGAAACTTACACATTTTCTTAAGTAAATACTCATAAGAAAAGGGAGGGAAGGAGTATCTTCCTTTAATTTTAACCAAGAAAATTATGTTTTTTTAAATAAACTTGTATTTGCCCTTCTAATACACATATGCATGCACACACACAATTATAATTTTTATTCTGAATACACACATTCATGCACATATAATACACACATGCATACACATAATTATGATTTTTATACTGAATAATTTGAAAGTTGCAGACATCTATGATATATTTACTAATTTGTTTAATTTTAGAATATATATAAAGTTGAGTCAGAATTGGTACCTTCTTTTTCCCTTTGAGCTGCTATCACAACATGCCATAGATTGGGTAATTTATAAATAACAGGAATTTATTTATCACAGTTCCAGAGGCTGGGAAGTCCAAGATCCAGGTACTGGCAGATTCTGTGTCTGATGAAAGCTCTGTCTTTGCTGCATAGATGGTGCCTCTTGCGGATTCTCACATGGTGGAAGGGCAGGCGGGCTATAGGGATAAATGCTGTGTCCTCACTTAGCAGAAGATGTTGAGTGTAAGAGCCAGGCAGCTCTCTGAAGCCTCTTCTATAAAGGCATTAATTCCACTTGTGACAGCAGAGTGTTCATGACTTACATGCTTCCCTAAGGTCCTTACCTCTTAATATCGCCACAATGGAGATTAGGTTTCAATATGAATTTTGGAGGGATGCAAACATTCAAACCATGGCAGTAACCTATACCACTGTGAAAAGCAAACCCATGAAGTAGAGTTCAATATTTGTTTACATTTCTGTAAATATTATGTTCAAAAGTTACTTTTTGTCTTTCTCTCTTCAACAAAGCTGTCTGTCATTCAGTTGAAACATGATTTGAGTCTTTTGTAATGGATTTAGGGTGTTTACCCAGTATAATTTTTTTTTTTCAAAAAACTGCTATTGTTGAGCGTGAAAAACATTCATATGCTTCCAAAAGTTATATTCAGAGAAGTATCATTCACTTTCCCACAGCTCATATATTTTTGTATTGTTGGATATTATCTTTAGAGTAAATTTCTTCCACATTTAATAAACATATAAAGCATGTTAGCTGTATAGAATAAGACTAGGTCCCTTGTAGAATCTCATAGTATATTCCTCCAATATGTTTTATCATTTTCAGAATTTCCAACTGCGTAAACTATCCTGAGAAGTGGCCTGAGTGAAAGAACCATCAAGATCTTGTAATTTTGACGTTTGCAGAAAGATGTGTGGGAGTACAAGAGGTTCATGGTAGGTGGCCTCCCAGTATCTTCTGTAGAAACTGTATGGCTCTTCCTGTGGCTTGATTAGGTCCTTCTCCTTTGTTCTACTTCTTTCATCCAAGCACTTAATATTTTGCATTATAATCATTGATTTTCTTATTGGTCTCTCTTTCCTTAAGGGAAGACACTACATCTTACTGAACTGCTATAAGAGCCTGATGTTCTCTGGATGCGTGGGGACACAGAGTTGAATGGATGCAGGTGAGTAAACATAATGACATAGTGAAAAGTTGAGGAAAGGCAATCAGTACATTAATCATCTGGGTTTTATTATCTCCCATTCCAGATGCTTAGTACAAAGTGGTACTTGTTAAAATGCAAATTATTACCCCCTTCTCTTACAGGGATTTAGGGATAGGGAGTTACACTCTACTTATTACCTATTAATTGAAGAGAATTTGAAGCAAGTACTGCAGAAACCATATGTAGAAGATTGATTTTGACCTAGACAAGTGGATTTTCCATGCTTTAAACTACACATTATAATAAGAAAAGGAAAATCTGGAAAGTAAACACAAGACTTACGGCGGCTGCTCTTGTGGAATGATATTATGGGTATCATCAATGTGATCATTACTACCTGAAAGAACAGGTCCAAACAATTTTCCATTTACTGCATTAAAAAAAGGGGCTGGGCATGGTGGCTCACACCTATAATCCCAGCATTTTGGAAGGTCGAGGTGGGCAGATCAACTGAGGTCAAGAGTTGGAGACCATCCTGGCAACATAGCGAAACCCCGTCTCTACTAAAAATACAAAAATTAGCTGGGCGTGGTAGCATGAACTGTAGTCCCAGCTACCTGGGAGGCTGAAGCAGAAGAATCGCTTGAACCCCGGGAGGTGGAGGTTTCAGTGAGCCGAGATCACACCACTGCACTCCAGCCTGGGCGACACAGCAAGAAAAGAAAAGAGGCGAGGCGAGGCGGGGTGGGGCGGGGCGGGGCGGGGCGAGGTAGACATGCATGATAAGTTCCAAATGCTTAAGAATATAAAATATGCAGCCTTCACGTTTAGCGGGCAGTGTTAACCTTACGTAAAATATGGGTAACTATAGAAAGACACTATTATAGTGGAGATTTTTGTCAAATGGCCCTATATAATCTCAATGGTTTTTACTATGGAACATTGTAAGGGAAAGATATTTGCCCTGTTTCCCCAACTTTAATGAATTACCTCTTCTCCATGCATATATATATATACATACAGAGAGAGAGAGAGAGAGAGACTGCAAATCATAGTATCACCTGGTTTCCTGGTTGCAGGTGTAAATCAGTGACTTGGCTTGAATCAATAGAGTACCCTGTCTTTCCACAACTATTAGTTTAAACATTACTACTCATCACAGTCATTTCAAAGTACTCAAGCTAGTAAATCGTGCATGGCAATTTTCGTGACCCACTTAAACCTGATAATACTTTTGTTATCTTTCAAAATGCATGAGTAAGTCCTGCTTGAGAATAAAGTCTGCACAGAAGAAAGCAGCATCAAGAAACAGATGGAGGTGCAGAACCCTGAAAGTGGTATAGGAGAACAGGGATCCAGCGATGTCAGCAGTAAACTGTTTCTTAGCTGTTGTGTTATATAAGCCAATAAGTCTCTCACCCTCTCTTCCTTTCTATTTTATTCTTCCATAACTTTCTGGGATTAGTAAAGAACCTTCTCTGAATTCATTAGAGAAGAACATCTAACTCAAACTGTCTTAAACAAAATGGGTCAAAACAAATATCTAAGTTGTTTTGCTAGTTTCCTCTTTTCTTTATCACTCTGTCTTCTTCCCTTAGATTTTACACTTACTGTGACTTACTGTGAAAATACATACATTCATATATACGTAATAAAAGTGAGACAACAGGAATAAAATAAATTTAATGTTGGTTAGTACTTGGTTTATGAAAAGGAGAAAGTAATCATGAGAATACTAGTCTGAAGGACAATAGACACAGGTTCTATTCCTACCTCTGCCTTTAATTTGTCTTGTGGTATTTAGTGAAAATAAAATGCATTTAGTCAAATGTAGAAAACAAACCAAGTATTGGTTTTAAATTAAATTCTTGAATTTCTAAAAAGTGTACAAAAATAACAATGAGAGACTTAGTCTATTTTAAAACTTAAATTACAAATATCTCTTAAAAATCATAGATGTAATGGGGAAACTCCTGCCCAAACCAAAGCATCCTCCTATTTTTGTTAATATGCATGGTCTTACTTGAACTCAGCCTGGTAACTTTGGTCTACTCATGGAAACAAAAAGGGTTATGACTTCTGGGCTATATATGCCTTTGATTAATAATAAATTTGTAGTCAATTATTATTTAATAAACTCCATGGGTTTGGAAGACCACAGCCAGATGGTCCTGTGGTTCCTGACCTTTGTTTTCCCAACAAGACCCTTTTTATTATTTTCTTCCCCCTTTTGAAATATTTCAAAATATCCTAGGAAAGAGTATGTGCTTTGGTGACATACTGATTGGGGTTTTGCTTCTATGCTTAGAATTAACCAGTTGGGTGTTTCTCTGAACTTTAGTTTTATCACCTTTAAAATGGGATTGCATGTACCTCCAGCACAGAATTACTATTAAGTACAAATCAGAATTTTGTTTGTCCTGTTGTTAATGTTTTATAAACATTAGTTTTCTATTCAGATTCACATTTTTAAAATCAGGTTTCTACCTTAACTATAATGTATTACAAATAATGTAAGACCACAGGTAGTCTATAGGATTAGAAAGAGAATTCTGCTTTATTAAAAATGGGTTAATAAAATCTTAGATTTAGTAATGTAACACTAATGGAATATGAAATGTGTATTATAAATTCTCTATAAGCCATGTCTTTTACAAAGATACTGAAAAAAAATCATGGATTCAGTAGTATAAATACTCAATTGCCACAAAATGTCTGCAACAGAAAACTTTTTTTTTTTTTAGACAGAGTTTCACTCTTTTCCCCCATGCTGGAGTGCAATGGCACAATCTCAGCTCACTGTAACTTCCACCTCCCGGGTTCAAGCGATTCTCCTGCCTCAGCCTCCCAAGTAGCTAGGATTACAGGTGTGTGCCACCACACTTGGCTAATTTTTTGTATTTTTAGTAGAGATGGGATTTCACCATGTTGGCCAAGCTGGTCTCGAACTCCTGACCTCAGGTGATCCGCCTGCCTCGGTCTCTCAAAGTGCTGGATTACAGGAGTGAGCCATTGAACGGGGCCTGGAATAGAAAACTTTAATTTGACCTCCCTTAATGATGTGTTAACATTTGATGTCTAAGAAAGCAAACATTAACTGACCTAGTAAGATCTTTCATATGTATAGCAAAAATGATGCACAAATTGCAATAGGTTACAAAAAGATATGCCAGGGAATCTGTTGCTTTCTATAAGGCCACCTATAGCAAAGTGAGATATTTTCAGAAACAGACAAGGAGACCAGGGATGTTCTGAAGGAGAGGTCAGACTAATATTTTTTAAGGTTTAAACAAGATAAAAAATATATCATTGTAACCGTAAAATGTCTTGACTTTCTTTGAACATGCAGAGCCCTCATGTGATTCAAAATTATCCACAAAACTTAAAAACTTTTGCAGGGAAATTTGGCAGCCACCAAAAATTCCTGGAAGATAAATACCTTTGTAAGGACAGCACGTAAGTGTATATAGATGCTCAGGGTGGGTCCACATGTCCCAAATCCAATTTTTTTCCTAAGGCTATTATGGAAATTGTGTTATTCATTCAGAATCTGACGAGAATTATTGATACTGTCTCAAGAATAAGTCACATAAGGACACATACACTAATTAGTTTAGGGAGCATCAAAAACTCCTTGAAACTTACAATGTTCCTTAGATAAAGAACAACTGGTTTATTTATCAGCTAATACATGTTCATGATTGCATACATCGGTTAACATGTTTTTAGGTCAATAATTGTCCTCTCTAGCTAATGTTTGTATTCCACAAAAGAGTCATAGGAGAAATGGAGGCAAATACTTGAAGATGTCTATATTCAGTTGCATTACGTACTCAGATAGGGCCTTCTCTGAAGTATATGAGACCCTGAGCACTGGACTCAATATGGGTTCTGGTTCAGCCTCAAGGCAATCCACCCATTATATTTTGAATTAATTAATCAAATTAATGGTGATTTCATTGTTAGGCCTGGAGGCTCCCATGCAACAGAGGGGATTTTAAAAATTTTTCAAGAAATTCCTTTAAAGCATGAAGACACAATGCTCCATATACAGGGCCTGCCTGTGGGCCCTAAGGCAACATTGTGTCCAATAGCTAGTGAAACTTTGAGGGAGAGATTTACATTAAATAATCAGCCAGAAGATTGGTGTATGATATAATACACCAATTTCAAAACTTCCCCATGTCAGCCAGATGCGGTGGCTCATGCCTATAATTCCAACACTTTGGGAGGCCAAGGTAGGAGGATCACTTGAGCCCAGGAGTTCAGACCAGTGTGGACAACATGGCAAAACCCTGTCTCTACTAAAAATACAAAAAAATTATTTGAGCATGGTGCTGTTCACCTACAGTCCCAGCTACTCAAGAACAGTGAGGCTGAGGTTGGAGGATCGCTTGAGCACAGGAGGTTGAGGCTGTAATGAGCACTGATGGTCTCACTGCACTGGAGCCTGGGCAACAGAGCAAGACCCTGTCTCAAAAAAACATAAACCAAAAACAAACAAACAAAACTTATCCATGTCAACAGAATTATCAAACACACTGGAATGTTCAATTTCAACCCACCCTTTCGCTAAGGGCAATCTATGAAAAAACACTAAGTTATTTGAATACAATAGCATTCAGATACCACAGGAAATGTACTGTACAATTTTAGAGCCTAGGTTCCTTAAGTAATGTGTGACATCTATATATGATAGATCCACTTTAATCTTAGGATTTTTTTTAAAAGAGGAATGAGATAAGTCAGTTGCTTTCCTCAGTAGAGCCAATGAACTCAATGTGTCCATAGAAGATGGGCCACACAGTAAGTAAAATGAACGAGGGCAAAAGGGGAAGAATTTTGCTAGTATGGCTTTGTATGTAGTCACACATACATTTTATTGCAAAGTGGGGAAAGGTCTCGCTCTTTCTATGAAATACTCTTAGTACGACAAGAAGTAGGCACCAGGCACCAGGATGTAGGAGATTTGCCAATGTCTGAAGACATTTTTGTTAGATACAATTTGGAGGATGGTGCTACTGACATCCTGATATAAAGGCCAGGGATGCAGCTAAACTTACTATGATACACAGGATAGCCTCCCACAACAAATAATTATCCAGCTCTAAATGTTAATAGTGCTAACATTGTGAAACCTATCATAGATAATATGTATAAATACATGGTATGATATAATTTTCCAATACTGTGTGATTGTGTGGATGGAGGATCTCAGTATCTACACATGGTGTCTGTAAAATGGGCATATTAAGTTACTCATACTGCACAGACATTTGAAAAAGAAAAAGCAGACCAAGATTCTCTGCCTGGTATGTGTTACTCCTCACATAACTTTGAAATTTTAGCTTTTTCTATGTCTTATTTTTTGCATCGTAAAGGAAGTTTTGCTAGTATAACTTTCATAGCTCTGGAGGTATCTCATTTTTATACCCATCAATACCACCAATCTCCCACCATCAAATTTTGAAATCTTCCCAACCCTGCCTACCTTCATGCATACACTTCGTTTTACTTTTGGACTAAGGATTTAGTTTCTATTGTAGAATGGGACTTTGCAGTCTCTTTTTGAATTGAATGCTGAAGAAACATCATCTTTAATTAAAACGATAGTATCACCATTTAAAGGTTAAAATACATACAAAGACACGAGTAATAATGATTCAGTTTTATATGGCTTAGCGGGCTGGCTATTGCAAGAATGCTTCTTAGGCGTCTGGTTCGCTTTGAGAAAAGAAAAGAAAGAGAGAGAGGATCTTGCTTTTCTAAAGATATGAATTCTAGATCTGATTGCTTCTGTGAAGAACATTTAAAAAGGATTAGGCAATTCTGGCTGGAAAAAAATATGAGTTCATGTTAAAAGTTTCATAGTTGACTGCAGTATAAGTGCCATCATCTTTTCCTGAGCAAATTTGTGCATGGGTTCCAAACTCTTGAGGAATTCATATCTCTTATAGCTCCAACAAGAATAGCACATGTAAGGCCTGTTGTGCATCCCACTCAGTGTGGCTTGAGAGAGTTTGAACAAAAGAAGAGGATTGGAAGAAAGAAGCCAAGTGCATCAAAGTGAGTCTGATCTCCCTAATCTTTATTATCAGCTAATGATTTGCTTCCTAGTTTATCAAGAAAACACAAAAATGACTTCCATGTGGAGAAACTGTCATGTTTATACATTTCAATGCATGGGCTTCCATGTAGGTCTGCACTCTCTCTGGTTAACTCAAACTATTTTACTTCTTATAAAAGCCAATCCTCCCACTAATGTACAAGTTCCAAGAAGGTAGAGACTCCAAAGTCTGTGTTATTTGTTGTTGCATCCGTTATACCTAGAGGATCACTTAGCACATAACTGGCTGACAAAAATTATGTTTTGAATTAGTTAATCAATACAGTGGTTTCAAAAGTAAAAGGAATACAGAGGGTGGTTGACTGGTTGCTCCTGGGATCTTCTGTAGGGGGTGCATTCCAGTGCTACCATCAAAAATCTGTTCTTCAGCATAGTAGGACTAGAAATAGTTTGACAGCCAATCTTCAAAATTCACAGTTATTAAACCCAAAGAAACAAATTTATTTTCTGGTACAAGTTTGTCGAGATGAAATGAGTTAAATATCTTATGCTGTAGCAAGATTTTCAATAGTTTCTTTATATTATATTTTAGAAGAATCTTTTAAGATAGGAAATGCTTCTAATATGTTACCAATTGGAAATAAAAGCAAGAAATTATAAGACATGTAAGCACAAATAATATAAACCAATAATGTATATTGCTTATCTCTGGATAGTGGGATGATATATTTTTTACTTTTCTGTGACTTTCTATACTTTCAAGTTTCTGTCTCTCACTCTCACTCTCTCTTGCCCTCACTCTGTCTCTCTTTCTTGGTGAATATGTATATAAACGACAGGTATAACACTTTTTAAAATTTCTTTATAGAGTATATGAATATATGTATATGCAAATATGTATTAAACCAAATGTGTATTTTATAATCTGTTTGGTACTTATGTTTCTAATTAAAATGCTAATTGCTATTTTCCTGGTCATTATAATCATCTATATCTGGTGTGCATGTGTGTGTTTGTGGATAGAGTAGGGTTGTAAATAGTCACTAGAGAATAGCTTGGCAAGAGTGCAATCAGAACAAAGGGGATTATCTCAGAGATGTCACCATTTGGTGTTGCTATAGATCTGTGAGCACTGCATTTTCATCTTCATGTTGGTCAAGCAGGCAGGTATGTTTGAGCCCATATCCAGGTGTCCTCTCCATAGATAATGCTGGAAACACTGATCTATCTACTACAGAATCTCCGTTACTAACCACCATGTATCTCTTCCTCCATTTATTTATACTATATCTCTTGAGAGAGAATCTGGAAACATGTGATTGTTTGAGCTGTCACAGTGCCTAGATATTTTTGAATATTTTATAAACCTGAATGAGACAGAGGTATGATAGACCTGCCCACCTTTTAATTTACATAATGGATCAAGTTGCTTCCAGAGACTGAACTCATTATTCTAAGCAAAGAAACAAACAACCCCATTAAAAACTGGGCAAATAACATGAGCAGACATTTCTCAAAAGACGAAATGTAAGTAGCAAACAAACACAGGAAAAAATGTTCATCAATATTCATCAGAAATGCAAATTAAAACTGTAATGAAATATCATCTCACACCAGTTAGAATGGCTATTACTAAAAAGTCAAAAAACAACAGATGTTGGCATGGATGTGGAAAAAAGGGAAAACTTATTCATTGTTAGTGGGAATGGAAATCAGTTCAACCTCTATGGAAAGCAGTATAGAGATTTCTTAAGTAACTAAGAAAACAAACATTCAACCCAGCAATCCCAAAGGAAAAGAAAGCATTATATAAAAAAGAAACCTGTACTTGTATGTTTATAACAGTGTTATTTAGAATCGCAAAGACATGGACCCAACCTGAGTGTCCATCAACAGATGAATGGATAAAGAAAATGTGGTATATATACATTGTGAAATACTATGCACCCATAAAAGAGTGAAATCATCTTCTTTCCTGCAACTTTGATGGAGCTGGAGTCCCGTAACCTAAGGTGACTAATTCAGAAATAGGAAACCGAATACCACATGTTCTCACTTATAAGTGGGAGTAATAAATGGGTACACATGGATGTAAAGATGGAAACAATAAGACACTAGGGACATTCAAAGGGGCGACGGTAGAGGGTTCAAAAATTACTCACTGGGTACAATGTTCACTGTTTGGGTAGAGTACACAAGAATCCCCACCAGTATGCAATATAGCCATGTCACAAACATGTACCCCTTGAATCCAAAATAATATAAAAAATTATAAATAGAAACCAAATAAGGCAAGATTAACTTAGAATAGGTAGCCTTGGTTTTTAGATGCCACACTGTTCTCATGCAGAATGAGTAATCATGTTGCTCTGGATATCAAGGCCTTAAGATGCTCTGTGACAAACTTGGGGAACCTCTTCTTTTACAATCTGTTAATGGGCTCTCAAAAGTATAATTTCTTAGACCTAACAGCTTAACTAAATCAAAGCTATTTCAATTTTATCCATGAAGGTCTGCCACTCTCACAGATTTGTTCTAGAGTCTAAGGGTGTCTTGACCACATGCAAGACCCCCAGTGCATGTGAGAGAACTTCGGGTGGAAGCAGCAACAATGCCACACGTGCAGATGCCCCAATAGCAACTGTAAATAAGTCTGTTTGGCTATCTTTTCCTGTCCATTGTTATAGTCAGATACAAGAGGGTAATGAAAAATAGAAGAGAAAAGTAAACAGAAAGCACATTGGAAAGTGCTCCTAGGATCTCCCAGAGTTACTTAAGAGCTTGGACACATTTATCTTGGGCCAACATTAAAAGGTAGGGCAAACATCAGCAAACCAAAATTTACCAAAGCTACAAGACCCTCAAGATAGCGATCGCTTAGCCCCCTCAAGGTAGCTCCCACTTAATCCCAGGACTGCCATTGTTTTGCATTTGGTTTTGGTTTTTACATTTGCCTTTTAGCTTCAGAAACAATAGAGAGTAGGCATAGAAATCACATTGTCTTCAATGGGGTTGAGGGAGTGAATATTCTTTCACGGGGACATGAGCACATTGAGAAAATGTGGCATATATATGCTGCAAAATACTAGGCAGCCACAAGATGAATGAAATCAATTCCTTTTGCTGCCACTTCAATGGAGCTGGAGTCCAAGACTGCTGCTCACAGAGCTCAGCATCTGTGGGATTTTTCATAACAGCATGACCTGTGGCAATAGAACCCCCTATCTTTTGGGGCATAGATGCTAATGTAAAAATTTACAATTTACATTGTCAATGCCCCTATACAGAGAACCCCCATCTTTACAGTTCAAAAGGTTTCCATTTATTCGTTTACATAAACATTTATCATCTTGTACACCTCATGAAAAAAACATTAAAATAATAAAATAATTAAAATAATAAAAAGTAAATGAACTAATAATTAAAGTAATATAATTGTTAAATTTCTAATAAAAATTTTACTTGAAGAGGATATTATGAGGAAAAGGGAATGAGAAGATCCTAATGGACACTTCCCTTTGGCAACGATGAAGCCAGTGGAACTATGAGAACAGATAGAGCTCACCTCCGTGCTGGCGAATGGCAGAAATACTGTTGACATTAGAGTCTCAATGGACAGTGTGTTTCCTTAAAGGAAATTTCTCTCTCATAGTTCACCTCATCTCATAGTTCACCGATGAGGTGAAACTTCTCCCAGCACATTTTGTTCAATTTCTTCTGGTCATGTTTTCTGCAAACCTCTATTTAATGTGACATTTCTCCTCCCTAAACTTTTAGGAATGCCTGCTATATATAGAATGAGGTTATGTATCTATGCTTATGATTACATCTCTTTTGTTAACAAAATTTTATGTGAGGATAACGCATGGAGTTTAGTTAAAGCCTTGCATATTTCCAATTCTTGCAGAAAATGGGAGTATTATAATTCATATACACCAAGTTGTTTTTAAAAAATGAAAGAGAGAAATGAAGAGTGTTTTCAGTTACATTTTATTTTTCTGACACCAAAAGCATTTATTTCCCTTTCTGCTGGGCTGCCACCTGTCCCCAGCAGATGCTTTTTTATTAATCCTTTAACAGTGTCCATTGCCAACTCATTACCTGAATTCTCGTGGTTCTTAGCAGGAAAACTTCTCTTTCCTGAAGCCATTCTTTTCTCTTTCTCTCTCTCTCTCTCTCTCTCTCACTGCCTCTGTCTCTGTCTCTCTATCTCTCTCTCTCCCCCTCTCCCTTTCTTTCTTTCTTTCTTGTTTTCTCTTTGCCATTTTAGTTCCTTGGTGTACTCATCTTTATTTTTCAGAGTACATTAGTGGAAGGCAATGAAATTATCAAATCTTTGTTAATCTCTAAAATTGGCTTATGTTCTCTTCAGAAACACTGCCTCCTTCTCTGTGATTGGTTTCCTGACCCAGAGGAAAATAGTCTGACAAAGAAAGCTATAAGAAAACTAAACTGCTTTATAATAGGTCACATCAAATTACTTATTTAAAATATAATGGCAGTTTTGCATTTATCTTCACTTCTTTCCAAATTACATCAGTTTCAAGAATATTCTCCGATCACTATCCCTTTTTTGTCTATCTTAGAAATTATACAGTGTGGTCATGAGGGCAAGTGTTTCTGTATCCAGCTTATTAAAGATAACTCTCCTAATGCCCTCATGTCCCCATGAAGGAATATTCATTCATTCCCAACCCCATGGAAAACAATATGATTTCTATGTGTATTATCTATTGTTTCTGAAGCTGAAAAGGCAAGAGATATAGTTAATTATCACCTCTTAATCCCTTTTGTTTTATTCATTTTTCTTCTATTTTAGAGACAGGGTCTCTTTCTGTCACCCAGGCTGGAATGCAGTGGTGCAATCACAGCTCACTGCAGCCTCAAACTCCTGGGCTGAAGCAATCCTCCCACCCCAGCCTCTGGAGTAGCTGATACCACAAGTGTGCCACCATTTCTAGCTAAGTTTTTGTTTTTTCCTTTTTTTGTAAAGATGAGGTCTCCCTATGTTGCCCAGGCTGGTCTTGAACTCTTGGCCTCAAGTAATCCTCGTGCCTCAGCCTCACAAAATGCTGGAATTATAGGCGTGAGTCACCAAGCCTAGCCTCTTAACCCCATTTGAGCTACATTAGTATGTGATCTTGAGCTAATTAACTAACTTCTCTAAATTTTATATTTCTAATATATAAAAGAGGGATACATAATACTACACCTCATATAAGAATGTCAGAGACTTAGATAGAAAACTTAGGTCAAAGACACTTGGTACGTCACTTGCTGTATGATGGGTAATTAATAAGCTTTAGATTCTCTTGCCTCATATTTCTTACACAGTCTTTTGATACCCTTCTATAAAGATCTACTCCACTATTCAAGCCAACCCTCTGACTTTGTTTCAGTATGTTTTGGTTTCTTCTCAGGATTTACTAAAATAATGAATATAAATGATAATACCAAATCCTTACAATTATTTTTTATTTATTTATTTTTTAGACAGGGTCTCACTCTGTCACCCAGGGAGTGCAGTGATGTGATCTTGGCTCACTGCAACCTCTGCCTCTTGGGTTCAAGTGATCCTCCCGCCTCAGCCTCCTGAGTAGCTGGGATTACAGGCATGAGCCACCATGCCCAGCTAATTTTTGTATTTTTAGTAGAGACAGGGTTTCACCATGTTGGCCAGGCATGACAATTCTTAATAATCAAATAGTTTTTATTATATTTATATTACATAGACACCCATGTCTCTCTATTTTTTTGGATAAGTCTCTTTTGAGGGAGAAAAAAAAATTCCTCTTGAACCAATTGATTCATCAGCCAATGGAACGTCCTAGGTCCCAGTTGGCAAAGTTTTGGCTCAGAACATGCAGAAAATAGAGAATGGGGAGATCTGTGGCATTAAGACAGAAAAGGTGGATTATTGAAATCAAATTTTTCCATATTTTTCTTATCAT
This sequence comes from Hylobates moloch, assembly GCF_009828535.3. Lineage (NCBI taxonomy): Eukaryota > Metazoa > Chordata > Mammalia > Primates > Hylobatidae > Hylobates > Hylobates moloch. Next base: position 97,010,391 of record NW_026652281.1, read on the forward strand.
TACAATATCTGCAGCTCCCTGGGAACATGCTCAAAGGCTTGATGTGAAATGAACAGATGTCCTGCCTTTTAATTTAATTTCTGCTTAATTTTATGCAAAGACTAACCATTTTTCTTAAGTCATTTTTATTACAGTTCATACAAGAAAGAGCTCTTGCAAGTAATTACTTCATAAAACTTGAGGGAATAAATCACAGAACTTCAGGATTAGTAGGGAACGCAGGCATGAATCTTCCTTACATGCCAGGAGAGAACCTCCTGAAATAATATGCTAAAATCATAGAATGCTAAAAGAAAGACTAGAGTAGTATGAAAGATCATCTTTTCCAAATACTTAATTTTGTCTCCTAAAGAACCTAAGCCCCAAATAACTTAGATAAGTTACCCAGGTTCCACAGTTGATATATGTCATTAAACCTGGGCCAATACTTGCACTGGGTCCTCACCAACACTGGAGGGCAAATATCATTAAACTCTGGGAACCAAAGTTCTGCAACTTGCCAACAGACCTAAACAGTCATTGGCTACAACAAGACTAAAGATACAAACCTCATAGGTATTGATGGGAGTGCAGATGAATAAACAGTCAAAGTACATGTACCTGGTTTTTTATTGGTGTTCAATATTGTATCAAGTATGTTGTAAGCATTATGTTAACCTCCGGAGGGCCATTTCTACTGCCGTCCTCTCAGAAGCATTAGAGTATTCTAAAATGACAGTTGAAAGTCAGGGAGGGTCAGTGTTTTTGGATCCAGGCACAGATATTGGGATTGACCCCTTGGGCCAGCCAAGAAGAAACAGGCGGTTGTTAGCTCTGTTAAAAAATGCTTGCTACAGTTCAACATTTAGGATTTAGCTCTGATTCCTTGGAGACCTCTATTTCACTTCTAAGATAATTTACCTCAGGCATACATGGGAGGAAAAGAAATTTTTGAAAAAGCATATCAGCCCATTCATATTTCCTAGAGTGGAAGTATTTTTCAAAATTAACTGAACTGTCAATTTACTCTAAAAGATGGCTATAAGGAACCTAACTGTAAAGTTACAGATGGTTGTCAGAAGCACTATAAAGTGAACAGTAAGTTTGGTTAGACTTTACTTGGAAGACCTTCTTAGATTGAGAACTTTGCCTCTGTCAGTTATTAAGACAGAATAATTAGGACTATATATCCAAAATTGCCCTTCCTGACAATCTAGTTCAACGCCTAAGTTCGACATTTGCAAAGGCTCAAAAGAGTAAAGTGATTTCCAAAGATTTTATTTCTTAGCACAGAAAATATTAGGACACATCATTTATCAGCCAAATCCACAGCTACATTCACCCATGCTTTCTCTTCAAATGTTAGCTACAAATGAGGAAGAGAGACACAGAGTAAGAGAAAGGCTTTCATGAAAAACGGAAACAAAACTGTCAACATTTAAGGATGTTGAATCAGGGTAGAAGCAAGGGAAGATGATTAAGAAGAAGCATTTTCATTGTTAAATGGAAAATGAGGAAGAAAATATGAAGTCAAGGCATCTAAAGATATTCATAACCTTAAGAAGAAGGGCTAATTAACAGTCTCCACTTTGAAAGTGAAGAAAATGATAGATAGGATAATGCACTGAAGATATATTTAATAGAAGGTTGTCTTGCTTTCTACTCTTTACCATCCCATTTAAAGTTTGGAGAGGGTGGCAAGGGACAGGAGGAAAGCATAAGTGGGTGGAAAAGTGAATACGTGTAGGTATTTTAGGAGCTCGCTAGTGTAGCCATAGAAGGCTGTCACTCAGACACAGCCATTTGTATGCAGGGGTGGTGTCCTAGTTTTGCCAAGTTGTCTAATGTTTCATGAGAAACAGAAAATCTGGATTATTTAGTGATATATTTCATTGTCTCTAGAAACATGTATCAATGAAATAAAACATACTTCTCAGTTAATTCAGCTTGTAGATGACAAGTTTGAGCACTCGATGCATTGTTGTGAGCAGGTGGCCGTTTAAAATAAAATCTGCTAATATTCTGCTGGCCAGATTATCTTTCCCTTTGTATCTACGAAATGACTTCCAGCAAAGATCAGAAAGCCAAGGCTAAAAACCCAGGTAACACTAATATTTAAGGCAAGGGAGAGAGATCTAAAAGAAAACAGAGTAGTAAGATAGAAATAAAAAGACTGACAGAAAATGAAGTGAAGACTGGGATGTTTAAAGAAATAAGTGTAACGAACTGTATCAAATTCAGCTAACTATTCTTATAAGCAGAGACTGAAAAATAATCATTCAGCTTCTCAAGCATTAGCATATTGACAACCTTGATGGGTACTATGTAAATAGTTTGATGTTAACAGAATGAGATTTCTAAATGTTTGGAACAAAAATGAGATTATAGAATAGACAGAAATTCTGAGTATCACTTTATGAAATAAAGCTATTTGTAACTGTCCACTCTGTCTTCCCCTCACAGGAGTTCCATGATTTTCAGAGCTTTTAGATTAGAAAGAGACTTTACCCATGAATATTGTCAAGGAGAAAGACCCTGGGCTTTTAATAGATTAATTTGGCTAGAACAAAGATGATATTAAAGAGACTAGCAAGAGATAAGGGATGAAAAGCAACTGATGTTAGCCAGCAGAGGAATTTAAATGTCATGCTCAAAATTTCAAACTTAGCACATTAACAAGTTTGTTTTACTGAGCAACCTCTGTTTCATTGTGTGAAGCATTTGACAACAAACATTTATAATTCTTCTAGTGATACAGGTTTTCTCACCATATTTACAATGAGTATAATAAGATATTCTGTAGTACCCACACTTAGTGACCTATACCAAATCTCGCAGATCAATCTTTGGTATCAGCTGCAGCCAGGGCAGGCAGTTCCCATGCATTCCAAGAGTGCTGCATCTGAAATTTCTGCCATATCTCTCAGATTTTCTACTTCAGATCCTTTTGCAAATGCTCAGGAGCTTGCTTAGCTGATTTATTGAACAGCACAAACATGTAAGGGAATTGACATACCTAGTGGCTGCTTCTACCAATGGAGAATGGAAATGATAAATGTCTCCTATCTCTTATCCTTCAAAGTGATGCTTTCTACATGCTACTTCAGAAGCCATCCGTAGGATTCAGCTCCATCCACAGTGGGAACTAAGTCCATTACTCAGGCTTTGCTTTCAGGAAGATTCTAAGACTCTTAAAACATCTGGGTAATTATTCTGAGGTTCCTTAGGTAGAACTGCATCCAACCTTCAGAACATCCTGTTTCACTGAGGTGTCCATCTTCTCTGCACTATGTCAGGGCAACTCTTCACACAAGGGAAACTGAAGATTTAGGGGAAAAACAAAGAGAGACTTCCTGAGGCTTTTCAGGGAAAAAACAATTGGCAAAAGGCGGCAGAATAGAGTGGAAATAGGGATCCCCTTGGGGGTCGGGGAGGGGAGGCGTGTTCCTCATCACGCAGCTTCCCAACTGAGAAACCTTCTGTAGACCTCACACGGAGGAAGTTGGTTCTCTAACTTTACCCTTTTAAAATATACCTCTCTTCCTTTGGGAAAATCAGCCTCTTGGGTCTTATAGTTTACTGCATTTTCCCAAGATAGTCATTGTTTCCATTGCGGTTTCAGCAGTATTTTTGATGTTTGACAGTTCAATGTAGCCTGACATTTCCAAAGCCGCATACAATGAGAAAACAGCTGAGTACTTGGTTTTATAAGTATTTTCAAAGAAAAGAGAGGCATTTGCTTCCAGCTTTGTCATTCCTTATCTTAATGAGCCTTAAATTGATAGATTAACCAAGGCAAACTTATGAGATTTTGCTGTTAAACTTAATAAAGGTTTTACAAATGGATTTGACACAGTGTTTGAATGCCCACTTAAAATAGTGAATCATTTGAGACCAGGGAAGAGAGTTATTAAAAGAAACATTGGGGCATGGAAGGGCAAAACACCTTTGGAAAACTACTTGAAACAAAACGTTTAAATAAAGAGCAGTACAAAATTCTATATACTGGAAGCATGACCCATATGAAATAATAGTCATATAATTCATGTGATTATGGATATCATCATATATGGGCCTTTGCCAAAGAGCTTAGGATAAAAATACATAGAATAAAGACAACGTGATTATTTTCAGTCAGTTTGTTTTCTAGGAAGGTGGATCTTGTGAAATGAAAAACTATTTTATGCTACTGGATTTGGAATATATGAAGGTGGGCCTGGAGCCAATTATAGCAGAAAGTGTGCAGAAGTGATTTATTGTTTTTTATTAAGAGGACTAGAGTAACTCCCTGTCAATTCATGCAGGAGTGAGGGTAGAAGAGAAACAGGAAAAGAGGGTGAACATCTTGAGGTGATATGAAGGTGGGCGATTACAACTGAAAATAGTTTAAATGCTTTCATGTTGTTGTAATCAAATTTTATTTTTAAGGCCAAATCCTTGTTCATGTTGAAGTTGTTTTGTTGTGATATAATCCAATTTCCTATTATGTTCTATTTCTAAAAATCATAGAAGTCCATTCTGCCATATTCCATAATATCTATTACACTACACAATGCTTTCTGTAAAAGGGACATTTTAAGGGATCTGGGAAATGGAATTCATTTGATACTTTTCAGAATAGAGACAGCATGCACAGAGGCTGGCATGGAAGCAGAATAATCGAGAAAAGGAGCTCGCTCACCGTCCTTATTGTCTTCCCCAAATTTGTTTGCTGAAACATACCTACTATAGGGCTTTGATTTTATGCAAGGATTAAAAGAGGGGATTTAGTAGACGTTTTCATGATCTGACCCTCTGAAAATGATCAGAAGACTCTAGCTGACGTGTGAGTTATGCAGATATTAGTAACATGAAATACATATTAGTAGTTAAAAGACAAAACAAAACATAACTAACCAGAAATTATTTTCCCTACTTCCTAGGGCTATTATGAACATCAGCTGCTAACTGTAATGAGGTTCAGTATGGAAAACGCAGGACCATAGACTCAGAGTTAGAAAGATATCCAGTGTAGTAGCTAATTTAAAGATTATTGCTGCTTTTATTGAAGAGTTGTACAGTTTATAGGATTTTGCAGAACTGTGCCCCTCCCCGCCACCCCAGAAAAAAGTGATGACCTATTTTTTTGCAGCACTTCTTGTGACTTCAGGGAACTCAATTTGAGATTTATCAACACAATTCCATATTCATATTTATAGATCGAGAAATAGAAGTCCATATAGATAAACATGGTTTGTTTAAGTGTATACAACCTATGAGGGGTGAAAGTGAGCTTAGAAACCAAATTATCTCAGACCTAATGCAAGACTTCCTCTATTACAGTGCTATGTCTATCTTACATAAGATCTACATAGATTATAAGCAATTGGCTCAAGGTCTGTTACATTTTTGTTTATTGCTGCTCCCAAAACTACCAACTTTAAATACTTTTTTTATATTTGAATTCTTTAGACATGTTTTTCAGTTATATAATCATTATAATTTCCTGGCCACCACCACAACTTGTAGCACCACTACCACCACCATTGTCCTTCTCTCCATTTTGCAAATCATCTTTTATTTCTATTCCCTTTCCCATGAATGGTTGCTGCCAAAAAAAATCTTTTGTTTCACTGGCAGCAAATGGTGGATAATGATACAAAAATAAATCAAGAAAGAACTGGAATGTTTTGCATGAAAAAATGAAACAATATTCTCAGAAGGAGAATGAAAATTATTGCAAAGAAGAATAAGCTTTAAATAATTAATTATGGTCATAGAAAAGAGGTGGATGGGTGAGAAACTTGAAGACGAGATCTGGACAAAAGTAGGGCAAAAAGACAGCTACTAAAGGAAGTAAAAGATTTGATTCAATAGGGAAATTAAAAATAGTGAAGGCTATGACCATGGCCAGTATGGGGGATGCATTGTCATTTTCCTGTATTTTCCTTATCTATCTTTTTCTTATGAATTATATGATTTGGTCACAGTGAAGTTCTAGATCAACAATAGATTAAATCAGTCTGGTCTGTGGTTTTATAGAAGGCAGATCTTATAATGATAATAAAGCAATACAACTAGGGAATAACTTCAGCTCTTAAAGAGAAGAGGGACAAGAAGAGTTGATTGGGACAAGAGAACCAGGGGTGACCTCTCTGTCCTGCTAATCCTCCAATGCTTCTTCATGAATTTTTTACTCCAAGCCTGAGGGAAAGAAAATCTAATGTTTTATTTCACTAATATTACTGTATAAACTGAGGTCTCCAAATATTAGAGAACACCACAGTTTGTAAAATCCAAAGCTCTTTATAATTTGAACTTAACATAATCTGTGTTTAGTCAGATCACACAATGACTGGAAAATGAAAGAAACAAAGTTAACACATTTGGGAGATAACAAAGGTAAAAGTATCCATCACACTCTGGACACTTTTTCCAGTACAGAATGTATTGTTTCCCCTATTTTACAGATGAAAAAAACTGAGGCTTAGGTTGGTTAAGAATAAAGTCTATGGAAAATCAACTGGTAGTTTTGGAGTCTAGATGAGTGAATAGAGGTTTTATTGTCTTGGCTGACAACCAGCTGCTGCACAATGCGTTATGACAACCAAGAGAGAAGTCAAAGAGCCAGAGATTATTATTATAGACATTATGAGATATGTTATACCGTAATATCACTGACTTGTCTGTGGTTGGTTTTCAATTCCTTTTATAATGCCGTAGGAAATTTTAGAACAACATTTGAAAGTGTGCTACAAATACAAAAGCTGAAATGCTAAAATGCTGAAGAAAAATCATCAGTAATTCCCAGGTATTCTTTAAGTTCTCAAAATTTTCTCAGAATCAGTCTCTCTTTAGCTCTGTCTGTTCCAAGAGGATGGATCACACCCGCCATTGAGAGAGTTTCAGTCATTACTGTCTCCAGGACATGATGCGGCAGAAACCCAGCGTTTTCTTTAGAAGCTGTGTCTATTAATTACAACAAAGCACAGGACAGAACTGGTGTTCCAGCTTTTGAGAAGTCTCTTAGCACCACATTTTCCCCATTATCACAGGTAATAAAGCCAGTTTACAGAAAGCAAAAGGCAAATATTCCAGTGAGTCAGAATAAAATAGAAGGACATTTAGTCAGTTCTCAAATTAGCAACTGTTTATTTTTATTTTTTCAGTTTTGCACGTAACGCTCTTACTACTGTGTCTTTAAAGTGGAAGTATTTATTTTACATCCTGTTAGTGGGAATGTAAATTGGTACAGCACTTCCCCAAATCTGTGGGAAACATGAATCAAATGCCTACCAAATGTTTATATATCTTGACCTAGTGATTCTAATTCTGTTCCTAGCAAATTTATCCTGAGGTGAACATCAGATATTTTAATCAACATGTATGTACAATGGTGTTTATTACATCAATAATTATAATAGTTATAACACTGTAAATAACCCTTACAAAATTAGACATAGAATTTAACAAAACTATATTTAAAAACTCAGTTATGTGAAAATACTGAATGGCATGAGAAATAAAAATGTAAAATGGAGCTTAAGATAACATATTTGATATACTAAAATGCTGTAGTGTAGTTATAAGCTCTCTGCGTATGTGTTGTGCTGTGTGTGTGTGTGTGTGTATGTTGTGCTGTGTGCGTGTGTGTGCATGTGTGTGTGTGTTAAGTATCCCTTATCTGAAATACTTTGGACAGAAAATGTTTCAAGTTTTGAATTTTAATAAATTTCAAAATACCTGCATGATACTTGTCAGTTCAGGATCCCTAATCCCCAAATCCAAAATCTGAAATGCTCTAATGATCATTTAATCATTTCCTTTCAGTTTTGTGTCAGAGCTCAAAATATTTCAGATTTTGATTTTGGATTTTCAGATTAGGAATACTCTCCCTTTTTCTCTCTTCCTCCCCCCCATATATATACCCACACACATATATACACACATATATATGTACACACATGCATGCACACACACATGCACATACACATATATATATAAAGATTATAGTATATATAAATATATAGATAGGATATATTATATATCTAAACACATTAAGATTATATTAATAATCTAATGTTATAATAAACTTCATTTGGATAAAACTATGTAAAAAAGTAAACAAAAGTAAAGAAATGACCAGAAAATAATATTAGTTGCAGTTATTGGTAGTTGTATTTACAGATGACTTGTATTTCTTTTTTATTTTTTAACTATGGATATATTTTCTGAAGCAATCAGAAAAAATAGTTTTCTGACTAAAAATAACAATCATAATTACTGTAAAGAAGTTACTCAAGATAATAGGATTTTTTAAAAAATGAAGAAACAGACTAATAGACCAACAAAATAGAATACAGATCCCAGAAGTAAATCTTCACATATGTGGTCAAATAATTTTTAATAAGTGTGTCAAGACAATCAAGTTGGGAAAGGACAGTCTTTTAAACAAACTCTTGGGAAAACTGTATATCCGTAGGCCAAAGAGTAAAATTGGACCCTTACTATACACCACACAAAAAAGCCAAAAATGGATCAAAGATTTAAATGCAGGACCTAAAACTATAAAAGTCTTAGAAGAAATCATGAGGGAAAACTTGATGACATTAAATTCGCAATGATTCCTTAAAGGTGGTACCAAAAACATGAGCAACAAAAGTTAAAACAGGAAAAAAATGAAAAACATCAAACTTAAATCTTCTGGTCATCAAAAGATACAGTCAATGCAGTAAAAAGGCAACCTACAGAATGAAAGAAAATATTTCCAATTCAAATACTTGACAAAAGGTTAATAACCAGAATATATAAAGAACTCCCACAACTCAACAACAATAACAAAACATATAACTCAATTTAAACATAGGCAAAGGACTTGAATAGACATTTCTCCAAGGAACATATGCAAATCGTCAAAAAAACATGAAAAGATTCTCAACATCACTAACCATCAGGGAAATGCAGATCTAAACCACTTTGATATGTCACATCTGAATAGATTCCATTATCATTGGAATGGCTACTGTAACAAACAACAACAACAACAGCAAACCCCAGAAAATAACAAGTGTTATGGAGATGTGGAGAAATTGGAACCCTAGTGCACTGTTGGTGGGAATGTAAAATGGCACTGCTTCTATGGAAAACATCATGGCAATTCCTCAAAAAGTTAAAAATAATATTACCACATGATTTAGCAATTCCACTTCCTGGTACATATCCAAAAGACTTGAAAGCAGGATCTCAAATAGATATTTGCACAACTACGTTCACAGCAGCATTATTCACAGTAGCCAAAAGGTGGAAGCAACTCACATGTCCGTCAAAACGAATGAATGGGTAAAATGATGCGGTATACACATACCATAGAATATTATTCAGCCTTTAAAACAGAAGGATGTTTTGACACCTCTACAACATGAGTGAACCTTAAAGACATTGTGCTAAGTGAAATAAGACAGTCACTGGAAGAAAAATACTGTATGACTTCACCTACAGATTTCTGGAGGTTTCCAGAGCAGTCAACTCACAGAAACAGAAAGTGATTAAATGGTGGTTGCCAGAAGATGGGAAGAGAGAGAATTTGGGGGGTGTTGTTTAATGGGTCTAGAGTTTCAGTTTTGTAAGATGAAACAGTCCTGGAGATCTGTTGCACAAGAATGTGAATATACTTAACACTGCTAAACTGTGTGCTTAAAGATGGGTGAGATGGCAAATGCTATGTTATATATAATTTACCAGAATTCCAAAAAGAAGAGGAATAAGGGGTGGGTAGGGAGAGCCTCTCTGAGGCAGGAACTTGGGAGCAGAGACCTGAGTTTGAAGATAAAGTCATGAAGAGATCCAGAAGAACTTTCCTGGATGCAAGAACAGAAAGTGAAGGGCTCTGGGATAGGACCAGGTGGGTGTGTTGAATAAGAGATGTCAGTGCTGGAGCATAAGGAAGCAAGGGAGGTAGTAGAGGTGAGGTCAATGAAGGCATCAAGGTCAAAATTGTCCTATATTGTAGGATATGCAAGGAGGCTGGATTGCATTTTAAAAATAATTTTTAAAAGCAACAGAAGTTTTAAGGAAAATGGTCTAATTTGATAGACTTTTTTGATCTCTTGCTAATGTGAAAAGAGTTTTATGAGAGCAAGCACAGAAACAGAAACTACAGTGAGGAGCTGTTTTATTATTCAAAGCCAGAGTAAGAGGTGCTCTTGAGTCACTTGGATAAGTCACATCCCCTCTAAGAGAACCCAAATCTGCATTTCTCCTTGAGTGCTGGGAAACCAGGATTTATCCATCTAATAATTGTATGATTCCATACAGGATTGGAGGGGACTATTATATAACACAGGCAGAATGAGGCTTAGGAATGCATTTCACTTAATTGATAGTCCTGTCTTGTTTCTGCCCCAGCACACTTATTCTGTACAGAAATTTACATTCAACCATTTTTATTTGGAAAGAATATAAAATCAGTACTCTAAGGAATGTTGTCTTTTCTCATCTTTCTGCATTTGACATAAATTCCATGTAGTTAGGAGGCTTGTGGGATATAGCTGAGGGAAGAACTGGGGAGAGAAACTGAATTAGAGACCCTGAAAACAGCAGCAACATGGGGGGTCTTGCTTTTTCTGGTTTTTAGCAAGCTCAGTGCAAATATTATTTTAAGGAAAACAGTGCAGGATTTATATTTGGACAAAACTGGTTTGAAAATCTAGCTTTGGCACTTAGGAGTCCGTTAGTTTTCAGAAATCTCTAATAAAGTGTATCAGGGCTGTTTTGGATTTCATATCCCAGCTTTAATAATCCTTTATTTCTTCACTGTGTGTACAGTAAGCCTTATACTTCATTAGTAGCTACACAACACTGATGAAGCACACGGATGTTGAAGGCATTCAGAATATGTCTAATCCTAGCTGTGTTGTTTTCGAGCTTTGTGAAATTTTTGGAACTAGCTAAGCCTTAGTTTTCTCACCTAAAAACAAATTAATGATGCTTGCACTTCACATAGTGGTTCTTACCATTTTCCCCCTCCCCATTGTTTCTATTTATGGGTGGATAGAAGCATGGATCTCAGTTTGTGCATATAAAATGATGGTAGGAGGTATGCAAGGATTTTCAAATATTCAGTTTTCAATTGTCTCAAAGATAAGGAACCAGAAAAAAAGAAAATCCCCAAAAGACTCACAAGGGAGGTCATCCCTGGAATGAATTTGGGATGGGTATCCAGGAGACAGGATTATAATGTTGATTCTGTCATTAGTTGGTTCAATCTTGATGACCTCAAAGATGGTCAGTTCCCTTATATGGGCCTTAGTCCCTCCATCATGAACTAACCTTGGAAACCATAGACCCAGCTGGAAGGATTTAGATAAAAATAAATGTGTATCTTATTCTATCAGACTTCCTTCCACCTATCTCTTTTCATCACAGATTCTGTTGCTTTAGAGAAAAGCCAGATAATTAGTCTTCCACCACACACCCCTCTCACTCTCTCCTTAGGATACTCAATGGGTAACTAGGTTTGGGAACTGCTGGACTTGATGCTCACTCATAGACCTTGCTTGTATCAGGCTCTAAGATTCGGCAACCAATTTAATGGTCTCCTCTGATACTTTGAAGATGCCCTCTGTTTAACTCTTTAGGTTGCAACTGACAATTAATCAATTGTTTTACTTATCTGGGCTTTTTGAAATAATCAACAGGGAGAGTGATAGCCATTTTCACTGTGAGGCCTCAAAGAAAAGAAAAGATTAAACGAACAACATGAATATCATACAGACTGGAACTTGTTTCTGAAATAAATTCTTTGGGATAAAATGCAGCCCTATTGATTAAGTGTGTCCATTAGGCATTAGAAATGATTTTTTTTTTTATTATACTTTAGGTTTTAGGGTATATGTGCACAATGTGCAGGTTTGTTACATATGTATCCATGTGCCATGTTGATTTCCTGCACCCATTAGCTCGTCATTTAGCATTAGGTATATCTCCTAATGCTGTACTGTTGTGGGGTGGGGGGTGGGGGGGGGCGGGGACAGCATTAGAAATGATTTTTAACTCAAGGAACTGGTAGCTTAAATAGGAGCCTACAGCTTTTACAACATGCATTCTGCAGTGCTAGCAGCTATTGTTAGTTCTGCAACCCAGTGATGTCAGGATCAGCATTTCTGCAAGATATTTGAAATTTTCCTCACTCTAGTTGGCTCAAGATAAAACAGAAGGATGATGTGTTGCCAAGTATTACATCCACATTTTATATAGGATGAAGGGACAAGGAGAAAGATATTCTTTTCAGAAAAGTTTCTCTTTTTAAAAAATACGTATTTCTCTTAGGAAACACAATTTCTACTCAGAAGATCTCATGTTTCAATACTTCATGCATTTTTTTATTTTAGTTATGCTCTCTTTTCATTGCAGTAAGATATACGCAATAATTTTTTTTATTTACTAAAAAAATTGGGAACTTATGTCTTAGTGTGGCAAAGTTACTTACCAAATAGTCTGTCTGAGGCTTTCCATCTCTACTCCCTCATTCAATTAGGCAGGAGCACATAACTATGTTCTGGATAGGATAACGCACACGGGAGTTGCCAGATGAGACTTCCAGGGAAGCTCCTTAAAATGCAGTGCTTTATTTGGCTTTATTTTATTTTGTTTATTTTAATTAAACACATTATTTTCCTCTAAAAACTGAGGGACCATTAATTTAAAAACAGAAGAATAAATATTTTAGTTGTCTTTACTACAAGATAATAAGTGCAAGCAGTTTGGAGACAATTGAAAGCCATTCCCCAAATGACTTCAAAATTATTAATTTAAGATACAGTGTGGTGTGGTAAATAAAGTCTTAGGGTTAGTCAGGCATGAGTTAAAAATTGACGAGTGTTGAATTATGTGATATACTAGAGATATTGTGTTTTTATTTGTTTCAGCGAAAAAATATAAAGTCAATACGACTTATCCTCAATTAATAAGAGAAAACTATGGCTTAGTGAAATTAAGTAATGGGTCTATGCTGCTCACCAATGAACTCCACTTTGAGTATCAAGGTTTTGTAGGTATTCACTGAATATTAATTTCTATCACTTTTTTCAGGTTTGAATTTCACCCAGTACCTGGCTCAAAGTAATATTCAATATATATGTTTTATGATCACAAAGCAAAATAGTCAACAGATTCTACTTTTGTAATGTACATAAATGTAGATGATTCATCATTAATCAATCAGGATAATGTAAAGGACACTTCCCAAACTCCGACCTCATTAAGCAATCTCAATTTTGTTCCCCAGCAGTTGATATACTTTATTTCCATCTATAGAAATTTTCACTGCTCTATTGTGAGGATCTAGTATGGCGTAAAGATGCATTAGGGATTCTGTTCCCTGTCTCTTTAAGAGAACACAGATGAAGACTTAAACCCCGAAATTTTTTAACAACTTTTTTTTGTCCTCTCAACATTTGTTGTTTACAGTTGCCTCATAGACCAAGTTGATGGGAAAAAATAAGAAACTAAAAATAAACGAGGTCTTTCATTCGCAGGGGTAATGCAGTTACATAAGTCAAAGTGGCAGGTCATATGAAGCCCTCTATGATTCCTTGGAGTTTCTGTCTCATTTCACTGGCTAGCAACCAGCGAAACAGTAGGATATATATTTTTCAATTAGGTTGTCAATATTTTGACCAAACAACCTATTTATAACATTCAGGATTACTGTTCTGTTCGCGAGAACCGCTAGAAGCTGCTGTGTGCGGAAAGTCAGCTTGAGATTTGAAACAGCATGATTAAGTAGGGTGTACTAACTTGCTTCCCAGGTTTCATCTGCTTGTCAGTCATGTAAGTATAATACACTCATCATTATGGCCAATTATTGGAAATCACCATTAAAGAACTTATTTATGTAACCAGACGCCACCTGTTCCCCCAGAACTATTGAAATAATAATAATAAATTAGCTATTTATTTAATAAAGGCAGTGATACATAGTAATTAAGCAGGCTTTGAGGTTAGACTACCTCAGTTCTAAGTACCACCTGGGACATCAGTACTTTCATAACCTTTGCAAATTGCTTTTCTTTTTTCGCTTCGGTTTTTGTTATCTATAAAATGAGGAAAATAGTAATATCTGTTGCACATAGTTGTGAGGATTAAAAAAGTTATTGCATGTAAATCACAACTAATAAATATTAGTTGTTATTAAAAAATATGTTATACCTACTATTACTAATGTTAATAAGTAATAAGAATAGGATGAGATAAAATTTAAGATTCTGAGTTTATTTGGAGATAAACTCAGTGAAGAGAGAAGAATTGGCTTATCGACTACTCTTTTTTTTTCCCCAAAATACTATTTAGCCTCATGACCATAGCTTTCCTGTGGTGGACTTAGGGATACTGCAGACTTATTAGTTATGATTGATGTTGAAGGTCAACAATCTCTCCTGTTACAGTTACAGAGAAAGGCGTGTGTGTGTGTGTGTGTGTGTGTGTGTATGTATGCATACATGCATACATATAAATTATAATTGCCTGCCAATATTAAAGCCTTAATGGGCTTAAAACACCGGGCAGTAATTAAACACTGAATAAGAATATAAGGGGGTAAAACAAAGGGAGAAAGAAAATCATTGTTTCATAGATATATAATACAAGAAAACTTTTATTATAGAAATTTTGTCTATTAAAAATCATCTTTTCAATTAATAAAAGGTGATTCATAGCCTCTTAATATTTCTTTACTTTAGGTTTTCCTGAGATCCCAATGGGCACAATTATATCCAAAAGTGTAATAATTATCCAGTGTAATGAAATTGCATTTGTTCTAACAGGGCCGTGTTTATAGCAATTCCCCATCTGAGAAAGAGAGATACTCAGTGTCAATAATCAATTGACCCAAATTATGGAGAGACTTTTGGAAAACATACACATATGAAAGAAAACAGAAGAAATTTCAAAAGGGTCCCAAGAAATCTTGTTGGATTGTGTAGCATACATTATTAGAGATGCAAAATAGAGATATTTGCATACTTTGGCTGTTTAAAATATAAATAGAATACCTTGGGAGAAATTTGCTCAGAAGCAAAATTTAAAATGTCAAGTGACACAAAACGGTATAAGGTCACAAGAAACTTTAAAAAGACATTTCCGTTTTTCTTTAATTATCTTTTTTTTTCTTGCTGCTTTTAAAAATAATGTATAGTACATCTGGCACACTGACTATAGGCCACTGCCATGCCTCCCACTCTCTAGCCCTTACTCCTTCTTAAATACAACTGATTTGCCCACAAAAGCACAGATCACACTCAAACTGTCTAAACATCGGCTAGAATCATTGGAACACCACTGATTAAATTTCAAGAATCCACCTGCTCCTCCAACTGAACTTTCCTGGTACTTCAATGCCTCTTCTTCACCTTGAGCTCTTTGTGCCCTATCCCTCCCACATACATACTTTAGTTGTTCATCATAGAAACCAACCCTGGTGAACTTTTACAAGTAGAAGACATGCATTGAACAGGTAGGCCATCTGAAAGAAGACACTGGCTAGCTGAAGGAATCTTAGTCTATGAGTTTCTGCTGCTCTCAAAGCCATCAAAGAGTTATTTCTAATTGCTTTCTGCAGCTGTGTGTCTCCCTCCAAATCTATGGTTTTAAGAAAAAAAAAACATAATTAGCCTTATTGGTATTACAGGCCTACACAGAGCCTGCCCATTGAGTGGTCAAAGAGGTAGTAATGCCCATCCACCCAGTAAGGCAAATGAAGCCAACATTACCCAGTGTTCATTACAAATTATTCATCTGGTTCTTTTCATTGATAAATCTACACATGGACATACCTTTTAGGATATACTTAGCTTCATACTTCAGTAATTCTACTAAGACTGAAATATTTATAATTTGCTAGTCATTATTAACTCTTGAATTCCCAGTGCTTAGCAGATAGTCAAATTTTCTGCTCTCAGAGCATATATTCTAGTGAAATGAAATTCCACTCATCAAAAATTATCTTATTTGCTTAGGTAATATAATATGTATGATATGAATAAGATCAAATGAACAAATGAGCAAAGGGATAGAGAGGAATAACTTTATAAAGGGTTGTCAGAGAAGACCTCTCTTATGAGATGAAATTTACTCCCAGTTCTGGATGATAAGTGGGACCAGGTCCTGTGGATTATTCAAGGAAAAAGAAAATATTGCAAGGCCATAATCGGGGTCAAATGTTCTGTGATGAGGATGGGCTTGGTATATTTGAGGAATCAACATGGTTGGACCATTGTGAAACAAAAGCAACAATGTAGGATATAAAGTTGAAGAGAACAGGGGGGTGATCTATGCTCTGCCAAGTTATAGAGTGTCGATTTATGCCAAGTGCAAATGGAAGTCACTAGAGGCTTTTGAGAGGGTGGCACAATTTGTTTTATGCTTTAAAAAATTCACTCTGTATTCTACAGAACAGAGATGATTGGAAGGTAAGGACAAAGACAGAGATCTGATGAGAAATGATGATGTGAAGGAGGTGAGATATGGTTAGTTTTAAAACATATTTTCGGAGTATCATACTCTGTGTAAATGTTGGAGATACAGCTACAAATAAATCAGATATAGCCCTTGCCCTTATAGCATTTTTAGGTATGTGGATAAGAAAGAAACTGAACGTTGCACCATGAGTACAAGGAGAATCTTCATTGAGAGATGTTCAGGACCATCTGGGGTGGATGTTGGGGATATAGTAATGGGTGGAGTAGGGTACGCGAAACTGCTTTATTCATATATTCTAACTATGGATTTACAATAAAAGCCTACCTATTCCTCTCCCCTCTCCAATGGACTGTGTCAGCCTTCTTATGGTCCTAATTCAAAGCTAAAGGAATCATACTACATATGTCAATAGTTTGTGAATTTTCCATTCATGGAATGCTTTGGTGGAAAAAAAAGTCAGAACAAAATGTACTTTTCATTAAAATAGCATGATTAATTGACTATATATAGGATAAACTACTGCCAAGTTGTATTAAAATTTCTATAAAACACGTTGGCTCAAATTTGAAATATTCACTAAACACGCAATTAATATGTGGGAAGAAGGCACAGATTAGGACGGAAGAATAGCTTATGTGCCATCCCACTGGCAAAATATAAGTTGATGATTACAATCATAATTAACTGGTCAGGTGCAGGGGGGCTTATGCCTGTAATTCTAGCATTTTGGAAGGTTGAAGCAGACAGATCATTTGAGCTCAGGAGTTTCAAGACTTGGGCAACATGACAAGACCCTGTCTCTCCAAAGGAAAAGAAAAAAAAAAAAAATCCTAGCTGGGCGTGTTGTCACGTGCCTGTAATCCCAGCTACCTGAGGTCTGAGGTGGGATGATCGCTTGAGCCCAGGAGGTTGAGGCTGCAATGAGCTGTGACAGATTGCGCCACTGTGTCAGCCTGGGTGACCAAATGAGACCCTGTTTCAAAAAGAAACAAACAAACAAACCTCATAATTCCAAAAGTTAATCAGAACTTTTCTGAGAAGCTAGATTTGTGACTTCCAGCTTCATGACCCTTGGGCAAATTATTTAATCTTTCTCAATTTGTTTTCTCTTTTGTAAAATTAAAAAATGATGCCTACATCATAAATGGTATAAGGACTAAATTTGATAATTCAGAGTGAGTGTACATGTTGGTTTTCAATAAGTTTTAGCTATTGTTATTATCACCATTCTCTAACTGACAGACACTGATGAAGATGAAGAAGCCCAGCAGAATGGCTGAGAACACAAATCCTGGAACAAATGGCCTGGGTTGACTACTGGTTCCACCACTTCTATATCACAGACTTTTTCTCTCTTTTAAAACCACAAAACAACTTTAGGGCAAAAGCTTTTATTTACCTCAACACCCCTTTCTTTTCCAAATTCTAAATTCTTTATTACTCTTGCTTTTCATAACATATCAATGTGGTAATACTTGCTGGCTTTTTTTGCTTCTCCTACCGATTTGTAAGGTATTTACTGGTATGTGTATCTTTAATGCCTAGCACAGTATCTTTAACACTTAGCACAGTATCTTTAACATGCTCAATATGTGTTTGTCAAATGAATGGAATAACAAATAAATAAAAGTATTACGTATAGAACAGCAAGAAACCGCCAATGTAATGTGCCATCAGCATTACTCCAATAACCTGGGTCTTCAATCTTCTTACTCTTTGCCTTCTTCTCCATCCCCATTTTCTGCCTCTGTTATGCTTTAGCTTGAAGAAACAAAAGGCCGACCTTGCATGGCATTGTGAACATAACTTAAGTCCAAAATTTCACTAAATCCTTCCCATGTCACCATCTTCCACCTTAGCCAAATCAGCTTTATTTCTCTGTATATATAGACCCTCTGCACCTCTGCCCCTCAGGGGCAATCCCATTTCCTTGTGGCTTAACACGGTTTTAGAATGTTCAAGTAGAATAGGAAGAATCTCTACGAACTAGGGATTTGAAGTTGATGTTTCAGCAAAGTGCAGAAGTTCAAATCCTGCCTCCATAAATGCAATTCTGTTGTCCAGAGCATAACAATGCCTTTTAGCATTGCATTCTGTTTTCGGTGATTTATGAGACCTTTATTATTTTCTTTGCCTCCATTCCTCCCTAGAGTCACTTCCCTGCTCCTCTCTTGGATGGCATAAATAAGAAAATTTGAAATGCGTTGCTACACAAAAATATATAAACAAAACAAAATGGCATAGCTGAGTCTGTGAAACCCATTTAATCTAATCCTTACATGTTTATAGGACAGGAAATTGAGATTCCAAAGGGAAATTGACTTGGGCATGGCCAAATGGGAAGCAGGAGCAGCAGTCATTGAAATCCGAGGGCTGACCAAGCAAATTAGGTCCCTTTGGGCTGTATGAACAGATAACCGTCAAAAATCACACCACCTTTTTGCTCGACTTTGCCTAAAGCTGAATAAAAGATAAATTATCAGTTAAAATAAATAGATAAATATTAATTGAATTCACACTAAGTATTTATGAACTACCGCCAAAAGAAAATACCACTGAACCACACGAGCTTCATCACAAACACAGGCCTCCTATCTCCTATCGTTTAGAGTGTTCAACTGTTTAAAAAATATTGTTTCTTCAACAGAAATGTTCATTTGCTTCTATGACTGTCACTCTTTCTCAAAGACAAAGAAAATGCATAGTCCACCTATAAAATATTATAACATTTCTATAGTCTTTAAAATTTTTATATGTACTTCTATACACACATTTATACATATATGTTTACATTGAATTTTAAGCAAAACTTTTTCATTTATCTTAACACAACAAGAAGAACCACTGTTCAGTATTCTTAAGCACTACCAAAGGCCAAGCATTCAGCTAAATATTTTATAATCATTTTAATAAATCCTCAGAGAAGCCATCTCGGGTATTATTATTATGCATAATTTCAAATTTGAATATATACAAAAATAAAAACACTGAAACTCAAATGATTCAAAAATATGCACAATATCACATACTTACTGAGTGGCCTAAGAGGAAATTGAACCTATTTCTGTTTGTTATTTTTGTGCTTTTAACCATCACGCAATATTTTTTTTTTCCTTTCAGACTTTCATTTCTCTCCGTCTTTTCCACAATGCATTATTCCTCAGTCACGTTCATAGCCTCTCCCAGGATGGGCAGGTATCTTTGGTATTAGAGAGTCTTCATTCTCCTTCAAATTTTAGGCTTGGACAATAAGAGTAATTGGGCTTGCAGTGTTACTGATTAAAACCTCTCACTTTTTCCCCATCCTTATCATCAGGGAATGAAACCTTAAACTTCAAGATGCCCAGAATGTTCCATTTAAGTTCCAGACCTAAAACACCAGTTTTTTTTCTGTTGTTGTTTGCTTGTGTGTTCATTTCTTTTTTCTCACAAAAGAGCCCATACAGTTGATTTGGTCTCCCTTGTACTTCCACATATCTTGTCAAAGAAGACAGATATATTTTTTTTCATGGGGTCCAGGGTTCTTAAGTTTAAGATCTGGATCTCCTTACAGACTGCGGCACCTTGGCCATAAGCATCAACATTCTCTCATTCATAATACTGAGATGATAACCTGTGTGACACTGTATTATTATAAGAGTTGCAAAGCATGTTCATGTAAGTTTTTTATTAAAGATAGAAATTGGAGTACATATAAGGGAATCTTTTGATTTTCACATCATTTTACAAGTCTACATGATGCTTTACTTTATATCTGGTGTGGAAATAATATAGCCAACTGTCTTGATTTGCTCAGAACTGATGGTATTTTTAGGACATGGAACATTCAGTGCTAAATCAGAAAAGGCCCAAGAAAGTGGGGGCAAGATGGTCATTCTATCTGGACCTTAATGACGTGACAGCTATATAGCTACTCCAGTTCCCACAATGTTAAACATTTAATCTTAGTATACCCAGCTAATATGTGGCACCTGAGGACCCTGTGCTTATCAGAGTGTATCCAGAAGTATCAATCACTTCCCTATCACAGTCTGACATGAAACTATCTTACTTGGTCTTTGCTTTGGGAGAATCTAAGTACAATTCACTTACCTATTACCAGCATTCTTCAAAGTGGCAAAAATATTATGGCTTTTCTACCAAAATTTTCAAATGAATTCTTATAGACTCTTTGAACAATGTATATTTTAAAGGAGTTAGAATAGCTGTTTACTCCCTTGATAAAATTTTAAAAAGAAATGAGAGGGAAGCAGAGCTAAAATCATAAACTAAATACCAAAGAAGCTTTTATGTCCTGTTTCAGATACTGACAGATAATCAGTGTAAAAACGAAAATTCTTTGAAGATCTACAAAATGTGTACTTTTGGAAATCCCAGGCTGATAAAGACCTTGTGAATTCATCTTAGAGCTGAATAATAGTCAGGATCATACAATATTTTTTGTAAAACACTAATTTTCGACTTTCAAATGATAATTCTCCAAACTTACTCTACTCTGCATCATTACATTGTCAAGAGGCAACTTCTCTTTATTATATTTGAGACACTTAGAATTAGTAATTGTGCATCCATTATACTCTTCGGTGACATATTAGCTCTCTTTTCTCTTTTACCTTATTCAGTTATTTGGTTTAAAAAAATAATGCCTAGAATATATTCCACATCTAAACTATAAAAAAAGATGTCAGTTTCAGGGAATCTTATAATTGAAGAAGTGTATGTTTTGGGACAGATATTATACAATAGGAAATCTTTCTTAAGGTCACTAATCATCAATTGTCACACAGCATGATGTTTGGAAAGAGAAGAGAAATAAAGGTCAAATGCAATTTAAGAAAACATGTATATATACAGGCTAGTACCATACTGTTTTAATTACTGTAGGTTTTTTTTCTCCCTACCTGTGCATCGATAGAGGAGTGGATAAAGAAAATGTGATATTTACATACAATGGAATATTTTTTCAGCCTTTAAAAAGAAATTCTCATTTATGTGACAATGTAGATGGATCTTGTGGATATTATGCTAAGTGAAATAAGTCAGTCACAGAAGGAAAATACCATGAGTTCACTTATACAACATATCTAAAAGAGTAAAACCAGTAAAACCCTTAGTCTTAGAGAATGGAATAGTGATTGTCAGGGATTATGGGGGAGGAGCAAATGTGGAATCAGTAATCAATAAGTATAAAGTTTCAGCTAAGGATGATGAATAAGTTCTAGAGATCTACTAAACAACATTTTGCCTATAGTTCAGAATACTGTATTAGTACACTTAAAAATTTAAGAGGGTAGATTTCATGTTAAGTGTTTGTACAGCAATAATAAGAATAAAAATTTAAAAGGAAATTTATTGACACTGCTGAAAAAAAGAAGGATGAAAGCAAGAAAGGAGAGAAAGAAAGAGAAAGAGAGGAAAGAGAGAAAGAAAGAAGAAAGAAAGAGAAAGAAAGAAAGAAAGAGAAAGAAAGAAAGAGGAAGGAAGGAAAGAAAAAGAAAGAAAGAAAGAAAAAGAAAGAAAGAAAAGAAAGAAAGAAAAGAGAGAGAAACAGAAAGAGAAAGAGGGGAGGGGGGGAGAGGAGAGGGAGAAAAGAAAGAGTAGAAAACAGAGAAGTGGCAAACAACAAAAGAATAGGAAGAGAGACAAGGAAAAGGGATTGAAGATGTAAGACATGGAAGATGAGTTGTATATTTTCTTTTTTCCGTCTTTTATTTTAGATTCAGTGGGTACATGTACAGGTTTATTACTTGGGTATATTGCGTGACGCTGAGGTTTGGGATACAAATGATCCCACCACCCAGGAAGTGAGCATAGAATCCAGTAGTTTTTAATCCTTGCCTCGCTCTCTCCCTTCTACCTTCAGTAGTCCTCAGTTTCTATCGTTCCCATCTTTATGTCCATGAGTACCCAATGTTTAGCTCACACTTGTAAGTGAGACTATGCAGTATCTTCTGGCATTAATTAACTTAGGAAAAGGGTCTTCACCTGCATCCTTTTGGGGCAAAGAATCTGATATTTTTGTTTTTATGACTGCATAGTATTCTATGATGTATATATACCACATTGTCTATCCAGTCCACCATTGATGGACAACTAGATTTATTCAATGTCTTTGTTATTGTGAATAGCACTACAAAGAACATTCAAGTACATGTGCCTTATTTGTAGAAAAATGTGTTTTCATTTGGACATATACCCAATAATGAGATTACTGAGATGGACGGTAGTTCTGTTTTAAGTTCTTTGAGAAATCTCCATATTGCTTGGCTGAACTAATTTAAATTCCTACTGACAATGTATAGGTATTCCCCTTTCTCTGCAGCCTTGCTAGCAACTGTTGTTTTTTGACTTTTGAATAACAGTCATTCTGACTATTGCGATATGGTATCTCACAGTGGTTTTCATTCGCATTTATCTGATTATTGGCGTGGAACATTTTTTCATGTTTATTGAAACTTGTATGTCTTCTTTAGAGAAGTGTCTGTTCATGTCTTTTGGCTATTTTTTTAATGGGTTGTTTGTATTTTCTTGTTCAATTGTTTAAGTTCTTTATAGATTCGGGAAATTAGACCTTTGTCAGATGCATAGTTTATGAATATTTTCTCCCATTCTGTAGGTTGTCTGTTTACTTTGCTGATAGTTTCCCTTTTTTGTTTTTTTGTTTGTTTGTTTTTTTGAGACATAGTTTTACTCTATTCCCCAGGCTGGAGTGCAGTGGTGCGATCTAGGTTACTGTAACCTCCACCTCCCGGGTTCAAGAGATTCTCATGTCTCAGCCTCTCAAGTAGCTGGGATTACAGGTGTGTACTGCTATGCCTTGCTAATGTTTGTATTTTTTGTAGACAAGGGGTTTCACCACTTTGGCCAGGCTGATCGCCAACTCCTGGCGTCAAGTGATCCACCTGCCTCAGCCTCCCAAAGTGTTGGGATTACAGGCGTGAGCCACTGCTCCCAATCTGATAGTTTCTTTTGCTGTGCAGAAGTTTTTTAGTATAATTAGGTCCCACTTTTCAATTTTTGTTTTTGTTGCAATTGCTTTTGAGGGCTTAGTCATAAATTCTTTCCAAAGGCCAATGTCCAGAACAGTGTTTCCTGGGTTTTTATCCAAGATTCTTATATCTCGATGTCTTATATTTAAATATGTAATACATCTTCAGTTAATTTTTCTATATGGCAAAAAGTAGGGGTCCAGTTTTATTCTTCTGCATATGGCTAGCCGGCTATCTCAGCAACATTTATTAAATAGAGAGTCCTTTCTCCTTTGCTTAGTTGTGTTGACTTTGTTGAAGATCAGATCGCTATAGAAGTATGCCTTTATTTCTGGGTTTTCTATTCTGTTTCATTGGTCTATATGTCTGTTTTTGTGCCAGTACTATGCAGTTCTAGTTACTGAAGCCTTGTAGTTTGAAGGCCAGTATAGTTTGAAGTGAGGTAACGTAATGCTATCAGCTTTGTTCTTTTTGTTTAGGATTGTTCTGATTATTTGGGCTCTTTTTTGATTCCATATGAACTTTAGAATAGTTTTTTCTAGTTCAGTGAAAAATGACATGGGTAGCTTTAAAGAAATTGGATTGAATCTGTAGATTGCCTTAAGCAGTATAACCATTTTAATGATATTGATTCTTACAATCTATTAACATAGAATGTTTTTCCATTTGTTTGTGTCATCTATGATATCTTCAGGAGATTGTAGTTCTCTTTGTAGATATTATTTCACCTTGATGGTTTGGTGTATTCCTAGGTATTTTATTTTTTGTGGCTATTGTAATGATATTGTGTTCTTGATTTGGCTCTCCGTTTGGACATTTTTTATGTATAGAAAAGCTACTTATTTTGTACATTGAGTTCTATCCTGAAACTTTGCAGATGTTGTTCATCAGATCTAGTAGCTTTTGGGGCGAGACTAAGGGGTTTTCCAGATATAAAATCATATCATCTTTAAAGAGAAATAGTTTGATTTCCTTTCTTCAAATTTGGATGTCTTTTTACTTTTTTATCTTGTTTAATTGCTCTGGCAAAGACTTCCAGTGCTACATTGAATAGGAGTGGTAAGAGTGGGCATCCTTGTCTTGTTACAATTATCAAGAGGAATGCTTCCAGTTTTTGCTCATTCAATGTGACATTGGCTGTGACATTGTCATAGACGGTTCTTAATATTTTGAGTTATGTTCCTTTGATGCCTCATTCCTTGATGGTTTTTATCATGAAGGGATGTTGAATTTTATTGAAAGTTTTTTCTGTGTCTAGCAGTATACATTCTGATTATGTGGTAAATCACATTTATTGATTTACATATATTCAATCAACTTTGCATTCCAGGAATGAGGCCTACTTGAGCATGGTGAATTAATTTTTTGATATGGTGTTAAATTTGGTTTGCTAGTATTACGTTAAAGATTTTTGTGTCTCTATTCATCAGAAATGTTGGCCTGTAGTTTGTTTTTTTTTTCACTGTGTTTTTGCCAGGTTTTAGTAGTGGAGTGATGCTGGTTTTGTAAGATGAGTTAGGAAGGAGTCTCTACTCCTCAATTCCTTGGAAGAGTTTCAGTAGAATTGGTACCAGCTCTTCTTTGTACAACTGGTAGAATTTTACTGTGAATCCACCTGTTCTGGGGCTTATTTTGGTTGGTAGGCTTTGATTACTGATTTAATTTCAAAACTTAATATGTTCAGTGTTTCAATTTCTTGCTGACTCAATCTTAGGAGATTGTGTTACCAGGAATTTATTCATTTCCTCTATATTTTCTAGTATGTGTGCATAGAGGTCTTCATAATAGTCTCTGAGAGTCTTCTATATTTTTGTGGGAGTGGTTGTAATGTCACCGTTGTTTCTGATTGTGCTAATTTGAAACTTCTCTCTTTTTTTTCTTGTTAATATAGGTGGCACTCTAGTGATGTTGTTTATACTTCCAAGGAACCAACTTTTATTTTCATTAATATTTTGTATGAATGTTTTGGTCTCAATTTCATTCAGTTTCACTCTGATTTAGTTATTTTTTTTTTTTCTCTGCTAGCTTTGGGGTTAGTTTGTTCTTGCTTTTCCAATCTTTTCAGATGTAATGTTAGATTGCTAATTGGAGATCTTCCTAGCTTTTTGAGGTAGGTATTTAGCACTATAAACTTCTTAACACTGTTTTAACTGTATCCCAGAGATTTTAGTATATTGTGTCTCTAATTTCATTTGTTTCAAAAAATTTTTAAATTTTCACCTTAATTTTATTCTTTATGCAATAGTCATTCGGGGCATGTAGTTTAACTTCCTTGTAATTGTTTAGCTTTGAGAGATCTTCTTGGTATTGATTTCTACTTTCATTCCACTGTGATGTGAGAGTATGATTGGTATGATTTTGTGTTTATTTTGGATTTATTAAGACTTGCTTTACGGTCATGCATGTGGTTGGTCTTGATTTATGCTCTGTGCCAACGAGAAGACTGTATATTCTGTGGTTGATTGGTAGAGTATTGTGTAGATGTCTATTAGGTCCAGTTGTTTAAGTGTCAAGTTTAAGCCCAGAATTTCTTTGTTAGTTTGCTGCCTCGATAAATTGTCTACTGCTGTCAATGGGGTATTGAAGTCCCTCATTCTTATTATGTGGTTATCTAAATCTGTTGGTAGGTCTAGAAGTATTTGTTTTATAAATCTGGGTGCTCCAATGTTGGATGTGTATATATTTAAGATAGTTAAGTATTCTTGTTGAATCAAACCCTTTCTCATTGTATAATGCCCTTCTTTGTCCTTTTGTACTGTTATTGGTTTAAAGTATGTTTGACTTGATATGAGAATAGTGGACCCATGTCCTTTTTTTAAATTTTCTGTTTGCATGATAGACCCTTCTCCAACCCTTTACTTGGAGCCTGTGTGTGTTTTTATGTGTAGACATAGATCTCTCAGAAACGGCAGACTGATGGATTTCTTTTTTAATCCAACTTGCCACTCTCTGCCTTTTAAGTGAGGCTTTTAAATAATATATATTCAAGGTTAATATTGACATGTGAGATTTTGATCCAATTATGAAATTGTTAGCTCGTTGCTTTGTATTTTCTATTGTATGGTTGCTTTATAGGATCTGTGGGCTATATGTGTTTTTGTAGTGGCATATATTGTTCTTTAGTTTCCATGTTTAGAAATCCCTTAAGTATCTCTTGTAAGGCTCATCCGGTGGTAACAAATTCCATTAGCACTTGTTTGCTTTTGAAAAGCATTTATTTCTCTTTTGCTTCTGAAGCTTAGTTTGGCGTAGTTTGAAATTCTTGGTTAGAATATTTTTTCTTTAATATTGCTGAAAATAGGCCCCCAATCTCTTTTGGCTTATAAGATTTCTTATGAGAAGTCCATTGTTAGCCTGATGGGGTTCCCTTTGGACCTCATCTGGCTTTTTATTCAGCATTGACCTTGGACATTCTGGTGACTATATGCCTTGGTGATATTCATTTTATGTAGTATCTTGCAGATATTTTCTAGATATCTTTTATGTGGATGTCTACATGTCTAACAATATTAGAAGGGTTTTCTTAAATTATTTCCTTAAATATGTTTTCCAGGTTGTTTGATTTTTCCTTTCTCTCTCAGGAATGCTAATCATTTATAGGTTTTATCACTTTATGTAATCCCACATTTTTTGAAAACTTTTTTTTTCCTTATTTTTGTCTGACTGGTTTAGTTAGAAAGACCAGTCTTCAAGATCTGAAATTCTTTATTCTCCTTGGTTCAATCTATTGATACAGCTTTCAATTGTGTTCTGAAAATTTTAAGTGAGTTTTTCAACTCCAGAAGCTCTGATTTAATTTTAAGATGCTTATCTCTTCTGTCATATTCTGGATTGATTTAGAAGTTTTTTTAATGTTGGTTTTCATTTTTTTAAATGTTGATTTTCAACCTCATCTTGGATCTCACTGAGCTTTATTGCAGTCCATGGTTTGAATGCTTTATCTGTCATTTTTGAGTTTCCATTTTAGTTAACTGGCACCATTGCTGGAGGGCTAGTGCAATACTTTGGGGGTGTCACTACATTCAGATTTTTCATGGTGTCAGAATTCTTGCACTAATTTCTTCTCGTGAAGATGCTGACACTTCTACTTTTTCTAATTATTTTCATGTGGGTAGGATATTTTTCTTCCTCTTTCTTTTTCTAGAATATTATTATTTTTTTCCTTCCCCTTTTCCTTATCTCCCCTCCCCAGGTGGTATGAGTATACAGAATGCTGAGTAGCAACATTTGGCTTTTCTTCTATGGCCCTATGCACTTCTTTTGGCAGGCTTTATATTGGTCTATACAGTTTGACCTACAACCAGTAGATAGCATTTATAGGTGAGAGCCACCTGTAGTCAGTGTGGCTGGGTATATACTTGATCTTTGTTTACCAGAAGAAGCTCTCTGTTGGCCCAGACAATGGGCTGATACATGGAATACGCTGTGGTCTGAGC
Organism: Hylobates moloch; assembly: GCF_009828535.3. NCBI lineage: Eukaryota > Metazoa > Chordata > Mammalia > Primates > Hylobatidae > Hylobates > Hylobates moloch. The sequence continues at coordinate 97,038,250 of NW_026652281.1, forward strand.
TCCCTCCTCAGCCCCATAGAGGGCAGACTACAAAGTGCAGGGCCAAGCCAGGCAGATTTACTTACAGATCTTTGATGGCTGGAGAAACATCAGCACTGAGGGAGAATCCAGTGAGTGGCCACAGTGCAGTCAGAGGTGTGCCTAATTGTGGAGCTGAGAAATCTCCTTGGCCCCAAGCTCTCTGCATATAGTTGGAAGCAGCCTAAATTCTTAATCGAGGGGCGTGGGTGCTCCAGATGCCTGGAGATGTGCCTAAATGTGGAGGGGAGAGGGTCCCCCGTGCAACAAGATCTGTGCACAGGAGGGGTGGGGCAACTCAGTCTGCTGAATCAGACAAGCAGGTACTCAGAATGTCTGATGATCTGCTTGCGCATGAAGCAGGGAGGGCCTCCCTGCACGGGAATCTCTGCACAGGAAGGGTGGGGAAGCTCAGGCTGCTTGTCCAGGTAAATGCATGCTCCTGCCTGGATTTCTGCCTAGGCACGAAGTGGACCAGGCCCTGATGCCCCACAATCTCAACAGAGCAGAATGGGGCACCCAGCAATGGCACATGCAGATTAATTCCAGGTTGCCAAGCTGGTCGTGGTTGCAGGTCTTGCTGCTGAGGAAAAGCTGCAGCTGTAGCAGTTATCCTCCTGCCCCAGGCTTGCAATAGGGGAGAGCACAATTCCAGCACCAACTGCTGAGGTGCTTTCCACAGTTCTGACAGTAGAGGCCTCTACCAAACTATAGAGCAGGACTCCAGTCTCTGGCCTGAGACTAAAATGCCTATGCAGGCATTCTGCTGGGTAGCCTAAGAATGGCTGTCTTTGTGTGTACCTGGAATTGAAAATGGTGTCCTGCTCTCAGTCCTGGGCCTGGAAGCGACACAGCTTTTTCCTGTGTCTTTCTTTCCATGCATCTCCAAGACTCTCCTCAAGTTAGCTCCAGGGATTGGGAGAAACAAAATGTTCTTCCTCAGCCTGAATTGCTCCGATCCCCAGGGGCAAGGTGAGTCACAGAGGGAGGCTCTGTGCTTTTAAGCACTGGAGCTTCACTCACTTTTATCAGATGGATGCCATCACAGTGGCTGTTTGCCAGCATTCTGCTCCCTGGGATCTGGGATGTCCTTCATGATTATAGTGGATTCCCATTTTCTTTCTTGAATTAAGTCTCACAGAGTTGATTTTTAAGCAACTACCTTGCTATTTCCAAGTGGCTGAGGCATGCTGAAAGCCTCCAAGATGCCATCTTGGGAGAAATATGTGCTCTATATGTTAAAATAGCTTAAAGAGAAGATTTCAAATGTTCTCACCACAAAGAAACGAGAAATATTTAGGGTGATGGATACAGTATTTAGCCTGAGTTGATCATTTCACAATGTATATGTATACTGAAATATCACATTATACCCCATCAGTATATATAATTATTATTTGTCAATTAAAAATAAAACTTAAAAATAGAAAAAAATCTGAGAAAAAGGGAAGTTGGGGAAGTGGCATAAAAGTGAACTTTAAATGCACTAATCCCCCACATTCTCAACTTCTAAACTACAAGTAATTTTACCCTTTGTTACAGGAAAAAAATGGAATGAGGAGGCAAATTTCCAGAGATGTTTCAGCTCTGCAACTAAATAGTTATAAAATATTTAAAAAGTTATTTAATTATATGAACTTAGTTTTTAATTTTGTCTTCATATATTTGCTTCTCAGGACATGGGTTCCCGTTCTATCTCCAAAGATCTACGTTGGGAAAAAAAGTAAAATACTCTTAAATAAAAAATACAATAATCATGCATAGACACATTATTTCTCCCAATACATTAGTTTCAACCTATCCCTTCAAAAATTTATATTACAGTAAATTAAGAATATAACTCAAAATGCTGGGTATGTTAGAAAATCCTATTCCTGCTAATTTGTAAACTGGATAAATATATAATTATCTTTGTAAATTCCCAGTTTTCCTAAGGTAAAGCAGAACCACATACTCCTAATTTCACCTTCTTGTACTCAGCATTCTAAATCTACATTTTTTTAAAAAAACAAGGTGGTGTTGTTGGTGATGGGTGTGAAAATCTCCTGAAAGTTTTTGAACCACTCAAAAATAAATACATAAATAAACCAAATTTTTGAGGCTACTCACAGCTTCTTCTACCATTAGAAGCCATTTTTCTGTGTTTTCTGTCTTTGTGGATTTGCTTCAATCTTCTGCTTGCATGTCCTCCCTTCTTTTCCCATATAATTGTTCTTCCAAGTCCAGCTAAAATGCCGTACTTCCTGGAGTCGTCCCTGTTTTACCCCATTATTGAACTTTCATTGCTGTAATCTCTTTCTTTTGTCATTTATCATGTTTTACCTTCATCATAGTTAGTTGAACACAAAACTTGCTTTCCTTAACAGTTACAATCAGGTGAAAGACAGCGACCACATTTTTTCCTCCTGTTTGTGGTTAGCACTGGGTCTTGAACAAAACTGATCCTCAGCTGTGCGTTGATGAATAATCAGGCACAATAACATTGTGCAAAGTACACACTGAAATACTAAAGATGTGCCTTTCTGAGATAAATTTAAGTATCAGTCTCACTATACAAAACTCTAATGTAATAATCCAGGCACAGAAAAACAAAATCACATGTTTTCACTTAGTTGTAGGATCTAAAAATCAAAACAATTGAACTTATGGAGATAGAGTAGAAGGATGGTTACCAGAGGCTGGAAAAGGCAGTGGCGGGGGTTGGGGAGGTAGAGGTGGGAAAAGTCAATGGGCACCAAAAAATAGATCTAGTATTTGATAGCACAACAGGCTAACTATAGTCAATATTAATTTAATTGGACATTTTAAAATAACTAAGAGTATAATTGGATTGTTTGTAACAAGGGATAAATGCTAAGGAATGGGTACCCATTTTCCATGCCACGATTATTATGCATTGCATGCCTGTATCCAAACATTCTATATACCTCATAAACATATATACCTACTATACCTATTATGTACCCACAAAAATTAAAGCTAAAAAAGGTTAAAAGAATAAAATACCTAGTAATACAGCTAACCAGGGAGGTGAACGACCTCTACAATGAGAACTACAAAACACTGTTCAAAGAAATCAGAGACAACATAAACAAATGGAAAAACATCACATGCTCATGGATGTGAAGAATCAGTATTGTTAAAATGGCCATACTGCCCAATGCGATTTACAGATTCAGTGCTATTCTACCAAACTACCAATAACGTTCTTTACAGAATTAGCAAAAAAAACTTTTTAAAAATTCATATGGAACCAAAAAGAGCCCAGATAGCCAAGAAATTTCTAAGCAAAAATGACAAAGGCAGGGGATGTACAACACCTGAACTCGAACTATACTACAAGTCTACAGTAACCAAAACAGCATGCAACTGGTACAGAAACAGATGCATAGACCAATGAAAAAAGAATAGAGAGTCTAGAAATAAAGCTGCATACCCACACCCATCTGATCTTCGACAAAGCCAACAAATACAAGCAAAGAGAAAAGGGCTCGTTAGTCAGTAAATAGTGCTGGGATAACTGGCTAGCCATATGCTGAAGATTGAAACTGGACCCGTTCCTTACTTCCTTACACCATTTACAAACATCAACTCAGGATAAATTAAAGGTGTAAATGTAAATCCTAAAACTATAAAAACCCAGGAATATAACCTAGGTAATACCATTCTGGACATAGGACCTGGCAAAGATTTCGTGATTAAGATGCAAATATCAAGTACAACAAAAATAAAAATTGACAAATGGGACTAAAACTAAAGAGCTTCTGCAAAACAAAAGAAACTATCAACAGAGTAGACAGACAACCTACAAAATGGGAGAATATATTTGCAAACTATGTATGTGACAAAGGCCTAATATCCAGAATCTATAAGGAACTTAAACAAATTTACAGAAATAAACAACCCCATTAAAAAGAAAGAAAAGGACAAGAGCAGACACTTTTCAAAAGAAGAGATATACATGGCCAACAAGCATATGAGAAAATGCTCAACAACACTAATCATTAGAGAAACGGAAATCAAAACCACAATGAGATACCATCTCACACCAGTCAGAATGGCTACCATTAAGTAGTCAGAAAATAACAGATGCTGGTGAGGTTGCAGAGAAAAGGGAACATTTATACACTGCTGGTGAAAATGTAAATTAGTTTTGCCATTGTGGAAAGCAGTCTGGCAATTTCTCGAAGAACTCAAAGCAGAATTACCACTCAAATCAGCAATTTCATCATTGGATATATATACCCAAAGTAATATAAATTGTTCTACCATAATAATGCATGCACTCACATGTTCATTGCAGCACTATTCACGATAGCAAAGACATGGAATTAACCTAGATGCCCATCAATGGTAGACTGGATAAAGAGAATGTGGTACGTACACACTGTGGAATAGTGTGCAGCCATAACAAAAGAATGAGATCATGTCATTTGCAGCAGCCCGGATGGAGCTGGAGGTCATTATCCTAAGCAAAGTAATGCAGAAACAGAAAACCAAATACCATATGTTCTCATTTATAAGTGGGAACTAATGGACACAAAGAAGAAAACAACAGACACTGTGTCCTACATGAGGGTAAAAGGTGAGAAGAGGGAGAGGATAAAAAAAACTACCTGTTAGGTACGATGCTTATTACCCGGGTGAACAAAATAATCTGTACGTCAAACCATTGTGAAACAGAGTTCACATATATAACAAACCTGACATGTACCCCTGAACTTAGTTAAAAGTTAAAAAAAAGAGCAACAACAAAAAAACTCCAATTTCACAAGGTGAAAATGCATCATTTTTATTAATGAAATTAACAATAAAGGAAACACTAAGGGCAAATGAAGATATTCTACAAAGGAACCTCATATATCACCGATATACTGTCTTGACTGCTACACCATCTTCTTGAGAGCAATTTGGTTATGTTAAGGAAGCTAGGAAAATAACAACTTGCATACATTGACTAGCAATCCTGATGTTCTACTGGAAAACGTTCAGAAACATCCTCATGGTCTAGAATAAGTAACATTATAATGAACATCTTCATCTAAAAAAATGAAGGGAAAATGCAATTAGCAAGATTTTCTTGGAACATTCTTTAGAGAAGTTAATTTGTGATAGATTTAACTGTATTGAAAATTATATAGCTATGAAAGCTATAATAATTGAGATCATAAAGCCAATAGAAATATTATTATATAATAAGAGAATACAATTCTAATAAAACTAGAATTAAATAAATTAGAAATAAAAATTATATCCAACCACAGTGAAGCCCCATCTCTACTAAAAATACAAAAAATTAGCCGGGTGCGGTGGCGGGCACCTGTAGTCCCAGCTACTCGAGAGGCTGAGGCAGGAGAATGGTGTGAACCCAGGAGGTGGAGCTTGCAGTGAGCCGAGACTGCGCCACTGCACTCCAACCTGGGTGACAGAGTGAGACTCCGTCTCAAAAAAAAAAAAAAATTATATCCATATTATTAAATAGGTACTTTAAAAGGAATTGGAAGAATAGAAACATGCATACTTTATTAGGACGGTGAATTGATAGGAACTGTTATTAATTTTGGTTCTTTTTGCCATCTTTCCACAATTGCATTCAATATAAAATTTTGAGTGTTTGTGCATATGTATGTGTGTGTATGTGTGTGTGTGTGTGCGTTTGTGTCTATGTGTGTTTGAGAGAAAGACAGAGTAAAAGAGAGAGAGGTGGAGGGGAGAAGGTGATCCTGAAAAGTGATAGACAATTTAGGGCCATATTGTTCATGAATTTTGGTAAGAGATGACAAAAATTTGAATCAGAACAATGCTCATGGGGATAAGGAGAATAACTGTGTCTCTTATTAGCCCATTCATCATTTTTTTAAAGACTTGCTTATATCTTTTCCCTCTGTATTCTATGGTATTCTTTTCTTGCATTTTCTGACCTTTAGCAGAGGCTGAAAATTATTTCCATGTGGTGTACATAAACAAGGAAGTGACCAATATCAGCATAAAGTTTCCTTTAGATATAGCCATTACCTATTGATTACCATGGAAACTTTGCTTCCTTCCAATATTCGTTATCAAATGCTAGTTTCTCATTTTACTTGAAAAGCCAGGAAGAGCCTCACTGTGCTGCAGCTATGTTGTGTTTTGAAATATTTGTCTCCCTATGTCACCTTTTCCGTCGCAATCAGCATTTTCTGCCACATTGTCTCCTGGGAAGCTTTATAGTTTCACCCTTTAATGGGCAGAGTCAGTTTTTTCTCGAGGACTCAAATGAAAATTGTGCTTCCTTGCATGGGGCCATGACACTTCGAGTGTTACACAATTAAATTACTCCATTTGCAGAAGTAGTTCAGTGTCCTGGCTATTTACTCACATGAGACACATAATTTCCATATGCGAAATTGGAGTGCAACTCTCTATTTTTCTTACATCTAAGAGATCTCATAGTATCTAATTAACAAAAGTCTGTTAAGTACCTTGAGACAAATCTATGACATTCTATTAAAACCATTACATAATTTATAGATTAATACTAACCGTTCTCACTTTATTTCAATAGTTATCATTAAATTTTAAGAAAAAAAATTCTGCTGCTTTTCATTCTGGGATGTATTACCTGACTGTGAGAGAAGCAACTTGGTCAAAAAATAATATATTTAACTTGGAATGGCCTTGTGTCTCCAAGTTGCTGATATTTAAAACCACCATGCAGTTTCCTATTTTTGTTTTCCAGTAAGCTGTTGCAAGATAAGGACCGTGCATCTTAGTCATCAGACAAAACAACAGAAACTACCTATTTAGGGTGTATAAAGTGTCCCTATAGCAGAATTTCTGCAACCTCAGAATTGTTGAGGTTTTAAGGCAGAAGAGGTCTTTGTTGTTTGGGACTATCCTGTGCAACGCATGACGCTCAGCAGCATCCCTATATGCCAGTTGCATTCCTCCACCCTGGTTACAAGAACAAAAAGTGTCTTGAAAAAACTGCCAAATGTTCCCTGGGGGACAAAATTGACTCTCTAGTGGATTGAGAACCTCTGCCCTGAGGTGAATTCCAGTGTGTGTCTGATAACCTACATAATTTTCAGCCCATCTTAAAGATACCGTCAAAATCAGCTGAAATAAATATGCTGTAGAGATATAGCTATGGATATTAGCTGTCATTTTGACATAATGGATAAATAAATAGATATTTGTTTGATTTTCACTGTTTTAATTTTAATTATTTAGATACCTTTATTGGTCATATTTCCATCAATAGTGACATGATGGTTTCAACAAAAAGCATGGTTGATCAGAATCAAAGTCTCACATGGTGGCATAATCAAGACTGCTAATACCACTGGACTTAAGTAAATATCAATCACACTGAAAGACAAATACCACATGCCCTCACTCATATTTGGGAGCTAAAATAAGTGACCTCATGGACTTAGAGAATAGAACAATAGATACCAGAGACTGGTAAGGGTGGGTAGTTGTGAGGGGTGTGATAAGGAGAAGCTGGTTAATGGGCACAAGCATACAGTAAGAGAGAAGAAGTAACTTCTAGTGTTTAATAGAAGAATAGGACACTAAGGCTTAGCAACTATATTTTGTATATATCAAAACAACTAGAAGACAGGACTCGAAATGATTCCAACATATAGAAATAATAGGTACTCAAAGTGATGGACACTCCAAATGCCCTGACTTGATCATTACACATTCTATGCCTTTAACACTCACATGTACCCCATAAATATGTAAAATATTATGTACCAACAAGAACACTGACAGCATAGATGACATTATTCTCAAATAGCAGGTGACTGTTTTCAGGACTCTACTGCATTACAGAGTGACTACAACCAGGCACAGTCTGTATTGGACACTCATCCTCCGATCTCTATGTATTATACAAAGAAAGTCAATCGTGTGTGTGTGTGTGTGTGTGTGTGTGTGTGTGTTTTCTTTTTTTAAAAAAGCTAACATAAGTTTATAAGTATGAGGCTTATAAATTAGCAATGGTACCAATGGGGAATTTCACAGCTCTGTAACTGATTATGAAACATAAAAAGTTATGTTGCTAGCCTGTTAAAAATTATGCACAGTTTTTAGAGTCTATTTCCTAATTAGTGTAATTAAAACCAAATTTTATACTAGGGTAAGGTGATAGATTGTGTCAACTGCTCTTTCTTCTTCTTAGTTGAATTTTAAAATTGCACATTCATAATGTATTCATATCCAGTAAAGTAAGAAGATGTAAGACATTTAATATTATGAAATATAGCGCATTCTACAGTTTTGTAAAGTAGCACACTGAATGGAATAAAACTAATCTGATGAAGCTCCGGAATATAATCTTCCACAGTTATTTAAAATTTACCTAGTCCAGATGTCTGCCTATTATAAGACTTGGCAGGGTTCCCTGCCTTATACTCTTATGAAGAATGAGAAAGTACTTTTGGAAAGCCTTAGCTTATTCCTCAAAATAATAATAATAACAAATTAAAAGATACCTTGTGGTTCAATCAATTGTGTTAAGTCAAGTTTTTATTTTCAAGTTACAGAAACTAAAATTGACTATTTTAAAAAAATTCATATATTATTATTAAAATATAAAATTTTGGGTCAGGAATGTAGACAGGATAGAAAATAGAAACTAGAAATCATATGGAATTTTCTCCAACTCTTACTGTGCTTCCCTTCATGCAAGAACCCATTTGCTTCCCAGTCTTCAGCCTGACTCTCTGCTATTCAGTCCACAAGAAATAAAATCCCAAATAGACCATCTGAGTTTTTGCTGTCGGCAAGTAACCAAACTGTGATAAATATCTCATAGTCCCAACTCCAAATTTCTAGTTAGAGGTTTAATTTTCATCTGGGGTGAACCCACAAATTGTGTCTGGAGCTTGGGTGTGGGGATTTAATACACAATATGGCAAAAGGGACTCACCCAAGAGGATGAAGGAAGCTGCTAAGAAACAATGGTGAATCTGGGAAGATTCCTACAAATATCTATTAAATAATTTGTTACTAAGAGAATAATAATCTCTGTTTTGGACCAATCAGTACTCTCATTTAATTATCCAAGTGCTAACCGTTTGTCTTTCTCTCATACATTGGTATTTTTCCTGTTCAAGTGACTGTTAGGGTGCTTAGCTTTTAATCTGCTTTATATTGACTCTTTCTAGCTGTCTCCAGCCTGTCCACACCATGAAGAGTGCATACCTAACCTTAGGTGAGGGAAAGCCACCCAATTCATTTTTATTCTCTCAGAATTGACTCAAGCAGTATTTTTTTTAGTACCTGTTGAACTTGGTGAATTGGCTACACTTTTTGCCTCACTTCTCCTGATCCACTGTCCTTCCCCCTTTGCAATGAGAAAATCTTCTCTACCCCATTTGATGAAAGTTTAGATATTGGTTACATGTCTTACTAGCTGTGCAATCTTGGAAAAGTTTGTAACACCCTTAAGATTTAATCTACCATATTTGTAAAATGGGCATGGCGGTATCTATACAATAGAGATAGTATAAAAAAGAAATGAAATTATTTATGTAAAATACTCAATTTAGTGCTTGGTACAACTTAAGTATCTGCTACCCCATGGATGTTAGCTGCTACTACTACTACTACTACTAGTAGTAGTTACTAGTACTAATTTTACAGCTACCATTATCACCACTACCTCTAATACTTTTATCACTATTGATCTTATTGACCTGGTAATCATTTAGGATATCTCTGATAACTGAAAATCAATTATCAGAGTTTTAATGCGCATGGTATACTTTAGGTTCTCAGAATATCACTGGTCCAATCCATAGATTTCCCCACTTTGTATTCTAATCATTGAGGTATCATGGGAGATTACTTTGAACAAATAAAAGCAAAGGCTAAAATAAATGTCTACATATAAGTTGCCTTCAAGCAGAATATCTTTTTGATGAAAATGCTGTGAAACAATTTTCCCCTCACTCTGCAGCAGGTAGAGCACAATCATTATTTGCTGCTTCTTCTGAGCGCTCAGGCTTCCCTCTGTGGAAACTGTTCCTTGTTGGCTCTGCCTGCATAACAATGACAGGAGGAAAAGCTGCTTTATTTTACTCCCTTCCTCAGGAGGAAAATGGGTGCCTTCTTTAGTGTGAGAGGTCAGAAGCCCTAGTACTTCCTTTTGTGATACTGTTTAAAGTCAGACTCTCTAGAGCAACCTAGGAGGAAATCATTTGCACATCCATGCTTTATGAGAAGATGATGACAATGACATATTAATAACTACTAAGTTTGCATGTAGAGGAGGTATGTCAAACACAGAATCTCACCCAGTTTTGTTTCAGTAGGTTTCACTGATTTGCCTGAGGTCACAAAATAAGTGAAAGTACCACGGCCAGCATCTTTGTACTCCCAAGCCAGCACTGTTTCTATTATAACACGCTAAGGAAGGTAAGGCTCTCATTGTAAGCATAGAGAAGGAAGTCATTTAGGCTTATCATTTAACATGTTAGCGAATATCTAAATTACTATGATGAACAAATATCTATAAGGTGTTAAACTGGACAATATTTCCAGGTTTTGTTTGTTTGCTTGCTTACTTGTTTGTTTCAACTCCCTATCTTTTTATTGTTTGGGGAAAGCGACAAACACCAGCTTCTTGCAGTTATTAAATACCTAAAGCTGTATAGTTGGCCATTTGTATGTCTTCTTTGGAGAAATATCTATTCAGGTATTTTGCCCATTTTTTAATCAGGTTACAAAGAAGCCACCAACACACAATTTGGAAAGGACAGTCTCTTCGTTAAATGGTGTTGGAAAAACTGGATGCCCACAAGCAGGAGGATTAAATTTGACCTTTATCTCACACCATATGCAGAAATCAACTTAAAATATATTAAGGACTTAAACATAAACCTGAAACTCTAAAACTACTAGAAGAAAACATAGAAGGAATATGCCATGCATATGTCTGAACAATGATTTATTTTTCTCATGTGACTCCAAATTTCAGGCAACAAAAGTAAAAGTAGATGATGTGATTACATCAAACTAAAAAGCTTCTATACAGCAAAGGAAACAATCAACAGAACAAAGATATAATTATGAAATGGGAGAAGACATTTGCAAACTGTGTATCTAATAAGGAGTTAACATCCAAAATATATAAGGAGCTCAAACAACACAATAGCAAGAAAATAGACCTTACAATTAACATTCAATTAATGTCACATTGAAATATTTCTCTTTTAAAATGTTACATTAAAAACGGAAGAAAAATATGTAGCCCTCTGTGCAAACAAAAGGCAGTTTGGTATTTCGTTTTGATGAAAATGAAGGGCAGTGCAGGTAGTTCAGCATAAATAACCTGAATTGGTTGTCTCTTTCAGTCTTTGTTTTAATTAGCATTACAAAAGAGAAACATTGCATATATTAGACATAATTTCTAACCTCAGAAATAAAATGTTACCTTAAGTTCCACAGTGAGCACATACTGAATTACTGTTTTAGCTCACGGGAGGATATATTTAGGCTTGTTTGTAAAGCGTAAATTACAGTAAGTGTTATGGTGTCATAAGTTAGCTGGATTACCTAGAGCAGCTCCTCTCCTTCTGAATAATTAAGATATCTGATTGAAACATATGTGTAGGTTATTAAATGCAACTGTACAAATGTGAGGGTATTTGTATAGATACACATGTTTAATAAATTCATGGTTCAACTTCTAGACACAAAGGCCTCTTGAGTAAATTTGACCTTTCTGCCCATTCTGGTTGTGATTTAAAAATTAATAATAATAATAATAATAATAATCTGTAACATTGTGAGCCTAAGGGGAAGGTAATTAGCACTAATTGCATTTATTTTTAAACAGATCCACTCCTACTAATCAGTGTTGTTTCCACAGGTGCTTATTTTCATGGTGAAGAGGAAGGGATTTATGATGCTTTGATAAGACCAGAAAAGGAAGGGCCTGGTTTGGTTCTCATTCTAACATCTGAAGAGCATGGTATGGTGCTGAGGGAAGGAGGTACTATTGCTGCATGTTAGGATAGCTATCCTGTAGCAAATGTCATCCTTTGATCAACTTCTCTATGTGCCTTACTGTCTTGCTTTTTTTTTTTCTTTTTTTTGAGAGAGAGTTTTGCTCTTGTTGCTCAGGCTGGAGAGCAATGGCACGATCTTGGCTCACTGCAACCTCTACCTCCTGGGTTAAAGCGATTCTCCTGCCTCAGGCTCCTGAGTAGGTGGGATTACAGGCATGCACCACCACGCCCAGCTAATTTTTTATTTTAAGTAGGGACGGGTTTCACTATGTTGGTCAGGCTGGTCTCGAACTCCCAACCTCAGTTGATCCACCCGCCTTGGCCTCCCAAAGTGCTGGGATTACAAGCATGGGCCACCGCGCCAGGCCTACTGTCTTGCTTTCAAAGTATTATTTTTCTAGTGTGTTTTTTTTTTAAATAACAGATTACAAAGCATCTGGCTAATATAATGTCTCAACAATTATTGAAAAAGAATCACTTTGGAGAATAAGATCAAAGATATCAAGTCCTCTCTTGGTTACCTTATGACTGTTGCAAGATGGAAGCAGATGCAGCTAGGATCAATCAAATGTTTGTATCTGCTCAGCCGCTAGTTCTTATTCTAGGAATAGAATCCTGATTTTGCTTAGGGAACAACTACTTCTCTATCTTTAATCCATGTGGTTTGTGTGAAACTGTGCTGCTTGTCTGACTAATCAGATCCTTCCACCCTCTTGTCCACATTGAATTGGTTGAGAAGTTGGCATGTTAAACTAGTGAGACCAAAGGAACACAATTTCGGACTATTGTTGGAACTGCGGGACAGATTAACTTATCTTTTGCTAAGATTACAAAACTATGAGAATGCAGATGGTCTCTGTTCAATTAGGGGCCTCATAACTTCAGTATTGAGAGTATAAGAATAGCTGAAAGATGTAGAGGTATTAATTACTGGGACATAGGTGGAGCTTCTGGATTCAGAAAAAAAAAAGTCATTTTTTTCTCGTGTTTTTATTGCAGATACAATTCTCTCTCTTTCTCCCTCTCTCTCTCTCCATCTGTCTCTTTCATCTATCTTTCTCTTTTCCCCCCAATATCTGGAGTCCATAATCAGTACCTCCCCCTCTTGCAAATGCAAAGAATTCAACTCAAAAGTCCTAGTTGGCAGATCTTCTATGACTATTCCACTGCATATTTTAGAACTCTTTTTTTTGCAGACAGAACAATCTAACATGCAAACAGGGAAACATTTAATACAACATTGAGCATCACGCAGACTCTTTGGGAAGGCTGTTTAAGCATTTGCTATAAGCCAAAGTAACAGGAACAACTTTAGATTTAAACTTTCATGGAGGTGCTGTCATCTCTAATAACCATGAGCCTCTATAGCAGCCTGGAAGCTTCCACCAATACCACAGATAAAATCAAGCTGCCTCTGCCACCAACCTTATTATGTCTGTTTACTGACTTCAAATTAATGGCTACTGCCAGCATGACTGGTCTGCAGAGTCTGAATCATACATTGATATTTTAGCTGCAAGAGAATCTGGGAATGTTAAAATATGTATTTTTTCCTAACTGAAAGACACAGCTGGGACTTGAAAACATGTGAAATATGTTCAAAAAGATCTGGGTGAGCATGAATAATCAGTGCTCACTCTGGCTATATAGTCCCTAATATAGACAATTTAGATTTAGCTGAGGAGTACTTGGTATTTATCTCAGTTTCCTTGTGAGAATTGGTACCATCAGTTGATTAAATTTATAAGAGTCCCAAGTTGACCCATTGCCCATCATAGGCTGGATATACAAACAAAAAGTTTCTAGACAGAGAGACAAGGGTCAGCTTTGCCTTCCAGAGGCACATATTCAGTACTCTCATTTCTGACACTCTGGCACACAGATGAGCTTTTTCCTTTAGCAAAATTAAATGCAGAGTAGCAGATGTTGGTATTCATCAGATATGACAGCTGAATATAATCAGTTCTGATAATCATAAGAATAAACAACAAATATAAAGCACAACTGATTGTATTCAGGAGGCGTGTCTTATTTTTCAGTGTGGGAGGATACACAAATGTTAAGCTAGACTTTGTAACTTCTCAAGCAATCAACCACTGTAAAACTAAGCCTAGGTATCCAGATGCGCCACTATAGGGCTTTTCATTCTCACTACTTAGCACTTTATTAAATACATTCTGACATGCTGTGTGCTATTGGAAAGGTGATTGTCCTCCTTTTAAAGCCTCAGTGTTATTATCTGTGATGCTGAGGCTGATGATGATGGAGATGATGATAGTGACGGTAATGAGCAATAGGGTGATAATTTATTAAAGAAAGGAAATGGCATGCACTATACAGATACTCTGTGTCATGCACTTATCCAGCCATGACTTCTAAATGTTGGCTCATCTCTATAGTTATTTTTTCTATTTCTCAATATAATTTAATCCTAATAGTAATTTTAACTAGGCTAATATTCCTATTCTCATGTGCATATTGAGTCTGCTGGTCAAAAAGAAGTAATATTCAACCACTGCACCAGCTCAGTATGGCTCTTAAACTGGACTGAAACAACGCTACTCCTATAGTACTAACTCACTCACAGATGAAGGTTTTTCTTCCTCCTCCCCCTGTGACCAATAGCCAAAGACATATTTTGGGATGCATTAGTGCACTGGGAACTTACTCAGTCTATAGATGACCAAGTTCACATAGGCAAACCTCTTCCAAAATCCCAAGGTAGGACTGTTTTTGCTGTATTGGAGATGACAGAAGAGATGCTGGTTCCTGAGGTCACACGTCACCATTCTAAAGAACAGTTTGCTATGATTGTTTGGGAATAGCTGAACCATCTGTGGAATTAGATTTAGTTCCAATTCCTGTTAAAACATTGCTGAGATTTTCCTAGTTGTCCCTACACACATGGTAAATTCATATCCATTAACCTCTCTGGAGATTTTAATATTTTTTCCTCTATAATCTTTTTCCTCTCTAGCTACTCATTCACATCCTCATCCCTCACCCTGGGGTAGGAGGGTAGGAGTTAGGTTGTTAGTCTAAAAATTTGATAAATTCTTCAAATTCTTATTAAACTCCTTATTAAATTCATTTTTTTCCTACTAAAAATAACTATCTTCTTTTTTAGTCTCAGAGCCAAAAGCATAATCTCCCCAATAGGCTAAGCTTTGGAAAACCAAAGACAGCTGACTTGAAGAGCTTCCTGCTTTCCTTCTTGTCCCATTCCTCCCACAAGCCATAAATAGAGAACTATTCTTGTACCTAGATCGTGGAAAAAGAAAAGAGGAAATGACGAATATTTTCTTTCTTTTTCTATATATAATATCTCAAAACTATTTTCTTGACATACACAGATGAAGACTCTAAGGCTTAAAGGAGGTTAATTAATCTGTTCAAGGTCACAAAATCTGCTAGAGATAGAACTTGTGTTATAACCCAATTGTGATTCCAAAATTTATATATTTAATTCATGTGATTAAATATTTACTTTTACTTATCTCGTACTGGAAACTAAGACCCACTGAATGTACTGGATGCAATATTCTAGATATCAAAATCTAAGCTTTCACTTGAACTAAAGAGCTTGTTGTATATGGCTTAAGAACTCACTGGCTAAACTATAAATAGGTTACGTAGTTCTGTTGCTTCCAGTAAATACATTATGCAGTCTCCTTATAATGTTTTAGAATCTCTCTAAATGTTTTACACAGTGAGAGGTGATAAGATATTTTATTAGGAATACAGTGTTTGATAAATTTAATATGGACTATTATTCTCTACTACACGAAGAAGTTGTCTTCTTAACAGCCTTCCTGAGATTGTCTTCATCCATGCATCCCATATATATCTTAAAAAATAAAAAAGGTGGGGAGATGGAAAGGAAAGTGGAAAGTAACATTTTGTGTACACCTTTTATGATAGTATGTTTATGATAAAATAATATTCTATAGAAAAGGATGTACTACAAATCTGACTGGAAATGGTCTTTCAAATAGAAAGAAAACAACCATATGACTTACAAAGTATGATTCAGGGCAATAAAAAGGGGAAAAAAATAAAAGATGGCAACAGATAGAGAATCCCCAAATGCTGTATTTGGAAATTTGACAATGATTTCTTTCCTCTTTCTTTTCTAGAAGGCTCTTAAGAATGCATAGAGGCTGTTACATAGGCAACATATTTACCAGTAGATTCTAGAAATTCTGGAGAATGTGCTTTAGCTGAGACTGTCAGCCATAGAATATGACTGAGCCTCTGAACTATGGGTGTTTGGGGAGTTATGGCTTCCATGTGGCATTTGACTGCCACAGAGAGTTATGATTTTCAGACTAGTTACTATATAACTTTATTTAACTATTCACTACTTTCTTTAATTGTATTTCTTTTCAGTAAATATATTTTTTCAGTAAATATTTTCATCTCTAGCATTTTCAACACAGTCAGTTCATTTGTATCACAGAAGTCATGACGAGAATTATTTGTTTCTTAAAAGTCTACTTTTAACAAAGGCCTTTGTCCACAGTTTCCCACTCTCATTTATTTATCCTCGCATCTTTGGATTTACCCAAAAGCTTTTATGCCTGCTTCTTAACTGTGCTCCCTTCTATAACTCACTCATTTTCCATCTGACTCAATTCCTCGCATTCCCTAGAGTTTATCATCACCTATAGCTCTGGGAAGCAGACTTTACTTTTGGCAGAGTCCTTGCCAACCTGGCTAGTCCACTCTCTCTAGGAGACAGAAATTCAAATATCTGAGAATAAGATAGGACTATCTATCTTTCATGTTTGATCTCCACAGGAGCACTGTTAAAAAGACTGTTCTTGCCCTTTCAAAATTACAGAAAATGGCATGCTCATGTACGACGTATATATACAGGAGACATGAGACCATGGAACTTAGATGTATTATCTCATTTTGTGTTCAGATGAACCTATGAGATAGATGTATCAGTTTTTCCGTTAAGCACCCTGTTGATGATAAAACCTGCAAAATGTGACCAACTGATTCAACTTTAAGTTTCTCTGGTGTTAAGACTCTTTAGCTCAAGATCAGCTAGTCTTTCATATTTAAATATCATGTTTTTTTTTTTTAAAGGGGGACACAAAATATGCACATTTGTGGGTAAAAAGAAAAAATTGGTACTTTTGTTTTTATTAAAAGAAAATAGAATGCTAGAAACAAACTAATCATGCCATTTTTTTATAAAAGTAATAAATCTTAAATATTGTTTTCATTACATTCTTCTTCATTATTTTATTTAAGACCTGAGCGAAACACCACCTGCCTCAATATGCTTTTTCCCTGATGTTCTGCCTTTTGACATTAACCCTATGTTACTTAGTGAAAACTTAACATATGCAACTCTAAAGTTTGTTTCTCCTCTTATGAATCCATTGTCTGTAATTAAGCTATAATAAATAGGAGGGCTGGCACCAGACATTATTTATTATTGAACTCTAACACCTTTCACTATGGGAACTCAAAACAAATGTTGTTAATCTGATAACTAAATTGAATTGATACTGACAGTGAATGAATTTTGACCATTTTATTACCTAATTACATTTGATTTTCACCATCATTATTTAAAAACAGAAAAAAGATTTTAATCTCATTTAGTGATTTGGATTAATATTCATAGCATTAATTATACAGACGTATGTCAACTTAGAAGGGAACTGAAACAACAACAACAAAAAACAGTATTTATTGGGCACTTACTACATGGTCAGCACTCTCAGAACAAATTACCTTAGTTAAATCTCATAGCTACCCTATGAGTTAGGTACTTTAATTATCCACATTTTAAGGATAAGGAAACTAAAGTAATTAAGGGGTAGAAGAAGGATTCAGCCCTTTCAAGACGAGTACTAAAGGCAGGATGATTACTGAGCCTGTTTTCTTAACCACTACCATATTGTTTCCATTCATAGTCCAGATTTGAACCAGTTATTTACATTTAAAATCAAGTGTACTTTTCCTTATGTGAAAAAAAATCTTCCTAATAACAATTCCATAAATGGTGAGTTCAGTCAACCATTTATCTAATAAGTGTTAGGCAATGTTTGAAATGCTAGTCACATACCAGTGAATAAAAATAAGAAAAAGACTCTATATAGAGTTAACACTATAGTGTTATAGGCAGAAAATAAACAAGATACACTAAAATATACTAAACTAAACCACAAAGAGGGCTTTGTAATTACATTCAAAGAGTGATAGTCTTACTTGTACCACATCTTCAAAAAAGTTAAAATCTTGAAAAGGAAAGGTAAAAATTATAAAAACTGATGATGACTTAGTCTAACCTATGATTCCCATTTTCTGAGCAGGGCCCATTTCCTAGGGATTTCAGAAGCTTAGCTCAGGTTTGCAGTCCTGAATGTGACAAAAAGCTTCAGAAGGACAGTTCTCTCTCTCCAACTCACATTAACCCCATAGGCTTTGACAAGTTCACTTTTTGCTTCAGAAAAATTATCCTCACCTCTGTGCTATAGAATGATTTTTTCAAATAGGTTTTTACAGAAATTCCAAAGCCTCAGTACTACGACTTCTGATGTGTGTTGTGTGGACAACCATGCTTCTTCTTGACTGTACTCTCTCGTAAATAAAATTGTGTGTTAGTGAGTTAGTACACACACACACACACACAAAATCCTCATTTTTAACACTATCTATAATGCCTCATACCTTTTATATTAATGCCTCATCATTTTCTTTTTTCTACAAACATAAGCAATTTCAGAGTTATAATCATTAGTGGCTAAGACTTTTCCACTGAATTTGAACTCAAGTGTTCAGCTTTTGGTGTGGTAACAAGCCATATAGTGTGAGAAAAGCACAGATTGCCACCTCATGATTTTTTTTAATAGATTTCCAATCACCAATCAAGGAATGATTTGATATATTTAATATTTATAGGCCAACTTTCAAAATGGTGTTTAACCTGGATGAGCATCATTTGCAAATGAAATCAAAATCTAACGTATGTTCCAGTCTTTTCGACAGGAAGCATGTTGCTAAGACCTCTGCTTCCTTTTTCTGTTGTGCCTGCTTTCTAACGCTCATGCCACTGGTTTACCCTCCAGGTCGCCCATCACATTCCTATTCAGAAGGTGAACTGCACCAGTGACTTCACTTGGAAGTAAGACCAGATGTTCCAGTTGCTCCTGGGCAAGAATGAATTAACATTTTAAGCACTAGGTAGTGGAAATGTTCAAATATCATCTGTAGTCTCTGATTTGTAGTAAGACTACTTAACGGATGTCATAAACTTATGATGAACAAGAAAACTATAAAGCGTTTGAAAGAAACAGACTGACAAAAGTTGGCAAGCTAAGAGGGATTTTTGTCAGCCTGAGGACACCACTGAAATGAACAGTTTGATGTTACTGTTTTTTCACTTCTTGCATATTGTATTGGTCGTAACTCCCAGAGAGAAGCATTTGTTAATGCCTCTCTGTGTTCACTAGAACGTGACAATACCCACTAGAGTGGTGAATCCCTCATCTAGCCAAGAAACTGTCTTGATTTTGGGTAACTTAAGTGGCCAGCTCTGTTTGCTGACATATTGAGCTCACTTAACAATTGATGTATTGTTGCATGAACTACCTGTTAAGCACAATAGCTGAAAATCCAAAGACAATTGCAATGTTCTCCTAAAGAAAATGTACAGAAATTTACAGCAAGTTCAATTCATTATTATTATGTTGCCTATACACAGTCTCTGGACATTTCAAATTGTGGGTAACAAACCAGATTTTTTTTTTTCTTCTAGACATTTTGGTACCATATGTATTGGGCACTATGTCCATTTTTTAAAAAATTATAATTCATTATACATTTTCTGATCTATCCATTGAACTAAGGATTTGAAACTAATCTCTTCCATTCTCATATGTTCCTTCTTGAAAGTAAAAAAACCCAGGAGGACAGAAGCAAAGGAAATGAGAAAATACTGTGATGGCTATTGCTTCATATTCAAATTGTAAGAGCAAAAAGTTTGATTTCGTGAAATGTGTGACATGTATTATGGAAATCAATCTAAGTATGGATATGTATGTGTATTTATCAAGCATAAAGGATGTGACATTTGAGACTCTCTGATCTATCTCCTTTCTGTCTTCACAGCTAAACCAGTCACTTATTAACTTGTAATTAAGGCTGGGCAAATGGATTCCTCCCTTTTTTGGTCTATATTCGTTCCAGTAACTAGGTTTTGGCCTTTAGAAGCTATCTGGAATTCCAATCCTTCCACATCCCACATCTAGTAAGTACCTGAACTAGAACATAGTCTTCTAACACACATTGCAGCTAACTTCATATTTGATCATACCACTTTTAGATTTAATGAAATATAATTTTATTACCAGATTACAATTATTGAGACATGACCTTAAGGACTATCCATGCCAAAATTGTCTGGTAAGAAATGCAAAATACTGAGAAAACAGAATCCCTGAATTGCTAGGTAAAAAAAGTCACTCATTTGCACAATTCGTTGTCATGTTCACAGTAAACAAAGAAAGTTGTCATTGAAAGACAATATCAGAATTTAAAAGCTAATGATTTCTGTTTCTCTCTCTTTTATGTCCCTTTGATCTTTGATTTTATCAGTTGCCCTACTTTAAATTAAACTGGAGTAACAGCAAGCAAAATAAGTGATTGAAAATGATAAGCACTTGCCCTCATACTTCTGAAGTAAGACTAAAGGCCACTTGCTACCTGAGCCAATCACAAAAATGTTCATTCCAGTAATGCCTTCAAATTGGCACTTGTTATTGGCATCATCTTGAGGTAAACTTTTACTTAAAAAAATTTTTTTTAAAATGTAGTAAAGTAGTAAAGAAAAAACATATGTAGTTAGGCTAAAATTAACGTATTATTTATTAGATTAAATTTAATTCCATATTTGTTCTGAGTCGTGTCAGAACCTGAATGACTAAAAATTACTGACAGATGGGGCCAAGATAACTGATGAGAAACCGCTAGCGTGCCCTCCTCTCAGAGAGAGAAGAAAGAATGGCTGGAGCAAACACTAGCTCTTCAGCTGCAACATCCAGGTGGACACATTGGGATTCATCAAGGAAACAGCATGACCCACGGAGAACTGAGAAGAACAAAACAGGACAACTGCCCACACAGGAGTGGCACAGAGCAAGGGGAGGTCCCTCCCCACGGGGATGCGGTGGATGAGTGAGAGTTTCCCGTAGATCCACACTTCTGCCACAGACCTTTGAATCCCTGGGCTCAGAAGATCCTGTGTGACCCTCCCAACCCAGGCCTGCAGACCCGCATGGAGAATTACGTGGAGTCTAGGCAGAGCTGCCATTCAGGCACACGTGGAATCCCAGGAACCTCTGATTCACGGGGCACCCCAGCATCAGCAGCTGCAGCTCCAGCAACAGCGGAGGCCAGACTCCCTTGCAGAACCCCAGGAAAGGGGTCAAATCCATGTGGCTGAGCAGTGAGGGAATGCAGGTCTCACCTCCACTGCACCTCGCAGGATAAGGCCCACTGGCCTGGGATGCTAAGAAGACCACTCCAACCCCGCCTGAGTTCTCGGACTAAGAGCATCTCTGCACTTCCCTGGAATGGAGCTCCCAGAGTGAGAGGCGGGCTGCCATCTTTGCTGGTCCGCGACCCTCTCTCTTGCTGCCTTCAGGCTTGGGAGGGTGTGCAGTGATTAGGGACTAACGCAGACCCACAGAACAGCACAACTACCTTAGGGAAAAGTGGCCAGACTGTTTTTTTCCGCGCTGCTTCCTGTCCTGCTTCTACTTTCCCTCTCTGGGCAGGGCCTCCCGACCTGGGACTCCAGCCACCCACCCTGGTGGCTCTTGGGCCAGTACAATCTCTTCACTTCCCTGTACGGAGTTCCAAGAGGGAGAAGCCAGGCCACCAATTTGCCGAACTGCAGCGCTTGCTTCTGTTGCCCTCAGGCTCAGCAGGGAGTGCCGTGGCTGAGAACTGACCTGGAGCCCCAGTCCAGTGCAGCAGCGTTATGGAAAAATGGCCAGCCTGTTTTCCATGTGGGTCCTCACCTCCACTACTCCAAACGAGGCAGTACCTCTCCACCAGGGCCTCCAGGACAATCACCCTGCTCCTGCCTAAGCACTTAAGTCAGTAGCAGCTGTGCATTTCTGTGAAGAGGAAATCCCAGAGACAACTCACAGCTCCTCTGACATTGCAGCTGCACTTGTACTGTGCTTACTGCCCTTGCACTGTGCTTACTGCCCTTGCACATTTGATGATGAAAAAGTGCATGCTGTTTGGGTAAGCAAAGTCTACATTCTACAAACATGACTCCATAATTCTCATGTGGAGTTTAGTTCATGAATTACATTTGCATTTTATGAAATAATAGTTATATCTAAACAGATAACATCATAATAGCCAAAACACATACATATAAAGACACATAGAACATATTCTGGCAAATGTATTCTGTTTTTAATGAATGAATGCTCACAATAACCCAAGTAGCTTGTTAACAATGGTTAAATAATATGCCCAAATTCACACAACCAAAAAGTGGTAAAGCTAGAATCTGAATCAAAGTCCTATAATTTTAAAGTCCACATTTTTAGCCACTATAGTACAATATGATACATTGGTATATATGAAAGTATTCCATATGGAAAGACAATGAGGATGCTTCCAAAGAAACACCAATATGACATGAAGTTCTTCCTATAAAACCTAAGAGAATATCAAATGCTAGTGCCAGATAAGAAACAGAAATTAATGGATCAGAGTGGGGACGGAGGAGAATGAGATCACGTATATCCTGTCTAAAGAGACTAGATGCACTTCAAAGGCAGCAATACTGGCCCACTGTTGACAGTGTTTGTTTATGTTTGTGAGATGCCAAAAATCCAAAATTCTATAAGCTTTCTGTTTTTTAATATTGGTCACTGATATGGTGTGGATCTGTGTCCCCACTCAAATCTCATGGTGAAATGTAATCCCTGGTGTTGGAGATAGGGCCTGGTGGGAGGAGACTGGATCATGGGGGCATATTTTTCTCATGAATGGTTTAGCACCATCCCCTTGGTACTGTTCGCACGATGATGAGTTCTTGCACAATCTGGTTGTTTAAAAATGTGTGGCAGTTCTCCCCTCATTCTCTTGGTCCCCGCTCTGGCCATGTGACAGATTATAAGTTGCTTGAGGGCTCCCCAAAAGCCGAGTGGATGCCACCATGCTTCCTGCACTGCCTGCAGAAACATGAGCCAATTAAACCTCTTTTCTTTATAAATTAGCCAGTTTCAGGTATTTCCTTATAGCAGTGAGAGAACTGATTAATACAGGTAAAAGGTAAACATAGCATAGTTTAAAGACTCTGTGGGCCAAAACAAACAAAAAACAACAATCCATAGGTAGATAAGTTTTAGCCACAGACTTCTAATTGAGCAGCCTTGCCTCTAGGCAAGGAGTTGCTGACTGATTGGTCTATACACTTGATTCAAATGGCACCTGTACTAGACATCCAGGCATAATTTAGACCTGAGCGCATTTCTTTATTAACAATACCATAAAGCAAGATACTAGAGAGTTCAAATCTGTAGAGTCATTGGAATTAATTGTGTAACCCTGGAGAATACTCCTTTCATTTTCTCAATCTTTGATCATTATAGAAATGTTTAGGGGGAGAGGTAAATGTTTAAAAGTAGCTTGAGAGTCCTTAGGGTCCAAGTCTAACACTTTTTTCTTTTTCCTTTTTCTTTTGTTTGTTTCAATTTCTCTATTTTCCTATTATTTTAAATTAAAATGTGATTGTAGGAGTGCTTCAGATTTCTTCAAACTCCTATATTATTTGTTATTATATACCCAGAAGAAGAATGAAAGAACCTAGAATTTTTAGCCTTTACTTTCCAGTTGAAAGATGGTCAAGATTTTCCAAAACTGTACTATTTCTTAGATCATAGCTACCTGAAAGTGTGGCTGAATTCACAAAACGTTGTGCTTAAATGATTTTACAGCTTCTGAAAACTTGCTTCTCTATTCTTGCTTTTGAGAATTCATCAAAGCTTTTGAACATTTACAATGGCCATATGACTTTAGAAGACATTAATGCCCTTGAATTCTATAATTTCACTCCCACAAAGAATTTGTCTCCAGGAAGAAAATGTCTTTAGGGCTTGATAATGTGACAGTGAGTACAATAATAAAACAATAAAATAGATAAATAAACAGAAGTTCTTTGAGTTTTAGAAAATACTTCCAGTGGATGTACCTAAAATCATAGAGGAAAATCTCTAGATCCAATATTCCGTTAATGAAAAAGCATTACTTCTGATTTGTGTGAAAGTGTCTATGACATCAATTTTTCTGAGATTTCTATGAACATGCTGTAGAGCTTTCTGAAATCCAGCCATCTTTATAGGTGGTGTTAAATTTAGTGTTACCAAAATTTGAAATACAAGAAAAAATATTGGTTGGGGACATAGAGAACTTCTAAATCAGCCCAATCTATTTTAATATCAAAACTAGAAACCTACTGAAGCTTGCTCAATTCTACATGTGAGAATATAGTTTCAATAATGTTTTGTAGCTTTAGAAACAGAAATACAACCAGGCTTTATGGGAGCCAGAACCAGAAAGCTGGTGAGTACACTTTCTGCATTTCCTTGTACCTCAGGCATAGTCTAGCATCATCTTTCTCATTTCTGACTCTCTGCTCTTACAAGGCATACATCTTTCACTGCTGAGCTAGTTTTTCTGTGTTCAGATTCTCCATCACATAGTCCGGTGCAAAATACATTCTTTGTTCTATTTCAACACATTTTTTTTTTGTCTCTAGGTTCTGATCCTGGGAAAATGTTTGTAAAGCTCAATTTTAATTCTCAAATCAGAGAATCAGAATTACTTAACCCAATCTCCTGAATTTTTTCATATGTCAAATGGTGGGGGAAGGGGTAATTTGAAAGTGATCTTCCAGCTCTAAGAACTTTTTAGTTTGTTTTTAATATCCACCTGACAATACCGTTGCAATGAAATAAGTTCATGTCAAATTCTATTGGCATGTTCCCATTTTTAAAGAGGGTTTATATATGTTGATTCTGCTTTGCGATGTGATTTGTTTATTTATTATTGTTATAATATAGTGAAGCATACACACACACATATGTATAAATAGTGTGTGTACATACACACAATCACATATACACCTACATACATGTATACCCATCTACCATTTTTATTTTTATTTTGTTAAAACATCATCACTAAAATTTTTGTTGGAAACCCAGTATTCTGTGCAGGAAATGTAATTTTGGAAGTTGCCTAAGACAGTAGTCTAAAATAATTCCAGCTATTCATTTATAAATCACCAGTGTTTTTATTCAAAACAGACATAGATTACCTTGAAAAGAGATGTTCTGAAAGATGAACCACAAAATGAATGTTTCTCAATAAAAGTATAAATTCCTCAGTCAGTCTTCATGAACAGGTGAAGAGAAAGCTCAGAGACCTAAAGGAGATCAACGCCCTGTGCACAGGTTCAAGCACTTTCCCTTGATAGATCTACATTTTTACAAGTTACTTCTCTAGGCACACATTTCCCCTTTTAAAATGAAAGTGGTTAAAAAAATGTATCTCATAGGGAATTTCAAGTTCAAAGTAGTCTACGCTCCTGTGTTTGACAATCTTGCCTTCCACCATATTCCAGCATAAACATTTTATCCATTTGAGTCTCTAGATTTTTCTAAGTCATTAACATTCCTGGTGGAATAGAAACGAGAATATGAATATACAAATTTGTGAATATGTAATATCCTGCATTTAAAAATTTATTCCACCAAATCTACTTTCTACGTTTTACGAACCCCACTTCATGCCTCAGCATCTCTATGGACTGTGTCAACTGGGCTCCCTTGCCCTCTAGTTTCAGCTGGGTTTGGCCCATGGTAGGCACAAGCGGGAGATTGGATAGTGGGAAAAGAGGGAATGTACTCTCCCTTTCTGCTGAGCTGCACTTTGGTAATGTTCTCTTCTACCTAAAGACACAGGTCCTGCCAAGCAGCTCTCTTGCCAAGGTTTAAATGTAGAATGTGTGGATAAGCCCAATAAATAATCTTATTCAAAAGCGTTCACGCATATGTAAATTCAACAGGGCCCCAGTAAAAAAGTGATGCCTTACAAAAACATGATAGAAGGGAGTTTAATAAACCATCTGCTTCTTCTAGGACTAATACACCCATGTGCCATGTAATGTCAAATAAGTATTACTTGTTGTTTGTGCATATCTCCATATCCTCCATTTAAACCTTGGTCAGAGTTGACCGGACAGACTGACTTGGTAAGGATGTAAGATAATAGACACTATTTGTGGAAAAATAAATTTTTACAATCCCTTTTGTGGTCAATTTGGCAGTACTATTCAAAATTTAAAAATGCAAATAACTTTTGTTATCAAACACAAAAGGGGTATACTATGGAGGTATACAAATGTATTTATATGATTTTTCACGTATTTGTAAGTAAAATTTTCACTACGTTGTTAATAAGAGCAAAAGACCAAAAATAAGCTACATACCCATTGCTAGGAGAATGATTAAATAAATTAGAAAATGTTATTTTGATAGAATCCATTTTATTTATGAAAAAATAAAGTATATACAATATGTTTAAAGGGGA
Organism: Hylobates moloch; assembly: GCF_009828535.3. Classification (NCBI taxonomy): domain Eukaryota; kingdom Metazoa; phylum Chordata; class Mammalia; order Primates; family Hylobatidae; genus Hylobates; species Hylobates moloch. The sequence continues at coordinate 97,064,916 of NW_026652281.1, forward strand.
AAAATTAAGTATTCTATGCATGGAATGTGATTTTAAAAACTAGTGGCTAGACCTAGTAAGAAATAGTTGGGTCCTATTTTGGGAAATAGTCTTAGTTTTCATAGAATATGCTTTTGCTCTCTTTTAAAAAGCATTGGCAAATTATAATTGTATACATTTATTGGATATAGTATGAAGTTTTGACATATGTATACAAAGTGCTATGATTAAATCAAGATAATTAACATTTCCATCATCTCGCTTGCCTATCATTTTTTTAAACAGTGAGACATTTGAATTCACTCTCAGTTATTTTGAAATATATAATACATTATTATTTACTATAATCAACCTGGTGTTATCTTTTAAGTGTTTATTTTGTGCAAATTTTACTCTTGCTATTTCTTCATAAATTCTGAAGAAGTAAACCAGAAAACAATTCATAAGTAGGTTTTATAGTGTGCAGTGGGACTGTTAAACACAAACAAAGCTAGTTCAACATTGCAGATATTGGGTGTTTAGCTAAGCCCCATGATTAGCAAAGTGAATTCTGTTCACCAACCACATAGCAACTTGTAAATGTATGGAGGCATCAATTTGAATAAAATTAACTTGATATCATATTTATTTCTAATCAATTCCAAAAGTAGGTATGGTGATTGTTAAATGTATGAATGTTAATGTTGTAATTTGAACAAACATTTATTAAAACACTCTGGGCACACACAGTACATACTTATTTCTAATATCAATAATTTGGCAATGTTTTGTGCAAGCACAAGGTCCTTCTTGAGAACCTATTCAAATACTACTCATACTATGACTCAGACTTCAATTACCCATTGAAATTTCCCCTTTATTAAAATTTTGTCTTTACCCTTTAGTCTGCAAAAACAGTAACTACACTTACTGACCACTAAGTCCATGTTATGTGTTCAACAATTGCTTCTAGAATGCATGCATCTGAAATTTTGCAGTAGTTATAAATGCTCACATTCATTTTATTCCCAATTCATTCACTACCTAGTGTTATGACTTAATCATTCTCTTAATGTGCATTACTACAGGTTTAACAAAAACCTGTGAGCTCTTATACTTACAAACTAATAATGCTGGACACTGAGAATATAAAGAAATATAAGATACATTTCACAGTCTAGCATTTATGTCCTGCATGAAAGGATATAAGAAAAATAAAATCAAACTGTGAAGTGCTGTCAAGAGAGTTTATGAGTTACTTATTGCTTTTACTCCTTTAGTGCCTGGCATCAGATTACTCTTATTAAATAAAAATAAATATTAATTAGCTAAAATCCTCTACAGTTTCTTAGTGAACTTTTAATTTTATAATTGTTTCAGATTTACATTGAAACTGTGATGGTTGCAAAAATTTGCTCATACCTCATATCCAGTTCCTTTTACTGTTAATCTCCATTATCACTGGTAAATTTGTCACTATTAATTGACCTATATTGATACATTATTATCAATTAAAGTCCACAATTTATTCATATGTCAATAGGTTTTAACTTATTTTTTTTCTTTTCCAGGATCCCAAACAAAATACTACATTGGATTTAGATGTCAGGTCTTCTTGGGCTTCCCTTAGCTGTGATAGCTTTTCAGACTTAATCTTGTTTTTGATAACCTTGATAGTTTTGACAACTGGTGAGATATTTTGTACAGCGTCCTTCAATTGAGACTTCTGTTATTTCTTATTATTTGACTGGAGTTTAGGTTTTGGGAAGAAGACCACAGTGGTAAAGTATCACTCTGATTCTGTCACATAAAGTGCCCATACTAACAGCAATACTTATCACTGTTGATGTTAGCATTGATCCACCTGACTGATGTAGTATTTGGCAAATTTCTCCAATGTGAAGTTTCCATTGCCCCTCACGTTACCATGATATACTTTTGGAAGAAAGAAATCATGCATAGTCAACACTGAGATAGTGGGAATTATGCTCCAATTCTTTGAGGGTAAAGTACCAGCATACATTATTTTGAATACTTCCGCATGGAAGACTTTTCTTCCCTATTTATTTTTATTCTATTTTTTTAAATAACAATATAGATTCATGAATATGTATGCTATACTTGAGTTAAAATATAATACTTTTGTTTATTTTGTTGCTCAGATTATTCTAGCTTTGGACATTGGAAATTCTATTAGTTGGTTTTTATGTCCCTTTTGACATGCTTCCATCATTCTGTGTGCTTGCATGTGTGTGTGTGCATGTGTGTGTATGTTTCGTACACTTTATTGGGGGGCACAACAAAATGCTCCAAGCTTATTTTCTGTATTTTCTGTATCAATTCTAGAATCAGTCAATTTTTCAAAAAGTGCTGGGTCCTGGTTTTTGAAAATGGTATTACACACCAATATCTACATGCTATGTGTGTTCATTGCTACTGAGATGTTGTGGCTTCTGCGATCTTTCAGCTGACAGAGCAAGGGGAGACGTGTGTATATACTAACTCATACACACATTCGTACTAATGAATATTTTCCTTTCTATTGTAAGCTAAACATAAGTTCATAATGTTGTTTCCAACTCTAACCCATTCCTACATGGATCATTCTAGCTTGCTTCCCTTGTTTATGTGTAATCTCCCACTCCACTTGCAAACCTGGCTCCCACCATCCACCATTCATTTACTTAATTGTTTAATTACAGTACACACGTAGTAGTTTCAGAAGCATGAACCCATACCACCATAAGTAGATAGCAAAATAACTCTTTATCCATTAGAGTAAAGTGCTTATGTACAGATCTGTTTTGCCTTTAATCCTGCAGACTCCATTTACCTCCAAAGTCATTTTGGTCTGTGTCCTTTCCCCCACCCTTTCAACATGGCTGTCCCCTACATGTCTATTGAAGTTTAACTCCTTTGTCATATTCAGCATTTTATTCTGAGATCTCCCACCCTCCTAAAAAATGCCTGTTTTAATTTGCAAGTATTGCGACTTACTCTTTTACCATACATTTCTATGAGTTTTTACAAATATAGTGTTCTGCATCTCAATTACAGCATCATACCAAATAGTTTCACATTCTAAAAAAAAGTCCTCTATGCTTGTACTCTATAACCCTTCCTCCTTCTTAATCTCCTGGCAACCACTGATCAGTTTACCTTCTCCATGGTTTCGCGTCTCTCAGAATACCATATGAATGCTACCATACAGTGTGTACTTTTCAGACTTGCTTTTTGTACTTATTATTGTGCATTAGATAGTCAATCCATGTCTCTGCATGGAATCATAGTTCATTCCTTGTTATTACTGAATACATTTTTGCACATTTTTGTGTAGTCATTGTTTTACCATTTTTTCTTCTTTTTCTCCTTAAGATAAACCTTGAACTTGAATAAATCTTGGTATTTTATTGTATTTCACTTCCTAATACCAGTGAAGGACATAAAAAGTGCTGTACTATAAAATTGTCATCTTAAATGGTTACTTACTTGGCAACAAGTGCACTTTAAATTCCAAATTCTGCCTTCACAGGTGGCTGCTCTAATCTAATCCTTTCATCTTATCCCCATTTGATGTTGTACTGATGGTAATTACCTTTTTTATTGTCTGTCAGTCAGTTTTATGTAGACGGACGATAGTAGTTTCAATCAGACAGAATGCTTCTAATTTCTCTGTTAAATTTCCTTACAGAACTTTTCTGAATGGTTTACTAAACCCTAAATAAATTATGCCTTTTGAATTGTTTTCCAGCTATAACAAGAGTGAAGGAAGGCTATCAGCTGTGTCTGACATGCTCACGTTTTATTATGAAGGACTGTATGTCAGCCAGCAGACACTTTGCCTCCGAAAGAGGTATTGGGTACCTTCACTAATTTGACTATGTATGTTGATGGATTCTTAGAGGATATTTTTTTGCAGTGTGTGTGAACAAATATTATTCAGATATAAGTGATTCTGTTCTTTCTCTTCTCTTTGCCATGAAAAAGGTTTTGGCTTTACCTATCTGCACTCCTTATCTTCAACCCCACTCTCTGTATTTTGCCAGCTGTGCCATATTGATATTCTTGACATAAAATCTGGAGAAGATGGAGGAAGGGAAGGAGTATGAAGGCTGGATAAGGTGTATAGAAACATGTGCTGCCATGGTGAGGGAGGAAAGTGATTCAGAGAAAATTGTGATTTTTCAAAGAAGATGTGCTACATCATGCTCAGTAAACAGAATTAAAACAGTCATGCTAATTTGAAATTATTTTTGGCTTCTTGACTGGGTTTTCTGGAATGTGACACTGCCCTAAGATTGGATCAAGTGGTTAGCAGCTTCAAGGAGGTTATGTGTCTCTAGGGCTCATTTAATGAGCACACTCACAAACATAACAGTAGTAACAACAAATATAACTACAGCCCAAGATATCATAAGTCAGTGTCAAATGCAGGTATAAAATGAAATCAGAAATCTGAGCTAAGATGCTGAGTGACTTAGTTTAGGAAAAAAAGAGAGAGAGCAGAATTAAGAATTCCAGGCCAGGCGCGGTGGCTCACACTTGTAATCCCAGCACTTTGAGAGGCCAAGGTGGGCGGATCACAGGTCAAGAGATCGAGATCATACTTGCCAACATGGTGAAACCCTGTCTCTACTAAAAATACAATAATTAGCTGGGTGTGGTGGTGCATGCCTGTAATCCCAGCTACTCAGAAAGCTGAAGCAGGAGAATTGGTTGAACCCAGGAAGTGGAGGTTGCAGTGAGGCGAGATCACGCCACTCCAGCCTGGTGACAAAGTGAGACTCTGTTTCAGAAAAAAAAAAAAATCAGAACTAGAATATTTCAGTTTGGGAACTTGAAGGCTCCCAGAAAAGCTCTTCTGAACTTTGCCCACTCTGTTGCTATTTTGCTGTAATTTTCTTTTGGTTCAGGCTCACCCTCCTCTAAGGAAACAGCATAGAAAGAGAATACAACAGGAAGTCCAGACTTGGCCCAGTTCAGTTTGTGGAGGTGATTGACTTTGGCAGAGGTGGGCAGTTAAGACAGTTAAGAAGGCAAGACTAGAATTTGAAATTCTAGTCACAGTTCTGGCTCTAAAGAGTCCTGCAGTCTTGGACTTTTCACCTAACCTTGATCCTCAGTTTTCTCATCTGTAGAATGAGTTCAGAAAAGGTGATCTCTGTATTTCTTGAAAACTAGCATTCTGTCGCTATTCTTTAAGCATTTTGAAGTGGCCAGTACAGAATCAGAAACAAAAGGATTCGACTTCCAGGACCACTTTCGCTGTTTACTTGCAGTCAGCTAACAACAGCCTCCATCAGGAATCAGCAAACTACTACCCATGAGCCAAATCTGGCTGCCTACCTCTTTTTATAAATAAAGCTTCATTGCAACACAGCCACATCCATTCTTTTACATATTGTCTGTGGCTGCTTTTGAGCTACGATATCAGCAAGTAGTAGCTACAATAGCAGAGATGATAGAATATAGCCTACAAAGCCAAAAATATTAGTCAGGGTTCTCTAGGGGGACAGAACTAATAGGATATATGTATACATGAAAGGGAATTTATTAAAGGGAATTGACTCACAGTCACAAGGCGAAGTTCCACGATAGGCTCTCTGCAAGCTGAGAAGCAAGGAAGCCAGTAGTGGCTCAGTCTGAGCCCCAAAGCCTCAAAAATAGGGAAGCTGACAATATTGACTTCAGTCTGTGGCCAAAGGCCCGAGAGCCCCTGGTAAACTACTGGTGTAAGTTCCAAAAGCTAAAGAACTTGGATTCCAATGTTCAAGGGCAGGAAGCATCCAGCACAGGAGAAAGAGGAAGGCCAGAAGACTTAACAAGTCAGCTTCTTCCACCGTCTTCCACCTGCTTTTTCTAGTCACACTGGCAGCCAATTGGATGGTGCCCTCCCACATTGTGGGTGGGTCTTTTTGAGGATAGGTCTTCCTTTCCCAGTCCACTGACTCAAATGTTAATCTCTTGGCAACACTCAGAAACACCCACATACACCCAGAAACAATACTTTGCATCCTTCAATCCAATCAAGTTGACACTTAATATTAACCATCACACATGCCCTTTACAGAAAAAAGTTTGCCAACCTCCCCCTATGTAAATATCAATTTCTATGTTTGCAAATGGGAGAAATTATACCTGTTTTGACCACCTTAATGAATTGTTATGACAATGATTGCAAAATAAATAAACAAGAAATTACTTTGCAGTATCACATATATTGAAATTTTTCTTTAAAAATATGATTATTTCAGATGAATCTGAGAGTATATTATTGCCTTTTCCACCTATTCATTTCAAGAGCATGCCTGCACTTGTCTGTTATTTTTTTTCTCTCCTTACTTACTGCTAGACCTACCCTTAATATATGCAAAGGCCTCTAGCAAAATTGCACATTGAACATATACTGGTCACAAGCCTGAACGTGACTCCTAGTCTAATCTACTTCTCTTGCCGCACTAAAATCTAACCAGCATTGTGGTCTTAGCTAAAATAGCTGAGCCTCATGTGCATACATGTGAACACCCCACCTTATAATGCATTATCTACCCCTCTACCACTAAACTAGCCCCATAGTAAGCCTTTGGATTGAAGGTGCAGTCCTCCCTTGGAAGGTCATCTGGGGAAACAGGTCTGCACAGGTCCTCGAAGAAGGCTCAAAGCTCTGTAGGAAAGGGCAAAGTTGCAAGAGGGCCTGAGTGCAACCTTCTTAATCCTGGAACTCAGAGCAACACCTGTTGCCTGGGTCTCAGAGCAGACAGTACTGCTCTCTATTTTCTGCCGAATCCAGACTACTACTAGCTCTTGTGAAGTAGCTTGCAGTGGTCTCCTTACTGTCCTTTCCATAAATTTTGTCTCTCACATTTTTTAAAAACCTTCTATAAAAGTGATGATTCTAAAGACAAAATCACTCCCATCACTTTCTGACCATTATTATCCTAGGAACACTAAGCAGCCATAAAAGGTTTTAAAGACAAAGACTTAAAGGTACGTGTGTTCTGGCCTTGCCTATCTCATCAGTTTCATCCCCTGCTGCTTTTCTCGGTGCACTAGCCATGCTGCCCTGTCAGCGTGTGACTAGTGCCATGTTTCTTCTAGCCACAGCGTTGTTGAACATGCTTCTCCCGGTCCTGGGATGCTACACCCATATTTACAGTTGTCTTGGTTAACCTCTCCTCTTCCTTCAGATCTTCTACTCCAAGTTAATTCTTTCTTTGTATAGTATTGTTTTTCAACCCTAGCTAAACATTAAAATTCTCAAATACCAATGCACATGCCCCAACCTAGACAATTTAAATCAGGCACATAGGGTAGAGAGGCAGGTCTGAGCATTATTACAAAGCTTTTCAGGCGATACTGATTTGAGGACAAGTGTGAGGATAACTGTGCTTTATATCATCTTATAATCATGCACATGAACCTCCCATTTATAATTACACAAATCACAAAAAAGTCCAGAAAAGTGGCAAATATCTGTCTGTCTTACTCCCTTGTAAGCTCCATGATGTAAGTGCCACTCACTTATTCATTCATTGATTATTTATTTTTAAGCATTTTCTGTGTAATAGACTCTGTTCTAGCTGATGGGGATGGAGCCATGAACCGTATCTTCATATTTCTTCTTGTACAGAATATGTATCTGGGGGCATTGTAGAGTTTTGATATATATTTGATGAATGACTGAATAAATATTCTTATGTTTTCATGTTTACTTTTCTATACATTTAATATTTCCCCCTTCCTGAGGTAACTCTTCGATTCCCCCCAAAATACCTAAAACAATGAAGTTTTGAGCTGAGCTTTTTGAGCACTTTAAATAATTGCTCAACTTCCAGCTTCAGATTGTCTTTCATGACAGTCTTTGGGTTTCTTAATTATTGCATTTTGTCTTTCCCTGTCACTCAGATAATAAAACTGTAGTCTGGATTATCATTCTTCAGAAAGAAGGAAAAACGAAAAGTTTTGTGCATTACTTTGTGACATTGCTACGTCACCATCTCTCTCTGTCTTTGGAAATAAATAGTTGGCAGATCTGCAATTTCTTCTGTCTGCTTGTTGGAACCCTTGGCAACATGTCACCTGTTCCAGCAGATTTTTATATTCAGAGCACAATTCAGAGCTCAGGAAGAATTCTTTACTGATTTCTTCCAGTAATTAATCATTGCCTACTGCCTCACTATTAGGGAGCCATCACAGTCTACACATGTGCATTCAATTAAGGCTTGGTTGTTTCAATTTATGGATTAACTGGCTACTGTGTTTTGTTTTTGCTGTTTTCTTACTGCATTCCTCTCTATTCCTTATTTTCTAACTCAATTCTTCATGGGCTTTTTTCACTAACAGAAGCACAGGGAGTGGAAAAAACAAAAATAAAGTTAATCTTTAAATCTCTTGTAGTAAATCTCCTGAAAAATGGCAGATATTCAAGCATTTATGTAATAAAAAGACTATATGATCATTGCATTTTCTTCTGTTTCCTTAATCTTCATTTCTGAAACAGAAAAAGAAGCATCATAATGGAATAAGAAATTGGAATAACCTGTAGTCAGACTAATTAGCTTTTAATCTGGCCACTGTTCCATCATAATTGTGGTCTTAACTAAAATATCTGAGACTTTGTTTTGTTTTTTTAATCCATAAATCAATTAATGCCACAGTCATTTGCATATGGCAAGGAAAAATCATGGATTATAGATTATTGACTTAATGCTTTATGGTAAACACATAAGAATTTATTCTTCTCCAAACTCGAAAAAGTTGTACCAAATCAATTATTGTGTCAGTAAGCTAATGCCACAATATTGCTGCCAAAAACAACAACGACAACAACAAAAACAAACACATTCTCTTTGGGTGTGGTGGCTCACACCTGTAATCCAAGCACTTTGGGAGGCTGAGGCAGGCAGATCACCTGAGATCAGGAGTTCAAGACTGGCCTGAGCCGAAATGGTGAAACCTCTTCTCTACTAAAAATACAAAAATTAGCAGGGTGTGGTGGCACGTGCCTGTAATCCCAGATACTCGGGAGGCTGAGGCAGGAGAATTGCTTGAACCTGACAGGCAGAGGTTGCAGTGAGCTGAGATTGTGCCACTGCACTCCAGCCTGGGCAACAAGAGCGAAACTCTGTTTCAAACAAAAACAAAAACAAAAACACATCTCAAAACTCAGTCGCTTAAAATGATCCCACACTATAAAGAACCTCTGATTGTGGCAGGGACACTTTATGTAGTCTGAGCCCAGCCATTGGTTCTAGGTTTTTGTGTGGCTCTTTCTCTGCCCCAGACTGAAGGGACAAAAACTAACCTAGGAAAACTCTTCTTATGGAATCGCAGAAGCCAAGAGGCCAAAGTCCCATGGTGTACAACCACTCTCCAAGCCCCTCCTGTGTTACGTCTGCTAATAGTTCACTAGCAAAAACAAGTCACACAGCCAAGTGCAAAGTCAACAGGAAATTACATTTCAGTTTCAGAGGGAGAGAAAATATTACATGGCATAGAACATGGGTGCAGGGAGGGATGAAGAATTGTGGACAAAAATCCCATCTGTCCCACTTGTAATGACTGGTCTCAAATTTTGCCCAACCTCTCCAGCTTTCTGTCATTTCCCTAACTGTCTACTATACCACTCACTCTTTAATAATTCTCACATAAGGGGACACTTACAATGTCTTTTTAGGATCTTTAGTGTGTATTTTTAAGATGAGACTTATAAGTTACATATTATACTCCCAAAGACACATTTCTAGGAAAAAAAAAACTTACAAAGCGCATTATATAAATTTTTACTTAATAAATTTAGATAAAATATGCAAGGTAATGTCATATTATGTAAGAGAACATAATTTCCTATATTTGCTTAATAAATAAATTGTATTGTATATATTTAAGGTATATAACATCTTGTTACAAGATGCACATAGGTATTAAAATGGTTAGTATAGTGAAGCAAATTAATGCACCCACCATCTCACATAGTTCCTTATTTTTTTGTTTTGTTTTGTTTTTGTCATAAGAGCGGTTAAAATCTACTCATTTAGCAAGAATCCAAAAATAGTAGAATTTTATTAACTATCGTCCTCATGCTGTACATCTCTAGAATGTTCATCCTCTGCGTACGCTACTTCGTAAACTCTAACCTGTATCTTCCCATTTCCTCCCTCTCCCCGCTGCTAATAACCATGGTTTTCTTCTCTATGACTATATATTTGAATTTTCTTTCTCTTTTTATTTTAAATATATGTGAGGCCATGCACTGTTTTTCTTTCTGTGTCTGGTTTATTTCACTTAGCATAATGTCCTTCAGTTTCACTCATGTTGTGACAAGTGGCAAGATCTTCTTTTGATGGCTGAATAATATTCCATTGTGTATATGTAACCACAATATTTAATACATTTAACCAGGGATGGATACTTAGGTTTTCTCCATATCTTAGCTATTATAAATAGTGCTTCAGTGAACATGGAAGTGCTTTATGATAGTGGAACATGGAAGTGCAGATTTCCTTATGAGGTGATGATGTTTTTTCCTTTGGGTATATGCCCAGGACATGGACTGCTACATCATACAGTAGTCCTATGCTTTAATTTTTAGAGGAACATCTACATTGTTTTTCATGGTGGCTACACCATTCTACATTTCCACCAACAGTGTACAAGAGTTCCCTTTTCTGTATGCTCTTGCCAACATTTGTTATCTCTTGTCTTTTTGATAACAGCCATCCTGGCTGCTGTGAGGAGTTATTTCATAGTGGTTTTGATTTTCATTTCCCTGATGAATTATGATGTTGAGCATCTTTTCATACATCACCTCTCACATGGGCCCACCTCCAACACTGCAGATTACAATTCAACATGAGATTTGGATGAGGACAATTAGGCAACCTATATTCGTTTCACTTGTTAATTTTTGTTTTTCTTGCAATCACTTTTGGAGTCTTCATCATGAAATCTTTGCAAGAGTCGATGTCCAGAATGATATTTCCTAGGTGTTTATCTAGGGTTTTAATAGACTTAGCTATTACATTTAAATCTTTAATGCATCATGAGTTGATTTGTGTGTATAGTGAAAGGAAATGGTCCAGTTTCAATCTTCAGCATATGGCTAGTCAGTTATCCCAGCACCATTTGTTGAAAACAAGTTCTTTTTCCATTGCTTGTTTTTATCAATGTTCTCAAAGATCAGATGGCTGTATGACCATTTTAACAATATTCATTCTTCCTATTTGTGAGCATGGAATATTTTTCCATTTGTTTGTGACATCTACGATTTTGTTCTGCAGGGTTTTTTTTGTGATTCTTGTAGAAGTCTTTCACCTCCCTTGTTAGCTGTATTCCTAGGTATTTTACTCTTTTCGTGACTATCATGATTGGGGTTGCATCCATGATTTGTCCTCTCCTTCAACATTATTGGTGTATAGAAATGCAACTGATTTCTGAACACTGATTTTGAATCCTGAAACTTTACTGAAGTTGTTCTTCTTATCTAGGAGCCTTTGGGGAGAGCATATGGGTATTCCAAGTATAGAATCGTATCATCTTCAAGGAGACATATTTTGACTTTATTCTTATTTGGATGTTTTTTATTTACTGCTCTTGCCCGATTCCTCTGGCTATGACTTTCAGTACTACATTAAATAGGAGTGGTGGGAGTGGACAACCTTGCCTTGTTCAATTTTCAAGGAAAATGCTTCCAGCTTTTGCCTTTTCAGTATGACGTGGCTGTGTGTTTGTCAGAGATGGCTCATTATTTTGCAGAATGTTCCTTCAATGTGTAGCTTGTTGAGGGTTTTCACATAAAGAGATGTTGAATTCTATAGAAAGCCTTTTCTGCATCTATTTAGATGATCATCTGGTTTTTGCTTTTAGTTCTGTTTATGTGATGAATCACAATGATTGATTTGCACATGTTGAAACAACCTTGCATCCCAGGAATGAAGCCTACTTAATCATGGTGGATTATCTTTTCAGTGTACTGCTGGATTTAGTATGGTAGTATTTTGTCAAAGATTTTTGTATGTATGTTCATCAGGGATATTGGCCTGAAGTTTTCTTTTTTCACTTGATCTCTGCCCGATTTTAAAATCAGAATGGTGCAGGCCTTATAGAATGAATAGGGAGGAGTTCCTCCTTCTGAATTTCTTTGGAATCATTTCAGTTGTATTGGTTCCAGCTCTCTTTTATATGTCTGGTAAGAATTTGAGTGTGAATACATCTGACCCAGGGCTTTTGCGGGTTGGTAGGCTTTTTATTGTTGATTCAATTTGTAACTCGTTATTAGTCTGTTCAGGGTTTTCACTTCTTCCTAGTTCAATCTTGGCAAGTTTCTATTTCCAGGAATTTATCCATTTCTCCTAGATTTTCTAATTTCTTTTTGTAAGGGTGCATATAATAGCCTCTGAGGGTTTATTTATAGACACATATATTTTTTTCAATCTATATTTCTGTGGGGCCAGTGATAATGTCCCTTTTGTTATTTCTTATTCTTTTTTATTATAATCTTCTCTCTTTCTTAATTAGTCTACCTAGAGGTCTATCAATCATGTTTATTCCTTCAAAAAAACTAACTTTTCATTTTGTTGATCTTTTATATGGCTTTTCGTGTCTCAATTTCATTCCACTCAGCTCTGTTTTTGGTTATTTTTTTTCTTCTGCTAGTTTTGGGGTTGGTTTGCTCTTCTTTTTCTAGTTCTTCTAGGTGTGATGATAGGTTGTTAATTTGAGATATTTCTGACTTTTTGATGTGGGCATTTAGCACCATAAACTTCCCTCTTAACATGACTTTAGCCATATCCCAGAGATTCTGGAATCTTGTGTCTTCATTTTCATTTGTTTCAAAGAATTTCTTGATTTCTGCTTTAATTTCATTGTTTACCCAAAAGTCTTTCAGGAACAGATAGTTTAATTTCCACATAATTGTATGCTTTTGAGAGATATTTTTGGAGTTGATTTCTATTTTAATTACCCTGCGGTCTGAGAGTGTGGTTGGTATGATTTTTTTTTATTTGTCGAGAATTGCTCTATGGCAGAGCATGTGTTCTATTTCAAGTTATATGCTGTGTGTAGATGAAGATAATGTGTATTCTCTTGCTGTTGGGTGAAGTGCCCTCTAGAAGTCTGTAGGTACATTTGGTTCAGTATAGCGTTTAAGTGCCAAATATCTTTGTTAGTTTTCTGCCTCAGTGATCTGTCTAGTGCTGCCAGAGGGATGCTGATGTCTCTCACTATTATTATGTGATTATCTATGTGTCTTCATAATTCTCTAAGAACTTGTTTTGTGAATCTGGGTGTTTCAGTGTTGGGTGCTTATATATTTCTGATAGTCAAGTCTTGTTGAAATAAACCCTTTATCATTATGTAATGCCCTTCTCTGTCGTTTATAATCCTTACTGCTTCAAATTCTGTTTTGTCTGAAATAGGAAGAGCAACCACTGCTCTTTTTTGTTTTTTGTTTGCTTGGTAGATTTTTCTCCATCTCTTTTCTTTCTTTAAATCTATGGGTGTCATTGCATTGAGATGAGTCTCTTGAAGATAGCACAGAGTTGGATCTTGTTTCTTTATCCAACTTGCCACTCTGTGCTGTTTAAGTGGGATATTTAGCCTGTTTACATTAAAGTTAATATTGATATGTGTGTATTTGATATTGTCATTGTGTTGTTAGCTGGTTGTGATGTAGATTTGATTGTATACTCCTTTATAGTGTCAATGGTCTATGCATACAAGTGTGTTTTTGTGGTGGCCAGTAACTGTTGTTTCTGTATTTAGTACTCCCTTAAGGCCTCTTGTAAGGCAGGTCTGGTGGTAACAAATTCCCTTAGCATTTGCATGTCTGAAAAGCATTTTATCTCCTTGATTAAGAAGTTTGGTTTGCCTGAATATGAAATTATCTCTTGGAATTTATTCTCTTTAAGGATGCTGAATATATGCCGTCGATCTCTCCTGGCTACAGGGTTTCTGCGGAAAGGTTTGCTGTTGGCCTGATGGGATTCCCTTTGTAGGTGACCTGCACCTTCTCTCTAGCTGACTTTAATATTTTTTTTCTTTCTCATTGTCCTTGGAGAAGCTGATGATTATGTGTTTTGAGGATGGTCATCTTGTATACTATCTTTCAGGGCTTCTCTGAATTCCCTGAATTTGAATGTCAGCCTCTCTAGTAAGGTTGGGAAATTTTTCATTGACAATGTCCTCAAATATGTTTTTCAAGTTGCTTGCTCTCTCACCTTCACTTCAGAGATGCCAAGCAGTCGTAGGTTTGATCTCTTTACATTATGCCATGTTTCTTTTTTTCCCTCATTTTTATTATTTTTTCTTTCTTTTTGTCTGACTCAGTTAATTTGAAGAACTTGTCTTTAAGCTCTGAGGTTCTGTCATCAGCTTTGTCTATTCTGCTGTTAATACTTCTGAAAGTATTATTAAATTCTTGTAGGGAGCTTTTCAGCTCTATTATATCAGTCTGGTTCTTTCTTTCTTTTTTTTTTTTTTGAGACAGAGTCTCGCTCTCTCGCCCAGGCTGGAGCGCAGTGGCACAATCTCGGCTCACTGCAAGCTCCGTCTCCCGGGTTCACGCCATTCTCCTGCCTCAGCCTCCCGAGTAGCTGGGACTACAGGCGCCCACCACTATGCCCCGTTAATTTTTTGTATTTTTAGTAGAGACGGGGTTTCACTGTGGTCTCGATCTCCTGACCTCGTGATCCGCCCACCTCGGCCTCCCAAAGTGCTGGGATTACAGGCGTGAGCCACCACGCCTGGCCTCAGTCTGGTTCTTTCTTAAAATGGCTGTTTCATCTTTCAGCTCTTGTATAGTTTCACTGGATTTCTCAGTTCCTTCTATTGTGTTTTAACTTTCTCCTGAATCTTGATAATCCTCATTGACATCCAGATTCTGAATCCTATGTCTGTCATTCCAGCCATTCTGGGCTGATTAAGAACCGTTGCTGTGGAGCTAATGAAGTTATTTGGAAGTAATAAGGCACTCCAGCTTTTTGAGTTACCAGAGATCTTGTGTTTGTTCTTTTTTCTCTGTGTGGGCTGACGTCACTTTAATATTTGAAGTTGCTCTCCTTCGGATGGGGCTCTTTGCTTTTATATTCTTTGAAGCTCTTGAGGTGTAATTGTGTTATGAGTTGGGTTCAGTCAACTGCCTTCATTTCTGCATGATTTCAGGGAGCCAAGGCTCAGCCCACCACTCTGGGGTTGCTTGTTGCTCCAACCCTGGGGTACTAGGACTAGGCTCACACCGTTGTTCTCTGGTCCCAATAGTTTAAACACCTGCTCTTCTAAAGAAGCTGTGGTGGGCCTGGACTGCTGTGGAACAGCACTTCAATGTGGAGTGCTGGCAACAGTGCTTTGTTGGGACAGTGGCAGCACAATATGGTTTTTGTGTATGGGTGCACTGGTGGTGGCAGGGTGGCCTTGTGGTGCTGTCCTCACACATATGTACCTGGAGTAGTGATGCAATGGGGTTTGTGTGTGTGTGTGTGTGCACCATTGTCAGTTGTGCAGTGGAGTCCACATGAATATGTATGCTGTCAAAACATTGTGGGGCGGCTGTGGCAGGGGCACACCAGCAAAGCACTGGGGAGTCGCTGCAGGCAGGTATGTGTCAGTGGGGACCCATCTGCAGAAGTTCTCTGAAGGTTAGACATGGTATGTTAGTGAAGAAGCTATGGCAGTGACAGCAGGAAAGTGCCCCAAATGGGCATCTTAGGCTGTTCTGCAAGCAGGTGTGACTAGGAAGGGACCCTGGGAGCAACCAGCAGACAGTGGGGAACTCAGATCATACTGGCCCCATCCCACAGCCATGATAGCCCTGTTCTTCCCAAGTCCGACAGTCAATAAAGGCCAAAGCCAGGTAGAGGAGCATGGCAATCCATGAGGGATGGGTGTCCCTGGCCACGTTCCACTGCAGCTGTTTCCATGCCACGACTTCTGGACCCTGCATGGGCTGGAGGCCTGTCCCTGCCAACTCTCCAAACAGCTCGCTCTGCCAGCTCAAAGGTCCATGGGAGTTGTGAGGCCTCCTGCAGCTAGGATTCTGAAGGTCCTTGGCAAGAGTGAGCCATTGCATGCCTATTTAATTCACGCCTTGCTAGGAGCTTCCTGGAGTTCAGCAACTCCATACTGCATTCCTGGATTCCTCTTCCTTCAGCCCAGGGTCTGTGGCCTCCATTCATCAACACTCAATGCCTTCCTTCTAAGGATCTGTTTGGAGTGTACTGGTCTTCTTTGTGGTCTGGTCTCTGGATAAAAGAATCTCTTCCTGGCAGCATCTCAGTTACTGATTTTTGTATGTTGACTTTGTATTCTGCAACTTACTGAATTTATTAGTTCTGACATGGATTTTTTTTGTGAAATGTTTGAGGTTTTCTAAATATTAAATCATATCATCTACAAATATAGAAAATTTTACTAATTATATTCAGACTTGGAAGGCTTGTTTGGTCTGATTGTTCTTGCTAATAATTTCAGTTCTATAGTGACTAGAAGTGAGAGTAGGAATCTTTGTCTCCTACTGTATTATATTAGAAAAGTTTTTAGTTTTTCCTCATTGATTATAATATTAGGTGTGAGTTTTCCTTAACTGCTTTTATTGTGTTGAAGAACTTCCCTTCTATATGTAAATGGTTCAGACTTTTAATAAGGATACAATGTTAAACTTTGTCAAATCTTTTTATGTGTCAATTGAGATAATCACATGATTTTTATCTGTCATTATGTTAATGTGATATATCAAATTAATTGATTTGCATATGTTAAGCCATGCTTATAAGCCAAGGATAAATCCTACATGGTCATGATGTATAATCTTTTTGATGTGCTGTTGAATTCTGTTTCCTAATATTCTATTGAGGATATTTGCATCAGTGTGGATCAGATAAATTGTCCTATAGTTTTCTGTTCTTGTGATGTCTTTATCTGGTTTAGGTATCAAGGTGATGCTGATCTCATAAAATGTGTTTAGAAATATTCTCTCTAGCTCTGTTTTTTAGATGAGTTTAAGGAGTATTAGTATTAATTCTTCTTTGTAGAATTCAGCCATGAAGACATCTGATTCTTGGCTTTCTTTTTTAGAAGATGTTTTATTACTTCTTTAATCTCTATTTGTTACTGACCTATTCAAGCTTTCTATTTATTCCTGATTCAATCATGGTAGGTTATATTTTATTCAGAATGTATCTGTTTCCTGTAGGTTACTTAGTTTTTGGCATATATGGTATTTTTTCATAAGTCTCTTAAAATCATTTTTATTTCTAATTCATCTGTTGTAATATCTTCAGTTTAATTTTTGATTTTATTTGTTCAAGTCACTCATTTTTTTATTAGTCTAGCTAAGAGTTTGTAAATCTTAAGTATTTTTTAAAAATCAACTTCCTTTTATTAATTTTTGTGTTTTTTCTATTTTTTATTTCTGTTACCATTTGTATTTTTTTCTTTATTCTGCTAACTTTGGGTTTAGTTTGTTTCTCTCTTTCTAGTTCCTTAATGCATCATGTTAGGCTACTTATGTGAAATCTTTTTTTTTATTTTTAAGTAGGCATTTCTTACTATAAACTTTCCTTTTAGAACTGCTGTTGCTGTATCCCATAGGTTTTGATATATTGTGTTTCTTTGTCATTTGTCTCAAGACATTTTAAATTTTACCTGTGATTTCTCCTTTGATTCATTTGTTGTTGTTCAGAAGCATGTAGTTTAATTTTTACATCTTTGTAAATTTTTCAATATTCCATTTGTTATTGATATCTAGTTTCATACCATTGTGATGAGGAATCATTCTAGATATGATGTCCATCTTCTTAAATTTTTAAAGATTCATTTTGGGTCCCAACATTTGGTCTGTGCTGGAGAATGTTTCATGTGCACTAAAGAAAAATGTGTATTCTGCTGCTGTTAAATGGGAAGTTTTGTATTTTCCCTCTAATTGAGTTATGTAAATAACAGGGCTGAATCCATGAACAAATTTAGGGGGATAAAGGTAATTTGGTTTGCAAATATTTCTAGAGTCATTGCAATTGTATCTACATTCTCATATGAAGGGCAACACATAAGCACATATCTGAAATTTTGTACTTAAATTCTTGCTAAGAACATGTACTGGTAACAATGGAAGGAAACCTGGAGATGAACTTGTCAATTCCTTCTCCTGTAGTTGAGTCACCATCCTTAATAATCATATCCCCAGGAGCTACTGACATACATATGAAGATACCTATTTTCAAAGGAGACAATCTTTATGACTCTTTTTTTCCTCAGGTCTTTGATAAAATAAAGGTAGAAAAACAGAACAATATGACTGACTGTAGACATCACCCTACAGCCTAATAATTTGCTGCCTCACATCTGCTGCAGCATGGGTAATGAGCTGATAGCAGCCAATGAAGTTTGGGCCCATATGGTTCACCTGGGGTGCATGATAAGACTAATTCCACTTCCTGTGAGGCAGACATTGGGATCTCTCCTATAAGTGGAAATCATTTAAAGTTCTATCCATCAGAGAAATGGTGTGTTTAAACAAAAGAAAAATGACATCTATTAAAGTAGTAGATCTTAGACTCAAATTTCATGTTAGTTTCCCTGCACCTATGCCTTGCAGAGAGTGCGTGACCAGGGTGCTAAAGCAGAGTTCACATTATGCAGAAGCAATTGGCAAGAAAAGTGTTCTGGCAGAAAATTATTTCCTGGATAATATGGAACAGTGCCTGTGTGTCTCAGAGAGACAGCACTTAAGAGCTGGGTTATTGAGATTCCTGAAAGTCCCTGTCTTTATTTCCTTATCCGTTAACTACATTTTTTTCTATATAAATTCAAGAAATGTTTATATAGTGCCGTATTAGTCAGGATTTTACAGAAAAAGAGTGAATTGGGAATGTGTGTGTTGTGATGTGATGTCTGTGTGTGTATGAGTAGTGAGATATATATATATATATATATATATATATATGAAAGAGAGAGAAACAGAGAGAAATTTATTAAAGGAATTGACTCACATGATTATGGAAGTCTAGAAATCCCAAGATCTGCCATCTGTAAACTGGAGAACCAGGAAAGCTGGTAGTGTAATTCAGTCTGACACTGAAAGCCTGAGAACCAGGTACACTGATGTCTGAACACAGGAGGAGAGGGATGACATAGCTCAAACAGGGAGCAAACACATCCTCTACCTTTTTGTTCTATTCAGGCCCCCAATGGATATAATGATGCCCATCCACATCAGTGAGGACAATCTTCTCTACTCAGCCTACTGATCTAAATGCTAATCTCATCCAGAAACATTCCCACAGACACACCCAGCAATAATGTCTTACTAACTGAGCATCCCTTAGCCCTGTCAAATTGAAACATAAAATTAATCATTGCAAGTACCTACTGTGGGCCTCTAATGAAGAGATGTTCAAATCTCTAGCCCATTGTTGAAAATAGATTGTCTGTCTTTATTAATTTGTAGTTGTTTATATATTCTGAAATAGAGCCCTTTTCTTAGTTATATTTATTACAAACCTTTTTTTCACTCTGTGATTGTATTTTCACTCCCTTAATAGACTCTTTGAATGACTAGACATTGTCAAATGTAATGTATTCCAATTTAGAGATTTTTTTTTTCTTACAGTTGATACTTTCTGGGTACTGTTGGAAAGAAAGCTTTACTTACCTCAAGGTCATAGGCATTGTTTAGCCACATTGTTGAATATAAACTTTATTATTTCAGATGTAAAATCCACCTGATTGGGGAAATGGGTATGTGTGTATGGCACTGTCATGGGATCCTTGGGGTGTCACATCACCAGCCGGAAACCTCTGTGGCCGGCGGCACCTTCTGCGTAAGTATTGCTTGTGCCTGTTGGACCCATTCTGCCCACTCGCCTGGCAGGCTGTGCTCACCTCACGGTACTGGCCTGGATCCCACACTTGCCAAGGGTGAGCCAGGAGCAGAGCGGTGAGGGGTGTAAGGGCGACCGAGCACAGGGTCCGGCCACTGCACACAGCCAGGCACACAGGGCAGGCGGCTCCAGGCACCAGCACAGCTGTGTGTTCTGTGCGAGGGTGCTGCTGGACCTGATGTACTGCACGTGGCTTCTGCTGCAGGCACCTGCATCTGAATGAGGGGAACGCAGTGGCACCCAGAAGCTTGGAGACGCCAGGAACCACAGAGCCCCAAAGAGGGGCATGTTTCAGCCCTGTTTATGTTACTGCTCTTTCAGTGCCACCATTCGGCAGGTCTGGAGTTCTTACCCCAAGTCCAGGAAGAATAAGGTATGCAGACAACCGGAGGGTGAGCAAGGAGGAGAGTAGCTTTATGGAGTGACAGAACAGCTCTCAGGAGACCTGAAGTGGGTAGCTCCTTTCCGCAGCCAGGTGACAGTGACGAGTGTCCAGCTCTCAGCAGAGAGGAGACTGCGCAGTGTAGATCTCCTTTCTGCAGGCAGGTCATCCCAGAGCCTGTTCGAATCTGGCAGAGTCCAGGGTTTTTTATGGACTCATAAAGGAAGAAGTTCACGCTGATTGGTCTATGGGCTGTCATCAGTGAGCCGGGAAAAAGCACCGTCAGTTCTCACTCCGCACTGTGGACTCCACCAGGAACTGGCAGTCTGGCCCCCAGGCTTCTGGCCATCCCTGGCTTGAAGGTGGGGTTTGAATGGGAACCCAAGCCTTTCAGCCCAGAAACTTGTCTTCCTCCTGCCATCAACATGCCATCCACGTTGCCCCGGTTTTTCATGCTAAGGGGCGCCTGCAGGGCCACCCGGAACCACTCTTAGCCCCACCTCGACCTCCCTCCCATGCTCGTTGGCACCTAAAGTCCAGAGGTGGCTGAGGTTGCAGGGGGCCAGCGTGTCAGCACTGCCCGGAGCGCGTGCACACCCAGCCGTGTTGCGAAAGAGCCTGGGATCCGCCACAACTTTGCTCTGTCCCCGCGTGGGCACTGGGAGTGATCGCAGACACTTGCAAGCCTGCAGGGACAGGGGATTTCCTGGGCCTCCGAGAGTAAAGAGATGCTCGGGTCCGGAACCATGGCTGGGTGGCTGCAGCTGCACCCGGAAGTGCGGGCTTCCTGCCCCTCCAACTTGGTGGAGGGCAGCCGTCCCACCTGTTCCCGTTCCGCGCTTGCTCTGTGGAGCATGCACCCCATGCCTCCCCAGCTGCAGATGGTGTCCCCACAACAGCTGCTGCAGACAGGCCGCCACCACCATCAGCACAAAGTGGAAAGTAATCAAGTTTCTTCATTTTTCCATTTTTAATTAACACAATAACCGTTATAAAAAATATTATTTTCTCACATTTTTGCAATCATATTTTTGTCATGAAAATGTTTCCACGGACTGGGCATGCTGGTTCAAGCTCGTAATCTCAGCACTTTGTATGGCTGAGATGAGAGGATTGCTTAAGACTGGGAGTTCAAGACCAACCTGGGCAACAGAGAGAGACTATGTTCTATAATTTTTTTTTTTATTTTTAATTAGCCAGGCTAATTAGTCCTAGCTACTCAGGAGGCTGAGATGGGAGGATCACTTGAACCCAGGAGGTGGAGGTTCCAGGGAGCTATGGTCATGCCACTGCACTCTAGCCTGGCAGACAGAGCAAGACTGTCTCAAGAAAAAATTGCCCAGTTATGCTGGCTTATTTATTTTTCTTTTTTTCTATTCCACTAGTCCTTCTTTCCTTGTCCTTGGGCCAAAAAACCAAGGATGTCATAATGCTGTTGCCTTTTAGCAGCTTTGATGTCCAATAATCTAAGTCTTTAAACTTTGGTTTTTTTCAAAATTGCATTTTCTGTCTGTAAGGCTTTGCATTTATGTTTTTGAAAATATTTTATCTATTCAGAATATATATGTAACATAGTGCAAATCATGAGTGTAAGTTTAATGCCTTTTCACAAATTTATTATACCCCCATACCTAACAGTCAATAATTCACTTTGAGCCTCTCTAAACTCACTCCTATCACCAATCCCAAAAGTAATCATTATTCTATTATTAGATTAACTTTTCCTGCTTTTGAATTTACATAAGTAGAATCACACAGTAGGGTATCTTTTAGCTATGGCTAAATTGTTCACAGATATGTTTGTAATATTTGTCCAAGGTCTTGTGCACATCAGTTGTTCATTATTAATTACTATTTCCATTGTGAGAATATGTCACAAATTATTTAACCAGACTACTCTTTCTGCCCACTTGTGTCCACACTTTTGGCTTTTATCAATAATGCTAATATAATTATTTTTGTACGTGATTTTATGCATACATATATACATACATTTCTGTATGTATACATTTTAAGATATGTAAATAAAGTGGAACTTTTAGTTTGTAGGGTGTGCATATGTTCAACTTCAGTAGTTAACAGAAAACAATGTATTTTAAATGTTCTATTTCTTTTATGAGCAACTTTTTACAACCATTTCCTTTAATTTACTAACTCTCTCTTTGGCTCTAGCTCTGTCTTATCTGTTATACCTCTTTTTATCCCGAGTGTTTTTATCTTTTAGGTTTTTTCTCTTTGTGGTTTTGGTGATTGTTGTTATTATTTCATGTTGTCTGGTTTTCTCATATGCATGATGATTTTCAATTAAATGCTGAGTCTTGCATATGAAAATTTACAGAAATAGTCTGACAGTTGGAAGTGATAACATGTTTTTCTGGAGGGACAATCCCAGGACCTTTTGTTAGGGGGTATTTTTTTCTCGTTGGCAGCTGGGCCTTGAGCTTCATTCAGTAAGTCCATATTATTTTAATCTAGTTAAAATTTTAAGTGATTTTAAACTAGATGGCACACATTTTCAAGGTTGGTTTTTACCCTCTTGTCTTTTACTGATAGAGTTTTCCTTTGGGCCTTAAATTCAAATCATGATGGTGTTATCAAGCTCCTTCTACTTCAGAGGACCCTAACTACATTTTCCCTCTGACACACAGACTGTTAAAATCGATGCTCAGCACCCCCATTCAGCTGGTATTTGGGAATGAAGTCTCTCAATAAAAATGCAGTATAAAATGCCAGTCTCAGCAGCCAAGGCTTCAGGTCCCACTTGAAATTTGATCCTTTCATTCCTCACTTTCCTGACTTGGTATTTCTCCAATAACTTCACACATTAAAAAAAAAAAATCTGGTTTTCTGAGTGAAATAATTAAGTATCATACAGCTGTACATGGCCTGTATGAAACACTACCTTAATTGGCAAAATAGTAAAAGAAAAAAAATCCAAAATAATACTTGCTAGTTTCCCTCACACCGCCACCCCTTTTTCCCCAAGGCTGTTAAGTAATAGAGTCAGTTAAACTTAATAGGGAACAAATTAGGTGAACTATTTGTGGCTAGCCCAGGAGATAACGCTCTATATTTTTCAATGCTTGTTATCCTGTTTAAAGCTATAAGGTTTTAATTATTACTTCAATTGGATCTTATAATATAAACTAGAGACTTAATCACATTATTTTTGCCTTTAGACCTAGATGGACTTTATTGATCCAAAGATGGTGACTGGGACATATCATTTCCTCAACAAAAAAGTGAGAAGTATACGTCACCACTCTGTGAAAAATTTGAGCAGACAAATAATATAGATTTTTTTTTGTAGAGCAAACACAAGTGGTAAAATTATATCTCAGATATTACATTTCCTTTGGGATAATCTATTGAATATAACCCTGTCATTTTGGTCAGAATCATTTTAACTGTGGGGTTTTTGGAAAAGTAAGTGTTGTCTTTCTACTTCCCCAGCAGAAGACTAGATCATGTCTCATTCAGAACTTTTGGGGTATTGCATTTTTTATCTTCATCATAAAAGAATATGAAACAGCAAACACATCATGCTCCCTAAGTGTAGAAATCTCTTCATTTCCTTTCATTTGTCTTATTCTGTTGTATTCTCTCTCTCTCTTTCTGACTGTTTCTCTTTCATTCTGTCTTTTTTCCTTCTTCCTAAACTAGTGTATGTTACATAGGAAAAAAATTTTAGATAACTGAACATAGAGATTAGTCATTTCTCAAGGTAAGCTCTCACTCTAATAAGGATGTATGTACCAGAATTTAGTCCATCGATTTATGGTGAGAACTCTTACTATTCTATCCACCAGAAAACTCACAACTTGCATATGAATTTTCTATTCCCTTCTTTATGAACAAGCTAAGATGTTATATAGAGTTTCTGTCCTCAGGGAGCCTACTTTCTAGTGGGTCTCACTGCTTCCTCATTTATGTGCTAGGCACTGTGATTGGCATTTGGAAGTAATTGAATAAATATTTACTTACATGAGCGATTGGATGAAAGGAAGAAAATGAACTGCTGATTGCTGGGTGACCGTGGAATTAGAACAAACAGAATTAGGTGTTTCAAATACTTATTATCTTAAAGTTATACTAAATTGAAATGTCCATATCCCCAGTAAGAGTGCCTTTCACAGAAGCAAAAAGTCTGGGTTCCTATTTTAACTTGATTACCTTGGGTGAGGTACGGTGAGACCAGACATAGATCATGTGAGAGAAACTGGGAAGAGTTTTACAGTTTGGTTCTGCTCACAGTTCCCTGAAGAGAATGCAGCATGCAATACAGTCACTCAAGACAAGAACCAGGTTGTCAATTGGCAGAAGGGAGGAGGGCTATGAACAAACACCTTCATTGTGGTTTCTTTGGGAAGAAAAGAGTGAGGCAAGAAAAACAGAGGGGTTGACGAACTTCAATACTTTCTGGAAAATAGGACTTGTCCTTGGTTGGCTGGTCCTGGCACTGGGATGATTAAGGGGGGGGTTTAGCAGCTCAGAGTCCCAGGAAGGGCATCTGACCAGCGGGCCTCTAGCCAGCACATGATCTAGTCTATTGCTGAGTCAAGACAGCACTTGCACACACATACATACATACCCCTAAATTATAGTTTCTGCATTTCCTCTTTCACCTCCAAGAAAAGCTGTCATTGGCCTTAGCAACATATGCTTCACAGATATAGAAATAATAATAATAGCAGAAAGTAATAAAAAATAAAAAGAGAGAGAATAAAAAAAGAAAAGAGAAAGGGAGAAAGCTAATGACCTCATCTCCCCAATAAGTGCCCTTTTCTTGCGGGATCAATATCTTTATCTAAAAGACAAATTCTTCTTTTAGATACAATTCCAATATTTATAAGTCTATCACCAATTTCTTCCGTGGTGCCTGTGCACAGAACCATTTTTTAAGGTATCTTTCATTGTAAAAGCAATAGAAAGGATAAGATAAGATAAGGAAAACCTAAGATAGGAACCCCAGATTGCTATTACTCTGTTCAACACTTTCCTTTCCTCTTCTGACATAAAATGGGTGTGGAAGAGCAGTAAATGTCTCTTTTTAAATAACTTAGGTAACGGGAGTACAATGTTATTTAATGGACATAATACATAGTGGTTTTGTATTTGCATTTGTAGTGACATTGAAAAACCAAGTAGAAACAATTAGCAAACTGTGTGTAACCTATTTAAACATTCACTAAAATGAGGCTCGTAAATTTTAATAGCAAAGTTTTCAAGGTCTATCTTGGGTTATCTATTCTTACAGAGAAATGTCCTACCGATATTACCATATTTTTTTCCTATAAAGGTTAGCCTGGCAAAAGCAGAAAGGAGAAACACACCACACACACACACACACACACACACACACACACACACACACAGTATCACCTTTGATACTTGCCAGTGAAATATCTTGACTTGTCAACAGAGAGGTAGTTTTCCCCGATGGCAAAGACTTCATGACAATAAAGTTTGATGTTTAATTTAACATCTTTTAAGTACTTTTCTAACAAATATTATGCTATTATAAAAACTGGTTTTTGATGAGATAATTGACATGTCATTTCAGTTGCTTCTTAATGTTTGTTTACATATATGATGTTTTAGAGATTTTTTGATTACATTGGAATTTTACATTCCATTTTGATACAGATTTCAAGTAAAGACTTAACACGAATAAATACAATCAAATTTTTCATGTGGTATTGAATCTCATGAGAGTACAACGGAAGGAGGACTGCCATGATGGGCACTCATGCTGAACTGCTAGCAGAAAACCTATAGTAGCCAAAAAGCCGACAGTTATCAGGTGGATATATCTCAATTTAGCATGCTTTAAAGGGAACTTTCAATATCATATTGAAATTGTGAAAATGCACTTGTACATTTTTTCTTTCCAAAGTATCAATCATCAAGCATTCACATGTGGTATTATAATTAGAACACAGTGTGGATTTGGAGAAAAAGAAGAAAATGTATGATATTTGAAGAGAATATTGTAAAGACTTTCAACAATTTTTATTAAGACTTTATTCTTTAGTCATCCTTTCCACCTAAACTGACTGAGTTCCCATCACATATCATATACACTATTAGTGTGTTAGTTACAGGAGGTAGAGAGATATAAAAGGCACAGTTACTTCCCCAATCAGGACAGTCATTGTAGGACAAGTTGGCCATAGAATATGACAACTTACAAGATGGAATTTGTTTTGGATTTGTTTTAGTTGTTCGTTTTTTCACAAGTGCCACAGTGTTGACTTATGGACTAAATTTAGGTGATAAGGTATTTAAAAATTTAATATGAGACTCCAATTTACAGTAGTCTTTTGTCTTGAAAGTCTTGTTTACTTGAGGATGTAAGTCGCATATATTAAGGTTGCACAATATTAAAAACATATAATGCTGGAATACAGTTTGCAAAATTGAGATAAGCAGAATACAAGGCAATGCAAAACATTTAACAATTTTGAAAACGGAGAAGCATTGAAAGTTTGGCAGGATAATGTCAATATGGAATTAAGTGGTCTTATTAATGACTGCCATCTTTCCATGGAGTGGATGGGAGACTATGCCAGTTAACTCTTTACTCTCCAATCTATTACCTCTTCTTCTCTTGCTCTATTCTCTTATTCAGGATGATGATATTTTCCAGATTCCCCTTTCCTCTGACTTCGACTTCTCTTCATTCCGTAAGACACCTTCATATAACAAATATTATCTAAATCAGATATAGGTGAGACTGAAGTACAAGTCTGCTCCATTTCTCCAGGCATGCAACATGAAGGAGGCTTCCTCTAGCTTTCTGCTTTGCAGTCTTTTTCAATGGCATCTGGTGAGGTTCATGGGAGAATCTGAGAGTGCATGTCAACTCCCCCGTTGTCTGTGACTCCCAAGGCTTTTGTACTCAGAGGTTATAACATACTCAGCATTGAAGAGTATATTAAATATCTTAACTGAATTCTTTTCTAATTGTATGGCAGCAATTTGTCCTCCCACAATTTTCCCCAAGTAATGGAATATTCATGTCTTTTCTCTCTTTGCAGGCAGTTTTCTTACCTTAAATTCCAGGCTAGTTGCTTTCACTGTGATTTTGGCTCTTTGATTAGTTCAATAAAATTATGACTTTATATATTATCCAAATTTTCTTTGTTGGAATGAACAAAATTCTGTGTCCACTTTCTGCTTCCTAAGAAAAAGACACAAGTCCTCAGAATACTTTCTATACCATAAGTTTACTCTGCCCTTACTTCTTCGTATTGTTCTAGGAGTTTTAGTTTGTAACAAAAGCAAAACTTCATTTTTATGCATGATCATATTATCGCCTCTCTTATCTTTTCCCTTTACAGTGCTAAAAAATAAATACTTAGGAAACAATAATTCCAGTAACTATTTTCCCCAAAATAAAGGAGAGCTGTCACAAAAGTGTGGTTCTCAACTCTAGAAATCCCTAGCCTCATTCTTCTCTTCCATAATTTGAAGGCCAGTATGTACTACTGCAATAAAGAGTCTTCAGATGTTGGTGCAGTGTATCAAAAACATCTAAAATTTCCTCAAATTTTCAGGTCTTGATATTGATCTGGACATTTAGAAAATTATAGACTCTAGGCAGAATGGTGAGACCTTACCAACAGTTCTGCTTGTCTTTATTATTTTTAATCAGTGATACAGGATAACAAAGATATTTCATGGATTTTTATACTACTACCATGATTCTGATTCTTGTTGAGGATAAAAGGAATGTTTACTTATGTTTCTTCTTATTGTATTACTCTTATCTTTCTCGGTGAGCAACAATGTCTTAAAAGTAATTTATCCAAAAATTTTAACTCTAGTTTTTTTCTAAATGCCTACAGTTTCACTAGAAATATTATTCACCAACCCTACCATCATCCCATTACATAAAAATATATACCTGCTAAACGATAGGGTTAAGACCTTTCTTAATACATTTGTGTCAGGGTCATTGGAGCTATGGTCTTTTGCTAATATTTAGAGGGGATTAATCATAATAATTACAGAGTACAAAGTGAATAGTGTTTTTATCTGATTTAATAATGGCAAAGTGAAAAGCTTTTCTGTCATTCTCAGTATTGTTTATTTTACATTAGGCAAAAATATCAACAAAAAAAGAGAAACAGCATTTATTAAGCATATACAGTGTATCAGATGCTGTGAGATATGTTAAATACAGTATTTCTAATTTGCACTATTGAATCAAAGGAGTTGATACTCAAGAAATTGAATCAACATCTTGAAATCAAAGCAAAATTTTAATTCACATCTCTTGAATTACAAGTCATGCACCTTCTCTTGAACTCTTATAGATTATTTCCATATTGAAAATCATTTAAAAATCATTGTTAAAGGTATAAATGAAAAAATAAATTGTGATGTAGAATGGAGGTTGGGCCCCTGAAAGTCTATGTAACTTCTAAGTTTCATCAGACCAGTTATTTGATGCAAACTTTCTTTATAACTGAAACTATAAATGATCTATGTCAGAGAAAATAGAACATGTAGCTTAAGTGGGAGTATGAAGAAACAGAGAGAAAGATAATCCCTGAAATAAGTGTAATGGTAATATGGAAAACCAGGTTGCACTCATAAGCTCATTTCTGCCTGTAGGAACAGAAGAATACATTATTAAAGCAAGTTAAAATTGTCTCGATTGGCTCCCAGTAAATGGTTGCATGATAGCAATTTCAAGACATCCTTGACATTAAATGCAGAGGAGGTGGCTAAACTTAGAAAAAATGAGTGGGAATCAGGAGTTAGGAAAGTAGGGTCACAATATATAAAAAGTAAATAATTAACAAAGGGATCGTGGATTCGATTCTTATCCAGACATAAAATTCTGAACTGATGATCTGCTGACCCAGAGAAGTGATATGAGTGGCTAAGAAGTAATGGCATGGTGGGGAGACATTCCAGTTGTAGGAGGAAGAGAAACTAGCCCATGACTTCAGTGTAGGAGAACAGTATCAGATGTAGAACTAGATAGAACTAGGATTCCTCTCACTGTTTACTCACATAAATTCAAGGCTCCCCAAAATAAACAACCAAAGTTGTTTCAGTAATAGCAAATGTAAATGCCATTAAATGAGTCTACTGTTGCCAAATTTGGCTGTATTTTGCTAAGTCTGGGATTGCATTCAGTCCTTTTCGTCTTCCCTTTATGCTCATAAATACCCTTTGAAGTATAAATTATTGTTCTCATCTTATAAATGAACACACTTTCCCCAGAGCTATTCAGACCATAATTGTCAGAAGCAAGATTCAAACCCACATCTTTGTGACTTTGCATCTCTTTCCTTGACTATTACTACCAATTCCCTTTCTTACTAAATCTCTAATAAAGACAACAGAACATTTGGTAGATATAAGTTGAATTCAAGTCCCAATATCTGAACAGGAATCAAGATCCTTAAAGCACAGGAGACATGGGCACAATTTGTCAAGATGGAAAATGTGGGAATGTTTAGGAAAATCAGCCATAATACAGTTTGAGGAGATTTTTGCTAT
The DNA here is from genome assembly GCF_009828535.3 of Hylobates moloch. Lineage (NCBI taxonomy): Eukaryota > Metazoa > Chordata > Mammalia > Primates > Hylobatidae > Hylobates > Hylobates moloch. Next base: position 97,094,646 of record NW_026652281.1, read on the forward strand.
TATTATTACTAATATTTATCTTCTATCTACACATTGGGCCCGGGAAAAAGAAATTGGGAATATATGGGATTATTTTATATATGGATTGCAGGAAATCAATAAATCCTGAATACCTATGATAGTTCAAGTGCTGGAGTGTTTGCTTTGAAATTACATGTATTTAATCCACTGAGAATTATGAACTCTTATCCCATTTCACAGATGAGGAAACTAGGATTCAAAGACACTTTGTTCAAGGTCCCACTTCTTCTTCAAGGAAAACTAGGACATTCTGTTTTCCAAGCCTAAGCTCTTTCTACAACTGGGGCTCATTAGCTAGGATAAGGACAAGGACAGCAGGGAGTTGTGCCGATGGCTGAATCATTGTACTGCCCCCCTGTTGCTAGTGTGACAGTCATTGGAAATTGTTTGTAGGCTCTGGAGGAGTGGAAAAAGGCCATGACATGACAATTAGAACCTGTCTGATAAATGTTGATCCCAGAACTCTAAGAACCTAGCAATTTCAACCATCCACCTTGGCTCTTTGAATATATTTATGGCATTTTTGTTTTGGGAAGCACAACATAAACAGGTAATGGCAATAATAATATAATTAAAAATAAATTGTCATTAAATCATCATCAGATGGGTCAGATACCCAATGAGAAGTTGGAAATAGATTGAACTATACATAATTATCACCACAAATACATACAAAGACAGAATGCAAGATTTGAGTGTAAAAGGAGTGGATGAATTTTAAAATATTTCAATAATGGAAAAGTTGGTCTGACTCTAAGATTTATATAAATGTGAAGGAGGGTGATATCAGAGGTGTCTGAATCAGAGCAACTCCATCTTGAATAGGAGAAGGGTAAAATAAGGCTAAGACCAACTGGGCTGTACTCCCCGACAGGCATTCTAAGCCACAGGATGAAATGGGGGGTCAGCACAAGATACTGGTCATAAAGGCCTTGTTGGTAAAAGAGGTTTCAGTAAAGAAGCCAGCTAAAACCCAGCAAAACCAAGATGGTGACAAGAGTGACCTCTTGCCATCCTCAATGCTACACTCCCACCAGCACCATGACAGTTTAAAAATGCCATGGCAACATCAGGAAGTTACCCTATATGGTCTAAAAAGGGGAGGCATAAATAATCCACCTCTTGTTTAGCATATAATCAAGAAAGAACCATAAAAATGGGCAACCAGCAGCCCTTGAGGCTGCTCTGCCTATGGAGTAGCCATTCTTTATTCCTTTACTTCCTTAATAAACTTGCTCTCACTTTATGGACTCACTTCAAATTCTTTCTTGTGTAAGATCCAAGAACCCTCTCTTGGGATCTGGACCTGGATCCCTTTCCAGTAACAGTTATAGTTGCATGTGAGGAAGCGGGCACCACCTGTTTGGGTCTTTCTGCCATTTCTACCTGGGAATATTGTAAATATCTTGTTTTCATGTCAGGTACACTACAAATGTAGAAGAAATTATAAACTGTTTTTTTTTTTTTATATCTTTGAATAATAAAATTCTATAACTAACTCCTCTAGTTTTTAGTCCGTGCCTACAATGAAACATTTTATTATGTTTTGGCCTACATATTAGTAAACTAACAGTAAAAGATAAAGAAAGTACAGGTTATTTCATGTGAACTTTTCAGAAAGCCAAAGTCGCTATTTGGTATTTCATATATAATAATCTCCAAGCTTTACAGTTGCCATGAATCATGCAGTCACTGAGACTGCATTTCTGAAGTTCATCACCATGATGATGGTAAACTATAAATATATGCTATCCAGATGAAACGACCTTTGCAAAATTGTAAAAGTGAGAGAAAGCTAATATAGTTAAGCACATCTTGTTTCTAACCTCATAAGCTTACTGCCTGTGTTCATACCTGCATGTAGGTCAAGCTAACTATGGGAAGAATTTATAGCTAAAGCAAGGATGATCATCTTCTTGAAACTAACACCCTCCTTGTTTTGGTAGGGACCAAAACTACTTTTTGTAAGGCTAATAAAAGGCCACAAGGTTAGAATTATGATACGGCCTGAACTTTGCTAAATAGGCACAGTTAAACCATAACCTGCCACTGCTTGTTTAGCTTGCTTTCTATAGTCCTTACCACTCTGGAGTCATGTAACCAGATGTCCTAAGATTTGTAACTATCCTAACTGCTCCTATAGATAATATCACTATTGTGAAACCTGAAGAACTAGCATTTAAGATATTTTTTCAGATTTAGAATTTTGGCAGACTAAGGGTTGCCACCTAGATCTGTGACCCACACTAGGCTACTGACTCAACTGATCCTATGACCCCAGGAACTGATTCAGCTGCAGGAAGACCATTTCAAGAACCCCGTGATTTCATCCCCAGCCAATCACTTGTCTCAGTACCCCCAGGCTCCTATTAAGGCACCCTTAAAAACTCTAGCCTCTGAATTCTCAGAGGCTCTTTCTCTGCTGAAACTCCTGCTGCTCTTGGTGCATTGGCTTTTCCAGGCAGTGGGCAAAAAGAATCTGTTAGAAAATTACACAGAGGACTCTTGCCTGGAAGCTATTAGAAGACTCCTGAGTGGGGCCTGATCCACCATATTGCTGCATTTCTTTTTTTTTTTTTTTTATTCTCACAAAAACAAGTAATACTGATAAATGTGCCTAATGTTCTTAACCCCAAGTTTTTGATACGCTTCATGTAACCTAGTCTTCACCTCTGCAATGAGGAAGAATAGTGTTTAGCATCGGTAACAATATCTTTAAAGTCTCTTTTAGAAATCCAGGATATAAATGTGTCTAAATAAACTAGTGACACATTTTTTTCTATTCTTTCATGTTTTCTCCATTTCTAGAGCACTTGGACATTTTTTCCCCACAGGGAGGTGACCCTAGTGGTAGGCAGAATTGACTGACAACCTAAAGCTAAAGAACCACCCCTACAAGTTCTAAAGATTCAAACTGTTGACTGGGCACAGTGGCTCATGCCTGTAATCCCAGCACTTTGGGAGTCTGAGCAGGCCGGTTACTTGAGGTCAGGAGTTCGAGACCAGCCTGGCCAATATGGTGAAACCCCGCCTCTACTAAAAATACAAAAATCAGCCAGGCATGGTGGCATGTGCCTTTAATCCCAGCTACTCATGAGGCTGAGGGATGAGAATTGCTTGAGCCCTGGAGGCAGCGGTTGCAGTGAGCTGAGATAGTGCTACTGTACTCCAGCCTGGGAAACAGAGCAAGACTGTAAAAAAAAAAAAAAAAAAAAAAATTCAAACTGTTGAGAACACTAAAGAATTTCACATTTCCACATTTAGCAGAGAAAGCTTAGGATCCATGCTAGTATCTGGGTAGTATTCAGAATTATCTTGGTTAGAGAACAGAGAGAAAATTAAATTATTAAACTTATCTCACTAATTAGTGTCTCGTAACCTGTGTCTTATTTGATCAAGATTATCAAAACCCAAAGAGGACTTTGCAAGTAGAAAGGAGGTAACCTCAATTATGCAAGTTTTCCCTAGGTGTAACAGCCAATGTCCAAACAAGAAAAATTATACTACTCTGAATTTCTAAAACAGAGATAAATAATGGAGGAAAATATTTACTCAGTTGAAATTGCCTTCACAAAAATTACGACACTGTAAACAATTTGATATAGGAAAATTACAAACATGAAAGAAATCTGACCTAATGGATTCTATCTTGCTTTTAAACTCCAAGCTGCCCTTATTGATTCTTGAGCATAAGTCAAGCTAACTTTGGAAGGAATTTAGTTTATAGATTAACTTTAAAACAAAAATGATAACAGCCTTTTTCAGAAACAAACCTCCTCCTTCTTTGAAGACCAGCTGAAACTGTCTTTGGAAAACAGGTAAGCCACTATATTAGAAACTATGGCACAGGAGTCATGTAGCCAGAAACCACAATATTCCTAACCTTCCCAATTGCTCTTATAGATAACATCAATATTATCAAAGCTAAGTTTTATGTTTGAGATATTTTTCAGACTCTGCAATCTCATGGACCAGCTGACACCACCCAGACCAATAAACTGGCTCAACTAGTTTTGTGATCCCACCCGGAAACTGAAAATACCAAGAAGACAGATTCAACTCCCTTCAACTAATCCCCAACCCAATCAATTAGTATTCCCCATTCCCTAGCCACTCCCTCACTAAATTATTCTTAAAAATCTATAGTCTCTAAATTTTACAGAGGCTAATTTGAGTAGTAAACTCCAGTATTCTGCTTAGCTGACTCTGTGTTTATTCATCTCTTTCTCCATTGCAACACTGCTTTCTCAGTAAATTGGCTGTATCTGGGTAGTGGGCAAGAAGAACTCATTGGGCAACGATACAGTTGATAAAACTTACAAAGCCAAATTGGAGATGATCGGTGTGTCAGATTCTAGCAACAGAAGGCAGCTTCTATTATTCCAAGATTAAAAGAAAATAAAAAGAAGTGTATTAGCACACCAGTGGAAAATGACCAGGTGGGTCATTCAGTGGGAATGAGAGCCATGGAGGAAATGTGCTACTGCTACAGAAGCTTGCTGATGAAGACAAGAGAGATAAAGACCCTGGCTTTTTATTTTCTAAATTTCTAAATTTTAAATAAATGTTTTATTTATAAATAATTTTATATTTACAGAAAAGTTTAAAGATAGTATGAATAGATCCCACCTAATCTTCACCCAGTTTCCCCTGATGCTAACAAATATGCTACATTAGTATTAACTCATCTTCAGACTTTATTTTGATTTCACCAGTTTCCCACTAATGTTATCTTACTGTTTCAGGATCCAGAGGAGGCTATCATAGTGCATATAGTTTTTATTTACTTTTGTTTTCACTTCTCCTGATTGAGATTTCCAGTGATTGAAACCAGGCAGAGACCAGCTGATGGAAGAGTTTGGAAATTGGAAAATGAAGCCTGTAGAGATAAATTCACCTATAATGCAGAGGACAGGACAGGACATAACTCTCAGGATAAACAGGCATAAGATTACTACATCAAGTTATACTCTTTCCTTTTTTGAAGTTTTAAATAGACCATACTTATATCACTAAAGCCACACCTACATTATTAATCATCAGTACAGCAGCCTTGAAAGTTAGGTATCACTGTACTTAGGTCACAGAACCACTAATAAATAAAAAACAAAACAGTCAGAATTTAACCACAAGTTTATTTGGCACTTCCCAGTTGTTATGTTGAAGTTCTGAAATTAGTATAATTGTTCCTTCACACTATAACCAGACATCAAATTTCATAGGCCGTACTAAATATATCATTGTTCTATAACTATAATTAAATCTAGATAAATTCCTGCAATTCTCAGATACCTGGTTCATTCACCAACAAAATGAGAGGAACTTCCTGTGACCTTAAAGTTCTTACTTCAAACAGAGATAAAGGCTGTCCAAATTATGTTTATTTTTCAACAGTGTCCAAAGTTCAACTAGGAGTTGACGTTTTCACTGTCTGTCCTGCTGGGTGAAGTGATTATATACCATGTTCAGACAGATAGTCTTGAATGGCTCACCTTGGTCATTCAAGATGTATATATCAGAAGTGAATTTGACCCCTTTGCAAAAGAAGAAGCAAAAATGTAAACATGTTATGGGATCATGAAGCTTAATTCATTTGTTAACTTACCCAAAATGTGCTAGCATCACATTGATTCTCTGCATTCAAGTAATCATCTACTGGATCAAAGCATCAGGACAACAGTAATGGAAAAAGGCAGAAATAAGTAGAAGGGACTGCTTTGTCTGTGGTTAACCACATATTGTATTTTTGCTGTTCTGTATCCATTTTTGTTGAATCCAATAAAGTTTTCATTTTTAGTGCCCAAGCCTTGAAATTGTTATGTTTGTTCCAAGCAAACCACAAAGCATTGAAATCAATTCCCATAGCTTGAGAGACATGACATTTTTATGTATAGACTTTTCAAATGTTTAATGGGCCAAGGTGGTGACTTAAAATCTCATCTTCATTACATCTCCCCCAACCCTTGCTTGTAATCATCATGTAAAATAGACAAAAACCAATGAGGAAAATATAGTAATGAATAACAACGCTACACTGAATGGGTTCCAGCTCAACTTCCAGGACTGCTGCTAAAGTTTCCAAATCCCCTACAAGTCATTAGAGGTGTCACTGAGTGTCAAGGGTCACAGGTCCTAGAATACATTAGTTGCCTACTTCCTTCCTCTTTCTCATAACATTTCAGTTTAGTACAGATATTTTTCTCACCCAAGCAGTTCAGCCTTTCTTTAAAGAGGTTCAACCTTATTATTTGAAGTCAATTATGATATTCTTACATGCTCTGACAGTGACTGGTTTAGTAACATACATAGACACAATTCTCCCCAATGAGAAAACATGACAGAGACTCTGAAAAAAGGGATTTTACTCAGTACAAAGCTGCTTTTCTTCCACTTGGATTTGTCAGATCTGCATATGACAACTATGATTGCTGCATCCCTCTTGAAATCATGAAGGCAGCCAGCCAAAGATCAACACAGAATGGCAAATGAGAAAAATGTGAAGACTATATCTGTAATGATGCTTTCAGTATCTTAATTCACAAGATGTAAGAGAGCCCTAGAGTTGGCTGAATGCGAACATAAATGTTTTTGATCTTTATGTTTCATAGATTTTGAATTTCTGGTTGGTTGTGGTTGGTACTTTATTACATAATGTAAAGAAAGGCATCTAATACAGTGTCTGACACATAGTACGCTTTTAATAAGTCTTGGTTCTCTTCCCTGTTTTCCTTACTGAACACCAGGCTACTCCAGTCCAGGTCATATCATTCCTGGACCTTACAAGAGTAATCAAAATTGTGTGTTTGAATAAATGTCCTGGGAATTGGATTGCAGAGATATAAGAAATGAAATATATATTCGAAGGGAGCTTTACTTCTTTCTGCCAGGGAAAGAGGAACTCATTTCTAGGAGTTTCTCTTCATTAACTATGAAACTTCAACATCAATATAGAGTGTAAGAAAAAGAGAGGAAACAAAGCAAATCACACAAAACTTCCAAAGAAGGCAATGAAAAAGAGAAAGGACACACTGCCTCAATAAGAATGACAATTACAGGAAATTTATTATGTGCAATTACCTGTTCCCTGCTTACAGACACTAGTCTGAGAGCATCTCCATTTATTCCCACTTACTAATGTCAGAACGGTAATTTTCACTTGTCCTCTTCCCTTCCTTCACGAATGACCCCTTTTGCCTGACTGTTGACTTCCCTCTCCCTGTTGTTCCACTAATGGCATTCTATAGAATATCTTGACAGAGATATTTGGCATGACTGGAAGGCCAGTAGACTCACTGTGATTTCCAATCTCTCTTAGCAATTTGCTCCTCAACCTTCCAGTGACATGACCAGCCCAGGTCAGTACTTATTGCCTTGCTCTAAGTGGAGACACAGTTCTGTTTTCTGGCCTAGTGTCATTATTGGAATTGGATGTCTAATCCAGAGGATGGACCACTGTTATTTGTCATAAACAAAGACCTTCTTGTTTGAGAGACTCAATTTTGTTGGTGATTTACTGCACTGACTTTGAATACCAAATTTCTAGCTGTGTTCCAAAGTGCTAGTATAGTTTGTGAAAAGACATGTCACAATGGTGCCCAAACAAGGCTACAATGAACAGAATTTGCCTGTTTCCAAAGCAACAAGGAGTGTTGTTACTTCTTTTAGCCCTTTCTGTATAATTACATGCACAAATAGTTCAACTGCCCCATTCTCCATTTTTGGAGGTTGATGAATTTAACTGACTAGATTCTAGAATAGTAAAAATGGCTTTGGAAGAAATCTTAAGTAATGACATGGGACTGGCAAAACATTTTGTTAGGCCACTTTTCCTAATATTTTCTGTTGGAGGTGTTTGGTGATTTTAATATAAGATCTCAGAAGAAATATCTTGCTGTGTATGGCCTCCCTCCTGTGTTTGACTATCTCTGTCTTCATTTTAAAATTGGATGCAATGTTTATGTCTTACCTGGAGAAAATTTTCTGGGAGATTGTTTCAACCTCTGCACACAACTGAGGAATTTAGAAATATAGGTATCTGTGGCTGTAGCTCAGAACGTTTTCTGGGGAAATCTGAAAGTAAGAAATTTTAATATCTGTAGTCAGACAAATTTAGGTAAAAAATCTGGATCAGACTTTTTAATAATCTACAAAATTCAGATTATTCGCTGAATAAACTTGAGCAAGAGTCACAATTTCAAACACCCCTGTCCCTGTATTCTAGATTACAAATCTAACTATCCTAAAGTTTGTTATTAGAAGTAAATTACTTAATCAGACTCTGGCACTCATGATAGTGGACATTCAAAATATGTTACATATAAAAGACCCTTGGCCGGGCGCGGTGGCTCACGCTTGTAATCCCAGCACTTTGGGAGGCCGAGGCGGGCGGATCACGAGGTCAGGAGATCGAGACCACGGTGAAACCCCGTCTCTACTAAAAATACAAAAAATTAGCTGGGCGTGGTGGCGGGCGCCTGTAGTCCCAGCTACTCGGAGAGGCTGAGGCAGGAGAATGGCGTGAATCCGGGAGGCGGAGCTTGCAGTGAGCCGAGATTGCGCCACTGCACTCCAGCCTGGGCGGCAGAGCGAGACTCCGTCTCGGGAAAAATAAATAAATAAATAAATAAAGACCCTTAAGTTAAAGTAAAAAAACTTCTGGGAACGCTTTCCAAGTAATTTATATTTTTCTTGGAAGGAATCCATGGGGAAAAGGTATATACAGAGGATACCTTTCTAAACTATAAACTACAAGAAAAATAATTATTAAAAATTATAAAAGAACACATAATTATCCCCTAATCTATTGAGTATTAATATATGGAAGAGCCACCTCTTTGGATAAAATGAATTTGAATGCAGGAGGACTAACAATTTTTACCCTGAGGTCCTGGGTATCATCTAGGTGTACTGCATGCACAATTGTGTGAGCCTTTTTAGATAATATAGCATGTACATGTTGTTAAATGTTATATGTACAATGAGTACTATTTTTGCATAATTACCTTGGGAACTTTTAATTAAATATATATACATGTATTTTGAGACAGAGTCTCGCTCTGTTGCCCAGCCTGGAGTGCAGTGGCACTATCCAGGCTCACTTCAACCTCTGCCTCCCAGGTTCAAGCAATTCTCCTGCCTCAGCCCCCAGATTAGCTGGGATTACAGGCACATACCACCATGCCTGGCTAATTTTTGTGTTTTTAGTAGAGAGGGGGTTTCACCACTTTGGACAGGCTGGTCTTGAACTCCTGACCTCAGGTTATCCACCCACCTCAGCCTCCCAAAGTGCTGGGATTACAGATGTGAGCAACCGCACTTGCCAACTTTTATTTAAGTATAATTTTAATAGAGTAAAATTTATTGTTTTAAGTTTTGACAAATACATACAATTGTGAAACATCATGATATAAAACAGTTTCAGTAGCCCCCCAATTTCCTCTTGCTTTCCTTTGAGGTCAACACTCCCCTTCCCCCACCATTAATCACTGTTTTCTGTCTTTATCTTTTGCTTCTTCTCAGAATTTCATAAAAATGGTGTTTACACTATGTAGCCTTTGTATCTGGCTTTTTTCTTGTAGGACAATAAACATGAGATTCATCCATGCTATTTCCTGTGACTGTTGGTTTTTTATTTTTATTTCATTTTAATAGTAGAGTAGCATTCCATTGTATGGATATTCTGTCTGTTGAAGGATATTAGAGTTGTTTTCAATTTTGGACAATTGTGAATAAAACCATTATAAATAATTGGATAGAGATTTCTGTGTAAACATTTGCTTTTATTTTACTTTAGTAAGTGCCTAAGAGTGGGAATGCCAGGTTATTAGTAATTGTGTGAAAGATGCTGTCATTATTAATTTTATATCAACTTGGCTGGGTCATGGTGCCCGGATATGTGGTCAAAACCTGTCCTGGATGTTTCTGTGAGCCTGAAATCAACATTTAAATCAGTGGACTTTCAGTGGATCGTCTTCCATAATGTAATTTGTCTTCTTCCAATCAGTTGAAGGCCTGAGTAAAACAGAAGACTACTCTCACCAGAGCCAAGGATAATTAATTATTCAGCAGATGACCTTCAGACTCAAACTTCAATATTGGCTCTTTCCTGAGATTTTAGCCTGATGGCCTTTGGACTTGAACTACAGCACATTCTCTTTTCTGGTTCTGCAGCCTACCAGCCCACCCTGCAGATTTTGGACTTGCCAGCCGCCATAATTGTGTGAGCCAATGCTTTAAATCATTTTCTCTATACATACACATACTTTTGGTTATATTTCTCTGAAGAACTCTGACTAATAGAGTTGCTGTACCACTGTGTATTACTATGCACATACAGTGTAGAGAATTCCAGTTGTACCATATCCTTGTCAGCAGTTGGTATTATCAGTGTGTTTTGTTTCTAAAGCAAACTATTACAAAATATATGTAATGGTATCTCATTGTGGTTATGGCTATTTTACAACCCTGCAGATTATAGAATTATAATTCATTATAAAGCAATAATACTGAATATAAAGACTTTAAACTTTCATAGCATTGAGTAGTTTACCAAGTATGCTCACTGTATTATAGTATTCATTCTTACAGGTCAATGGCACTAGGTACTTGATTTTTATTTTATTTTATTTTATTTTATTATTTTATTTTTTTGCAATAGGATCTTGCTGTGTGTCCCAGGTTAGAGTACAGTGGCATCATCATGGCTCACTGCAACCTCAAACTACTTGGGCTCAAGCATTCTCCCACCTCAGTCTCCCGATTAGCTTGGATTACAGGCACATACCACCACAGCCAGATAGTGTTTTTTATTTTTTTATTTTTTAGATAGGAGCTCTTGCTATGTTGCTCAGGCTGGTGACAATTCATCTTTTTATCCCTAGGACAAAAGTGTGCTTTGTTGTCAGAAGTTGCTTAAGACTTTTTTGTGAAGTGAGTAACACTGTTCGTAGGTACAATTATTAGTCCTATTCTACAGATGACTACACATGACTTTATAGATTTCATGTCCCTTACCAAAGTTGAGATAACAAGTTATAGAACTAGGAATCAAACTTTATTTTCTTCTCTCCAAAGACTATAGCTTGCACTCTTGGTACTAAACCACACTCTGTGCTGTAATATTTGTAGTGAAGCTCACATCAGTTATCATGTATTATCTATCAGATCATTAAAGTCTAGAGTGTCTTGCTTTTTCTTTTTGAAATAAAATGTATATAACAAGTTTCTCGCTTTAACATTTAAGACAGGTGCAGAATGTAAGAATGATTTCCGGGAGAGTAACCATGATAGCTACATCACCAGATGAAATAAATTTTCAGCTCCATTATAATCTTATGAGGCCACCATCCTATATGTGGCCTATCGTTGACCACAATGTTGTTAGATGGTGCATGACTATATGTATAAAGTTTCACTGTGATACCCTATCTCTATATAAATGTCATTGTAATACTCCAAAAATTGAATGGTGCTAATTTTCCAGTAGCCCCATTCCTATAAACAGTGAGTGACCATAGTGAACTGAATAAGCTCCTCCACATACTACTTAGAAGGAATAATGTATCAAGTTGTTTCTCCTGCCATGCAAGAGCTGCATATGGCTTACTGCCGCCTGGACTCTGTTGTTATGAGCATTTTGTAAAGGTCTCAAGGTCTGAGCAATGTTTTGTGTTATCTGAAGGATGTATCAAAACTGAAGCAGATGTGTTCCCCATGGGGTGCTTATCTAAGGAGGCTTTGGATAAAATTGAGGCTATGCACGTGTGTGTGTGTGTGTGTGTGTACTGGGCAGTTGGAGAAACATGGTGCAGTCTTTGTGTATTTGTATGACTGTGTCAAAGTTGTTCTGATAAAGTACATACACTAGAATTATTTGAGCCTAGAAGGCTGGGGTATCAAGAGCAAAACAGATGTTGCAGAAATAAATATGAAGAAAAAATACGTGAACCTGATAAATCACTACCAAAGCCAGTTCAACTGGGATCTAATTATTCACCAAGGCAATTTCCAGAGCAGACAGGATTATCCCAAGCATGCTTCCCATAGAAATTTCAACTAAAGAGCTTAGAATGGATACAGAAGTAGACGGTAGACTCAGTATGAAACATGATGAACGTTAATAAAACCATTTTCAGAGCAATATGGAGTTATTCTGTATCAAGGATTCTAAAAATGTCATAGTCTTAACCTAGTAAATTCTTTTTAAGACATCTATATAAATAAATCACCATATACAGTGTGAAAAATACATATATACACACAGAACAAGAAAGGACTAATTTATGATAATATACTCATAACACAGACAATGGAGCAAGCATCCATTATTGGATGTTTTAGTTAACTAAATTTTGGTAAATTTAGTGTATAAAATATTATAGTAGTGTATATATTTTGTTTATGTTAAAATATCATAAAGCCATTGCAAATATTATATATTAGATTAAAAGTTTAGAACAAAGCATTATATAATGCATGTATTAATAATCAGCTGTGTTAGAACTATGCATAATGTTATATGTATTAAAAGAAAACACTGATCTCAACTTTGGTTTGCTAAGAGTGATTTATCTTTTTTTTATCTCTTTTGGCTTGTAAATAGTAATATGGAATTTACATCTATGTTATAGTGAAGAAAACTTAAAATGCAATCTATAAAACAAAAATAAAAGAATAGTGATCCGGTGAAAAAAATGTAAAAATGTTCATTAAATTATTTTGAATCACATGTAAACAAATCTAATTATTAACTGCCAAGAAAGCATCAGAATAGCCTTAGGTGATCGATAGCCCTTACTATCTTCTAGAATGAAGAGAGAGGGAAGAGGAAGCATTTAAGAAAATGCACAAGAAAGAAATGTGAGGAGAGGAGAAAGGCTTGAACATTGCTAAATAATCCTACCAGAGAATTTAATGACCTAACAGCAGCATTTCTTCCACCATCCATGATCAAGAAATGAGGGATTATAAGAAAAAGTAATCCTCCTAATTTATCTTTGACAAATTTCATCTTAAGTGAGACTTGGGTTATTATTATTTTTATTTTGTTTGGGGAGTGGGGGTTCCACAGGAAGCAAGGACAGGATTGAGGTTCGAAACCTGTGCTAAAAGAGGCTTCCTGAGTTCTAGCCTATTCCTCATCTTTTACTCATGTTAAAAATCACAAGGATCAGTCCATCATTGATGGGCATTTGGGTTGGTTTCAAGTCTTTGCTATTGTGAACAGTGCCGCAATAAACATACCTGTGCAAGTGTCTTTATGGTAGAATGATTTATAGTCCTCTGGGTGTATACCCAATAATGGGATTGCTGGGTCAAATGGTATTTCCAGTTCTAGATCCTTGAGGAATTGCCACACTCTCTTCCACAATGGTTGAACTAATTTACACTCCCACTAACAGTGTAAAACTTTCCCTATTTCTCCACAGCCTCACTAGCATGTGTTGTTTCCTGACTTTTTAAAATTGCCATTCTAACTGGCATGAGATGGTATCTCATTGCGGTTTTGATTTGCATTTCTCTAATGACCAGTGATGATGAGCTTTTTTTCATATGTTTCTTGGCCACATAAATGTCTTCTTTTGAGATGTATCTGTTCATATCCATTGCCCACTTTTTGATGTTTTTTGTTGTTGTTTGTTTTTTTCTTGTAAATCTGTTTAAGTTCCTTGTAGATTCCAGATATTAGCCCTTTGTCAGATGGACAGATTGCAAAAATTTCCTCCCATTCTGTAGGTTGCCTTTTCACTCTGATGATAGTTTCTTTTGCTGTGCAGAAGCTCTTTGCTTTAATTTGATCCCATTTGTCAATTTGGCTTTTGTTGCAATTGCTTTTGGTGTTTTAGTCATGAAGTCTTTGCCCATGCCAATGTCCTGAATGGTACTGCCTAGGTTTTCTTCTAGGGTTTTTATGGTTTTAGGTTTTACATTTAAGTCATTAATCCATCTTGAGTTAATTTTGTATAAAGCATAAAGAAGGAGTCAAGTTTCTGTTTTGTGCGTATGACTAGCCACTTTTCCCAGCACCATTTAATAAATAAGAAATCCTTCCCCTATTGCTTGTTTTTGTCAGGTTTGTTGAAGTTCAGATGGTTGTAGATGTGTGGTGATATTTCTGAGGTTTCTCTGTTCCATTGGTCTATATATCTATATATCTATTTTGGTACTAATACCATGCTGTTTTGGTTACTGTAGCCTTGTAGTATAGTTTGAAGTCAGGTAGCATGGTGGCACATATATACCATGGAATAGTATGCAGCCATGAAAAACAATGAGTTCATGTCCTTTGCAGGGATATGGATGAAACTGGAAGCCATCATTCTCAGCAAACTAACACAGTAACAGAAAACCAAACACTGCATGTTCTCACTCATAAGTGGAAGTTGAACAATAAGAACACATGGACAGGGGGAGGGGAACATCACACACCAGGGCCTGTTGCAGGGTTGGGGGCAAAGGGAGGGAGAGCATTAGGACAAATACCTAATGCATGCGGGGCTTAAAACCTAGATGACGGGTTGATAGCTGCAACAAACCACCATGGCACATGTATACCTATGCAATAAACTTGCACATTCTGCACATATATTCCAGAAATTAAAGTAAAATTTAAAAAATTTGAAAAATTTTTGAAAAGAAATAAGTCAATCTGAAAAGACTACATACTATACTATTTCAACTACATGACATTCTGGAATAGGCAAAATTATGGAAACATTAAAAAGACCAGTGTTATCAGGGATTTGCTGCAGAGAGAAAGGGAGAGATGAACCAGCATTTTTTGGGGGCAGTGAGACTATTCTGTAATGGTGGATAAATGTCATTACACATTTGTCAAAAGCTCTAGTATATACAACACAAAGAGTCACCTTACCATATAGGACGGATTTTAGTTAATAATAACGTATTGACATTGGCTCATCAATTGTAACAAACATGCCACACTAAGGTAGGATGCCAACAGAATAAACTGTAGGTGAGGCAGAGGGGAGTGAGGGGTATACGGAACTGTACTTCTGTAAATCTAAAACTTCTTTAAAAAATAAAGTCTAGTAGTTAAAAAAGAATGCACTAATAAAGAACAATATGAATGAAAAAATCACAGGGATCAGATAAATGTCTTCTCTGACTCATTCTTAGTGTTATTTTGCAAATTACATTATGAATGTGAGTTTCAGAAATGTAGTGGGTTCCTACTGCAGGGTTTTTCCAGACATCCAAATGTACACAGCCCATCACTGGGTTGTGGTGACTGGACTTACTCTTAGGAAAGAGTTAACAGAAACCTTTGTCCGGAAGTGGGCCTTCAAGTACCACAGAAAGATTTTAAATGGGGTTTGAAGTTGCCCAATTACGGCTTTCAAATGAATCAAAGACGAAGTCTCGTAATCTTCTTAGAACATGGTCTGAGGCTCTTTGGCGGGAAGAAGATGAGAACAAAGAGCAACCGCTTCTCTATATGGATTATTAAGAAATAGCACCGGACATCACAGACATCGGAGTAAACAAGCTCTGTTCATCCCTTGTCTTGATTTGCTTTTTGGTTTTGTTTTTGTTTTTTGCAAATCAATCCAGAAAGTGCACAAAAGGCTTTTACTTCAAGGGAGTTGAAAGAATGTCCTTTGCCTCTTTGTTGCATTTGGCCTTTGTTCAGTGGACAATCAAAGAAGCAGAGATTTTTTTTTTCTTCCTGAGCATTAAATTTCATTTCTCTAAAATAACTGCTAAAAATTTAAATCTCTGAAAAATAGGTCTAAAGAAACTTAAGTTTTGTTTTTGTGAATGTAATTGTAAATCCTAAGTATCTGTATAGATTCCAAGTATAATGGCTTCAAAACATGAACAAACTCTCCCCAACCAGAATGGCCAGCTTGTTTTGCATATTTTCTGGGTGAAAACTGCCTTATGTATTAGAAGAAGCCGACAATTACCATACAGAGAGGGAATGTCTATCTATTCTTTGAAGCCATATCTTACATAAAACTTGCCTTTTAAAAGGAGTAATAATTTCAGTGGAGTGACCTTTCCCTGTCCCAAACCTCCCCATGGCTTTGTTTGCCTCCTAAGACATTTTATTTGACCCTATGATTTAATACCCATTTCTGAAGAAAAGGAAATAAATAATAAGCATTACATCACCATGTATATTATCAAGTATTGTCCTATAAATATACACATTCTGCCTCTCTCTCTGTCTTTTTTTTTTTTTTTTTTTGGAGTCGGTGGGGAGATCAAGCTAGGATTTTAACTCAGAAAGTCTAACTCTGCAACTTGCTTTGTTTTGTTTTGTTGTAGTTTGAAGTTTTCCCCCCAATTTTTTATTGTGGCCAAATACACAAAACATGAAATTTACAATCATAGCCATGTTTAAGTGTCCCATTCACAGTATTAAATTCATTCATGATGTTGTGCGGCCATCACCACCGTCCATCTCCAGAACTCTTTTCATCTTGCAAAAGTGAAACTCTGCACCCATCAAACAAAAAGCCCCCATTCACTTTTTCTTTATTCCCTGGCAACCACCATTCTACTTTTTAGCTCTATGATTTTGACTGCTCTAAGTACCTCAGACAAGTGGAACTACATAGTTTCTGTCTTTTTGTGACTGGCTTATTTCACATGGCATAATGTCCTCAAGATTCATCCATGTTGTAGCATGTGGCAGATTTTCTTTCCTTTTTAAGACTGTAAAATGTTATAGCTGCTATAAAAAAGTGTGTCTGTTCTTTAAAAATGTAAAAATAAAATTGCCATATGATCCAGCAATTCCACTCCGAGTGCATACCCAAATAATTGAAAGGAGGGTCTTAAATAGATATTTGTATACCCATGCCTATTATTCACATTAAAAAAAATGGAAGCAACCCAAGTGTCTATGGACAGATGAATGGATAAGTAAAACGTGGTATTTATATACAATGAAACATACATAGTCTCATAATTTTGATAACAAGTCCTGAGAAGTCTTAGCATCCCCATTTTACCAATAATGAAATCTCAGGGTTACAAAGTTTAACTCTCATAAAATCACATAACTAGTAGGTGTCAGAGTTGGGACTTGGACTAGTTCTATCTTTATCTGTAACAATAGCAATCATTTTACTCTTTTAATCTAAGGGTGGCAACTATGTCTTATATTCACAGATCCTATCATCTATATGTCAGTTCTGCCAGGATCTTTGCTATGGAAATACAAGCGGTGCAAAAAGATGAGATTTCCATACACTAAATGCTACTAAATACTAACAGAACACGGGAAGGCTTATACATATCTGTGTTTAAGTAAAGAACATGTAAATGTTGGAAGCCTGCACCACCCAATTTAATTGAGCTAAAATATAAATATTTTCTTACCCAATAGCTTATTAAATCACTTGTAAAAAAAGGCTGCTGTCATTTGCTTGTTTGTTTTTGAGTGATTCTCTTCTTGTGCTCTACTTAAAAAAAAAAACATGGTATAGCACAATGAGCATGGGATTTGGACAACACTTGATTTCGGCTGCAATAAATTAGTCACTTACTCTATGTGTATTTTTGTATAAGTTATTGTTTTGCCTTAATATTATTCACCTTACCTTCACATGAGAATGACAATAATTGCTTTACAGGGTTGTAATGAGTATTAAATGAGATAATGAATAAAAAGCAATTGATGCTGAATACATGAAAGTTTCACAGTTTATAAATTATAGGAACCTTTTGTACTAATTTTTAAGTACAATATAAAATTCCAGTTTTATGCTATTTTCAAATAATATGTCTCCTCTTGTAGTTTGAATAATCATGTTCTATATGTTCCTGGTGCCTGCTACAGTAAATATCACATAGGGGTTATTAAATTACTACTAAATAAATTTAGTATCACTAGACTTCAATATTGTCTTGAAAGGGGAAACTTTTGAGATAATGCCTCTATTGCCACCAAAATAACTATCTCTGTCCTAGTTATTTTTCCCCCATTGACTTTGACAAATCCATGCTGGGGTCATTAACTAACTACTTAGATTATATATCTCTTACTTTCTCTAAATTAAGGGGCTTTACTTTGGATCAGATTCTCCAGAAGCAGACCCTGAGATGAGAGTCATTTATTAAGACAGTGCTCCAAAGAGAAATAGATAAAATAACAGGGAAGACAGGAGAGAAAAAAAGAAGAAGCCAAGTAAGGATGAAATTTTAGGCACAGTCTCAGCCTCAGCCTAATACCTCGGTTAGCTCTGAAGTATAGATTACACATTAAAATTTGCCTAAACTCTCTGAGAGAAAACTGGGCGTTTATAGTCTTGAACCAGCCTCCTACTGGATTTGAGCTGCTACTGATTTAAGGAAGGGGGATTGTAAACAGTGAAACAATTATAATTTCTGTGCATGCATTCAGAAACAGCTTCAGTAGCCAATGACAGTCAGAGAAGAAGTTTGTAGGTACAAAATAGAAGACACACAGATTGCCAACAGGCACACAGATCAGGTGAGAAGGAACAGAGGAAACATGAACACAGCACTGATAGTCTCTACCACTGACCTCAAAACAGACCTCAGTTTGTTCCAGTATCTGTTTCGTGATTACCTATGGAAATTTCACGATGACAGTCCCAGACAAAGTTTAACACTAATGTGTTTTTCTTTTTTCCCCCTGTTAAAGCTCATCCTTTCAGGGAACAGATCAAACCCTGACAAGAGTGAAAAACTTTGGTGTGGAAATACATGGAGCTTTTGAAAATTTGCAGACTAGAACCATTCATCTGTCTAGACATACAGGTTTATACTAAGACCAAACCTGCTCACTTCCAGACTTCCTGGGCTGGTTCACATGCCAATGATACTCCTAACAAAATTCACATGGGTTTTCTTGGTTTTCAAAGTCTTTTTCCCTTTATCATCCTAACTGAGCCTCTCATAGTCCTGAGAGTCTGCCAGGTCAGGTATTAGTGGTTACATTTGGCAGCCAGGGAAACTCAAGTTCAGGGAGGTGATGTGATTTATTCAAGGTTGCAAAATAGTGAAGTGGATTTATCATCTTGTCTTCAAATCTAGTTTTCTTTCCTTTTATATGTTAGCAAGCACGAATGTCAGCTCAAAACATTATGTGTCCACAAATACAACTTCATAGTTTCTATAGCATTTTCATTTTTAGCTCTGATGCCAGTCCCCATAGACCAGTGAAATGGATCCAGTAAGACATAACTAACTTCACCTTCTGTACAGTCTGCCATGTCCCCATCATTTCCTCTCTGAAAATATTTAGCAGAGATTGGTGCACTGATGAATAATTATTTATATTCTTGTTGGTCATTAAGGTCTGTGATGGCAAAATCTTGATTGGATATGTTTTGTTGACTTTTTAAACCCTACTTCCTGTCTCCATGCCAGGCACAAGATAGATGCTCACTAGGAAATTGCTGTTGAATGAAGCAGTAGATCAAGGCCATAGCAGAAGATCAATAAACATTAGCTCTCATTCATCCCCTTATTTCCAAGCCCCAAGCCTGTTCCAATTTCTGTCTCATATTTATCTATGGATATTTTACCACTTCAGGTAATGAATCCTTCACCTAAATGTTACTTCTCGAGGTCATTTACAACAGTTTCATGAGGGACTAATATTCCTTGTCCTGGCCACTCTCTTCATGACTCAATTTGAGGGTATTTTTTTTCCTTTTTAATTGCAACTTTTATATTAGATACAGGGAGCACATGAATTTGTTGCATGGAAATATTGTGTGATGCAAATGATTGGATTATGAGTCCCAACACCCTAGTAGTAAGCATAGTACCTGACAGGTTGTTTTTTAACCCACCACTCTCCCAAGCAGTTTTCTTAATAAAGCTCTCTTTCATTCATTTATCATCCCATTAACAGAGGGTAGGGTCAGGGGTTAGAAAGTAAAACAGCAACCAATGACTGGGTTATATATATAGAGAGAGAGGAATGTCTAACTATCAGTGACACACAGAATAGGATTTTTCTTATATCCATTTCATGTATAATAATAGTTTACCTATTATATAGCAGAGAGAATGGCACCATGCTGACTTAGACATAAGCTCTCTCCTTGAGGAAAATATATTCTAGAAATAAATAAACAAAAGTATACAAAAATAATTTTAAGAAAATCTGTCAAGTGATATTATACGATATGTCCTGTGACTATGAACACTAATAGGATGGGCAAGTAGTTTACTGTCACCATAGCCAAAGATGACTTCATACCCACTTCTAATCTAAGCCCCAGCTCCAAAATTTAGTAACTGTTAAGCAGTAAGTAAGGTATGGATGATATCTCTGCAAGAGGAAACTGCATGAACAACGATACTGGGGAGCCTTTAAAAACTGGTGATGAGTAAGCTGAGTTTAAAAAGATGAGTGGGCCAGGCGTGGCGGCTCATACCTATAATCCCAGCACTTTGGGAGGCCGAGGCGGGTGGATCACCTGAAGTCAGGAGTTCGAGACCAGCCTGGCCAATATGGTGACACCCATCTCTACTAAAAATACAAAAATTAGTCAGGCGTGGTGGCATGCTCCTGTAGTCTCAGCTACTTGGGAGGCTGAGAAAGGAGAATTGCTTGAACCCAGGAGGCAGATGTTGCAGTAAGCCGAGATGGCGCCACCCAGCTTGGGTGACAGAGCGAAGCTAGACTCCATCTCAAAGGAAAAAAAAAAAAAAAGATGAGTGGACATTAGCCGGTTAGGTAAATGAAGAAAGGGCCGAGGAAATGGGGAAAGGGGAAGCATAGGATGTAACGGGGTGAACAGGAACCATGTGGAGTTCATTATTACTGAAGTTTGAATTAGAAGGAGAAGCTGTGACCGGAGTTAAGGCTAGAGGGGAACTTAGGTGCTGGGCCTGACAGTTTGCATTCCATGCTAAGGAGTTTGAACTTTATCTTGGGTGGCAAGGAGTGGAGTTGTTGTTCATAGCCTGATTTTCCAAAATCTTGGTGAAGAATCCGTGGAGTTATTTTGGCCATGAAAAGACTAATGTTCCAAACCTCTCTCTCTTTCTCTCTCTTGCACACACATACACCCCCAAAAACACACATGCATACACACACACACACACACACACAAATACATAATCTCTTCCCAGTACATAAAGGATTTTCTAGTCTTACTGAAGTTCAAATAATTTCAACATACACTTAGTTCTTAAGAGAAAATAAGAAAGAGTAGATATGCAAAAAAGACTTGATGCAAAATCAAAGGTACAAATATAATTGTTGTGCATATTCTCAGTAATATAAAGAAGGAAAAGGTGTGTATAAGTGGAGATGTATGCTAGGAAGGTATGTTTGAGGTTCAGGTAAAGTTTATCTGTGGCTGGAGCACAGGTAAACTGGCCCAGTAGGTGGGACCATGTTTACTGTCACAAGTAATTTTGTAATTTTCTTGAAGAAGTAGGAGAGGAGAGGTATTCAGAAATTTAAATAGAATAATGATAAAAGCACGGGTTTGCATTATAGAATGACTACTTATTTCAAGCAATTTGGAGAATGGGTGGCTTGTTAATTGACTGGAGGCAGAGTCCACTAAGTGTGCCCTCAAAACAGTCCATACTAGAGATACTTAGTTTTGAATTAAAATAAGCATAAGGGGGGGACGATATTTCTCACACACATTGAAGAAAAATTAAGCCGAGCATGGTGGCTCACACCTGTAATCCCAGTGCTTTGGGTGGCTGAGGTGAAAAAATCTCTTGAGTTCAGGAGTTTGAGATCAGCCTGGGCAACATAGCAAAACTCCATCTCTACTAAAAATAAAAATTAAAAAAATTTAGTCCCAGCTACTCAGGAAGTTGAAGCGAGAGGATCACTTGAGCCAAGAGGTTCAAGGCTGCAGTGAACTATGATGACAACACTGCACTCAGGCTGGGCAACAGAGAGAGACCTTGTTGCTCAGGGAGTAAAGAAAAAAAAGGTGGGGGGGAAGGAAAGAAAAGGAAAGGAAGGGAAGGGAAGGGAAGGGAAGGAAGGGAAGGGGAAGGGAAGGGGAAGGGGAAGGGGAAGGGAAGGGAAGGGAAGGGAAGGGAAGGGAAGGGAAGGGAAGGGAAGGGAAGGGGAAGGGGAAGGGAAGGGAAGGGAAGGGAAGGGAAGGGAAGGGGAAGGGGAAGGGGAAGGGAAAGGGAAAATAAAAGAAATTATCAAAATTCAGAAATCAATTGAATATGAGGCTATTTAAAGAATATCACAATAAGGTTCAATTTGGTAGCTGGAATGCCTGTGTGGGACTCCTTATCAAGATACATAGCACATGGAAGACCCCTTTAAGTTATGTTTTTAGGGTATTTTAGGGTGTATAGTATAGTTTAGTGCTATTACGTTTCTGTCAGACTAAGGGCCCCAGTGGATAGAATCTGCCTTAATCCAGTCACCCTTTCCCTCTCTTGATCTCCCAGGGAGAGATATCATGAAGACATGCTCAGTGGGAAACCCTGTGTCACTTTCTTCTTCTTATATGAGAAAATACTGATTGCAGAACTCTGGAAAATGAGGAAGGGAGATGTGCTTTGTACTTGAGGTAGAAGGTGAATTACCATTGCCTTAGTTTGTGTGACTATAACAGAATACTATAGAATGAGTGGCTTAAACAACAAACATTTATTTCTCACAGTCTAGAGGCTGGAAGTCTGAGATCAGGATGCCAACATGGTCAGGTTCTTGAAGAGGGTCCTCTTCCTAGTTTATAGCTAGCTGTCTTTTCTCTCTATTCTCACATAACAGAGAGAGAGAGAGAGAGGGAGGGAGAGAGAAAGTAGGCTTTCTCATGTCTCCTTTTATAAGGCCACTAATCCCATTATCAGGGTTTTACCTCAGGTGCTAATTGTCTCTGAAAGGACTCTTCTCCAAATACCATCACATTGGGGATTAGAATTCCAATATATAGATTTGTGGGGAGCACAGACATTCAGTCCACAGCAACCATTTCCCTAAATTTAAAGTTAAGCCTAATCATGTCTCTAGATCTTGAGACCACTGCACAGCCAGTGTACAGGCTAGAGGGAGAGAAAAGGGAGTTATATGTTAAAGAAGTTAAGAAATAAGAAAATAAGAAATAAGTTAAATATTTGATGGCTATGCCTAATCTGAGAGAGAGTCCATGGTAAGAGATAGCACCAGGCAAAGCCACACTGGATGAACCTCAAACAAAACAAATAAGCAAAAATAAATAAATTAATAAAAACAAAAACAAAAATATTATGACAAATAGTGAACTAACAAAAAGCAGAAAGAATATTATAGTGAATCTTAGGGCACTTATGACCCAGTTTTAATAATTATCCAAATAAGGCCAATAGTATTTCATGTGCAAGTCCTACACAATTATGTTGTTGAATATCCAGGACAGTAAATCAGTGTACCTATAAGCTCTCCAGTATGCATATCTAAGAAATATCTCTCACCCACAGTGACATTTCAGTCTCTTGGAATTCTGATCCAAAAAGATAAGCTAGATCCTTCTCTTTGGACATGGGTAGGATGTGGCGATAACCTTTTCATTCTTTCCCCTGATCAGTGATCCTGGACCAGATTTGGGCAGAGGCCACCCCCAGTCATGCTGAACAATGTAATTCTTCTACGTACCTATGATAGATCTATCTATGAACAACTGAAGCAGTTCTGAGAAGTAATAGGCATTATATTGGCAATTATTATAATCATTATTATAAGAATAATCTTAAAATTCTCCACAGATTTGTAGTACGTTATGGTGTTTTTTTCACATTTTAAATAAATCATTCATGACAAATTTAATAATGACAAAGTGAATAGTTGCTCCCTTGTCACAAAGTTGGAATTTTCGACATTTTAAATTGGGGCTGTTTGTACTCTAGTGATATGTACAGTGTGTCTTTTCAGGACTTTTATAACAATGTGAGACAAACCTGTTCTCATCGATATCAGCAGGAGTAGATTAATCTCCCTGAGAAGAACAACCACTACTGAGAACTTCTTACATGAGCCATTTCATTCAACCCTCACTCATCCCCATGAGGGGGATATTAATATCTAGTTTTATAAGTAAAACCCTGGCCAGGTTAGACAATATCACCTAGAGAGCCTGGCTTCACATCTCAATTGAAGTTACTCTCTTGCTTCACATTTGATGTTCTCTTTGAATATCAATGTCTTCCCCATAGAAGATTCTTTCTGGGGGAATAATCTTCTTTCTTCTTCTCCTAGCTAAATCCTAATCATACTTCTGGTATTGACTTCTATACTACTTTGGGGAATACTTTCTAACCTCCCCCTCTGAAGCTTTTAGATGCACACTTTTAATGCTTTCTTATCTTTAGTAATTTTGTTTTCATATTAAAAAATAAAACTCCAATAATCCTCTTCTACTTAACCGAAATATTAGTTTAATCAACAATGTACATTTTCTGGGGAAAAAGGCATAGACGAACAGACAATAGACTGTGATATCTTGACATTTTCCTGCTGCTACTTATAGTGCTTTTTTATTCAAATAAGTTGCATTTGTTTCCAAAATTCCTTGTTACATTTGTACTTTTTACAGCAAATATTTATTGTATTTTATTGTGTTTCTGTAATATTTGATCAGAGCATAGAAAGAAAGAATTGATGCGTTTTTGAAAACAAAATGGAATATTTTATAAAGAAGCAATGAAGAACATTGCAAAAAACTGTTCCTAGTTTGGGTGAGCGTGAAGCAATATAAAAGAGTGAGATAAATTCCAGATGGATGATGTACTTATTTTACAAGTGTAAGTTTTCATCCCGCTTTGATGAAGCTGAAATCAAAAATTGAATTATGTGTAATGCATTATGTGTGAGAATCGTGTAATAAAGGCAAGTCTGAATTCTAATCAATAGGCACTTATTCCAAGAAAATGTATTTTCCTTATATCAAAGACTGATGAGTGGATATTTCTATATTTAAATTAAAATTGTTCTTTAACTTTTGAATACTCATTTTGATCCCCAGCCTACCATGTTTTTAGTTTTGCTAGTCATATCCTGCAGGAAAACGAATAGAAAACAAGGATGATTTAATTAATGAGAATTTAATGAAAGGCTGTTTGCAAAGGTCTGAGCCAATTTAAGGAAACCAACAATGGATACACCTAACTTGTGGCAGCAGCAGGATGCTTTTCTCATCCTTAGACCTAAAGGGAAAAGGAAATAAAATAAAGTTACTAGAGCTAGGTGAGATATGGAACCTTGTAAAGAGAAGCTGCTTAAAATAGGAACTGTAGCACCAGGTAAAGGAATGCAATCCTTGCCAAAACCGGAGCTATGCAGAGAGAGAGATGAGAAAGACATACCCTGACTTCCGTTTCCTCTGGCTCTCCAGGCTCTGGCTGGTGGCTCCCATTGATCCAAACTCAACTGGTGTCCAAAGGAGTCTGGATAATGCAACCCACAGATACCAGCCCTCTAGGGTCCTCAGCAAGGCAGAAAGGATGGAAATATATGTGGGTGATAGAATAACCAACCCACTGAACAAGTACCAGTCTCTATCGCGACAGACAAGTCGTTTTCCACTCAGTTCATTTACCATCTACCTTCTTTTTTAGATTGTAAAATGAGCTCTGGAAAATGAACAATATCCTCAGCTTCTTATGAGCTACAGTGAACATAACTAAATACTTCCCATAGTGTGGACATCACTCGAAGTTTGTTGCCTTACGAATGAGTTGGAAGGAATGAAAACTCAAGTTTAAGATGGAATTTACTTTTTCTTTATTTTTAATTTTGTGCAAGATCAGCATATAAATTGGTGACAAGCAGTGGTTTAAGAGATTGGATTTTGTCCATCTATTTAGTTTCTGCAAACCCTGAAAGACTGATTTGCTAGAACTGATTTTGTTTATCAGCAGCATGTATTGTATTAAAACTGTTACCCTGATGGGAGAAGCATTATTGCTAAGGCCCTCAGCTGTATGGTCCCTTCAGTACAAAAGTTAACTTAATTAGTTCTCAAGACAATACTACATCTTCCGTTGTTCATCATTTTTTCCCTTTCATCTTGTACAACGCTGTGCTAATTTATTTTATCATGCTCACAAAATAGCTCCAAAAAGTAAATTATATACTCTCACCATGCGGTTGATTTATAGTGTTTTCCTAGAAGAAAACAACTCGTGTAAAACTCTGAGAATTAGCCATCCCTATGTTATTTTTCTCAATATATTTTATCTTCTCTCCTTTGTAATAGTACTGTGTCCATTCACTTATATATGTCCCTAAGCATTGAGGTCTCAAAAAGTATTTTTATGCCTTAGATTAGGTAGAAAGTTAACAAATTTGAAAAATTTGTTGAAAATAAAATTGAATGGGTAGGGAGACAGATTTTAGTGGACAGAAACTGTTAGATCTAAAAGATGTCTTACATATATTTTGTCCAAACCCACTATTTTTAAGTCAAGTGTCTGAAGCTCAAAAAGGGGAATTACATTGCCTATAATAATACAGAACCCCGTACGGAAAATTCACTTCCTCTGACAAGTTACACTGGCAGGATTTCAAAGTTGTCCCTTTCTACCTGGGTTCTTTCATTTCCAGATCCGACTCTCCGAACAGCAACCAAGGTACAAGCATGGGCTTCCTTTGACAACATGCTATTTTACTGCAATGTGGAAATTTGAAGCCAGTTTCTCCCAGTCTCAGGTTACTGTAAGCATCTCTTTCTATTTCATCTTTTCCTTAGTGATCTAACAGACCAAAATAGATTCCCTTTTATCAATTAAGGGCGACCCTAAGGTTAAGGAAATAAAAGTTACCTACAGGTTGAGGATTCAGGAACCGGCTGGCATGACAAATTTTTAAATTCCTGCCACTGTAAGAAAAACCACATCCTTGCTAAACTCCCTAACAATAGGAGTTAGTAGGCTGATTTACAACCCAGACCACTACAACTCTGATTGTATAGGGGCCCAGCCCTTACAAACTTCTCCTCTCCTCTCTCCTCCCTTTTCCTCACCTCCCCTCTCTTCCTCTCCTCTCCTCTGCTCTCCCTTTTCTGGGACAGAGACTCACTTTATTGCTCCGGCTGGCTGCAGTGCAGTGTGGCATGATCATAGCTTACTGCAGCCTTGTCCTCCTGAGCTCAAGTGATCTTTCTGTGAGCCATCTTTATAAATAATCCCCCTTATAAATAATCTTTTCTGATAAGCTATTACAGACTAGATTTTAAGCCAATTGCAGTCAGCAGCTGCACTGAAAATGTCTTTATGTCCTATATTTCATTATTGACTTAATGAGCCAAATGCCACCCCATTTTAGTGCTAAATCTCCATCACAAAGTGAACATGGGATATATGTTATATATGTTTACCCAATGCACATGCACTTGGCTGCCCTCCTAAATATGCACAGTTTTTTCTGAAAACTTGCTGAATATGTATAACACCAGCCAGCCCCTTAAGGCATAAAACCCAACCTCTCTCTTCCCCTCTTAGAAGAGAGAGAACCTTCAGTCCACACTGGAGATTTTCTCTTCATGGCTTCCAAACTGATATTCCCAATAATTCTCCCCCCTCTACTATTTAATCACCAAGATTGTCTTTTTGATGACGCTTTTCTATCTCGGTGTTTTCTTACACTTTAAAAAATCGCCCAAACAGTAAGCAGAGTAGTAATACAAGGTGCTAAACATACCTCATTCTGTGTAAAAAAAAATGATAAAAATAAAACATATATTCCATGTCATATATCCATGCCTAAGGCTTTTTTCACTATACTTCTTCGCTGTTGTTGTTGTTTTTTAGCATCTTCCTATGAGTCAAATGAAGTTTCATGTTATACATTTAAGGAAAATATTGAAAACAAATATAAAATAATTTTATTTCTATCACTTGCTTTATGTGTTATTAAATGAGGAAAATGCTAAAAGAATTAACACAGGAAAACCCAAACCTCAGTCATGTGTGGAGCACAGATGCCATTTCCACAAAATTAAATGCCTCAAAATAGTCATGACTTCTTTACAATTCTAAGGATTAGATCAGGGACTTCTGACTCCCCTTTGTTCCTCCACATTGTGTTGAGAACTATAGAACACGTGTTTACAAATTGTTCTTTTATATTTTCTACTTATCTAAACCTCCCAGTTGGGAGTTTGAACAACGGAATTACGGGAAACCAACTCTGGCAGCTAAGCACGCAGACATAATGTCTACAATATGGGGAATGACAGTAGGGGCGGAAAGTCAAGAACACCGGAACTGGGTCCAGAGAGGCAGTGCTTGCAACGAGTGCAGAGGGGAAGTGAGGGAGGCCTGGAGGGGAGAGGTGGGGGGTTCAGAAAGTGGTTGGAGACTAAACTGCCCTCTCTGAAGCTTTAAAACTATTAAGGCTCTTCCTACCTATGGCCTTAGTTTCTGGGTCACGTTTTCTCTGAAATGTCCTTGATTTTCTTAATTGGCAACTATTTAAGAAATCAAATAAACTCTCTTTAAAATTAGCATCAAAACAACACACACACATGCACACACGTGTGAACAGATAGCTCTTCAGAGGAGAAATGGCAAAGAAGTTTCATCTCAGGTGGTGATGCAGAATCATCGTTAAGTGGTAGTAGGCACAGCTATTTTGAGAAAGACTCTAAAACTACTCACAGAAATTACGGGCGTGACACACACACACATACATCCACTCGCATACAGGCGTTTTACGACAGTGTTAGTGTTAGCTGTCTAACACTTGCCTGGCATGGACTATGTTATGTTACATATGTTGTCTTATATGCATATATGTTTAAGTATTTTCCTTCATGATATATGTCTGGCATGATCTTAAACACTTTGTGAATATAAACTTGTTTAATTCTCCAAACAACTTCTAAGGTAGGTATTATTATTTCAATTTTAGAGGTGAAGAGACTGAGACATCCATCCAAGGCTACGTGTTTAGGAAGTAGCAGAACAAGATTTTGAATCTGGAGACTATGACTCCAGACCTTATAGTGCTGATCACTCTATGAGACTACCTCTCATAAACCAGGATTTCAAGAAATATTTATTGAGTACATGCCTTGAGCCACGCTCTACTTTTGGCACCAGTATAACAATGATGAATCAACCATAGATCCAGTTCTCCTGATGCTTAATTCTAGCTGCAAAGACAGGGATAGATAAATGAGCCGATACATGGCAGGATTTCAGATAAAATATCAGACAGATCAAAAGAAGAAATGCAATAGAACAATGAAAAAGAGACCTTTGAGGAGCTGGTGTATGAACTGAAATGTGAATGGAGATGAGGAGCTGTCCTTGTGAGGTAGAGGGCTCCAGAAAGAGGACGCAGTCAGTTCAAAGCCTTGAGGCATCAATCACCGTTGCCTGTTCCAGGAACAAAGAGAAGGACTGTGTGGCTGGAGAGCCTCAGTGAAGAGGAGCAGGAGTTACAGTGAAAAAGCTGTTCTGAGAATAATTTTTGCATGATCTACTGGGTCACATTAAGGAGTTGAATAATGTTTTCCATGAACAGAGTAAGGGAGACACCATATGAAATTTGATTTATTATACGCATCTTTTGTCTGAATACTCACTCTTGGTTTCAGTAGTTTCCTTCCAGCAATTGAGCTTCTCTTTAAGACTTTTAGAGTACTTATTAATGTAGTTATTTATTTTCATGTGGCTTAATCTGTTGTCTGAATTAAGATTCTGATGTCTTATGTGGGAAAAGACTCTTCCCGTATAAACAGTAATGCCCAGATCAACTTCCAAATCCAAAATGGGACTCTGAAGTCCCTGTTCCTATCTCCAGGTGATTAATTAAAATGAGGGCAACATCAATAATGGAAGAATTACCTATTTAGAAAGTACATAATGGAGTGCCCCACTCTTGGAGCTTTATTACATGGTCTTATTCTTCAAAAAAAAAAAAAGAAAAAAGAAATATCTCTGTCTGTACAGTCTGTAGATACTTCCAATTTATTTAGACTGGATCATTTGTTCAGAACAAATCACGGAGCTCAGAAGTTTAAAAAATAACTTACAGTTGAATAAATTCACAATTTTAAGTTTGAGTTATATGATTATTCAAAATCTAAGAAGCTCATATTAAACTACCTGCATTCTATGGTTTGGCTGTTTTCAGAATGTAAAGAATTTCCTCTAGTCATTCTTTTTCTCTTAAAATTATATTCCAGGTCTTAAGAGAAATAAATATGGTTTATGTTTGATAAAAGTGAAGACTGAGATATTTTTATAAAACAGGGAGGAAAAGGAGCAAATATGAAACATCATTTACACATAAGGATGATCAATTCTTAATAACAAAACTCTCCGGAGTCAGTAACTTAGTTTGTAAAAAGCAATGGCCTTGACATCAGGAAGCTTGAGTTCTAGACTCTGGTTCATAAACCATACATCCTGTAATCATTTCATAATAAGAAAAATTAAAAATTTGAGCCAAAGTGTATTTACTTACAGTTTAATAACATTGATGTAACATACTTCAAAAAATATCCCAATAAACTATGTTTCATTTTTTTCAAACCTAATTGTTTTCCATTGTATTGTAAATAGCAGAGATCATGTCCATCAAAATTGAGCCCTCTGGGTCAACATATAGTAGCTGTTCAATAAATGTGCTGGTATTTTTCCTAAATTAATGAAGGAGTAAATAAATGCTGGATATATAAATGAAGAAAGTTAGCTAGAAGGAATAAGATCTAGTGTTCTGTTGCACAATTTGGCAACTATAGTTAATAATAATTTATTGTTTATTTCAAAATAACCAAAAGAGTAGAATTGGAATCCCTAATCAAAAATGTAAATGCTTGAGATGATTCATATCCTAATTACCCTGATTTGATCATTTCACATTGTATGCTTATATCAAAATACCACCCATAGCCCATAAATATATACAGCTGTAATAGATACATAATAATTTTAAATGAAAAATGTTAAAAACAAATAAGTAAATGAAGAAAGGAAGAAATAAAAATACAAACTTAATTTTATATTTGGGAGATATTTAATTGGTCAGTAACTTCATGGGACTGGGATTTGTTTTTCAAAACATAAGCTATTGGTTTATGCATCTTCTACAGAATTTCTAAATGCTGTATTTAAGATACCTCATCTAAAGTTTAATGACCTAATGAAGTATTTCAGGTGAAAACATTGTATAAGCTAAGAAATATATATAAATGAGTTGCCAGTAGCAAATGACTACTGTGTCAACCAGCTTTGCCTTTTCCCTCCAGATATGCCTCCTACCTTTCTTATTATTGTCTTAATTCCAGGAGTAGCATCTGTGAGTATACCAGTGGCTTTCTCTGTCCTTGTGCTTCTGGGTGTGACAGGACATGGGATCCCCAGTTGGAGAGTAGAATAGGGAGTTGATTAAGGTCAGAATGCATAGTTCTTATTTTTGCACAGTCCATTAAAAATAAACTTTTTTGAAACTACTATATTTTGAGATTACCTTTTCCTTTGGACCCTGACTTATTAAATGCCTATACCCTCAAAACCTCTAACCCCACTTCCTGTTCCCAAAATAGACTCTCCAGAAAATTACTATAAGAGAAGCCTAATAAACTAAAAATACTATGTGTAGATTAGTATATTTTAGTGTTTAGGATTCAAGTTCTGAGGCTCAAAAACCTTGTCTGAATTTTTTCATCATGAATTGTCAGGAGAAAACTGAGGCTTAGACAAGCTAAAATCCATTATCTAACTTGTGTTAACATTCATTGAATATTATCTAGATGCAAAAGGTTTGGCTAAGGACTTCTGCTTCTTGGTGGTGTTGTTGGGCATGTATATGTTAAAATGTGTGTTTATTTTGAAATTTAATTATTTAAAAAGCCACTATAAGGGTAAAGTAATAATAATACTAATAAGCACTTTATTCTATGAAGCCTTGTTTCATTAGCTTCCTTGTCATCAAGGAAATATTGGTACATTCCAAAGAGATGTTCAAAGAAACTTTAATGAAAAGTCAATTTATAGGATGTGATAGTAAAGCATCTTGGGATGCCACCACCAGCAAAAATGTAGATAAGAAGCAAGGGAGACAGAGGGCAAGGAAACCCAGTGTGTGTAGTCTGCAGATATCATCCTCCCAGGGCACAAAGCAGGAAGTAGAATAATGACAGCAGATTTAGAGATTCCACGGAGAATTCATTAAGTAGAATATATCTGTGAATTTGGACTCAAAAATTTCAAAATAATGATTGTTTGGAAACTATGTTGTAGCTACAGACTCCTAAGAGATTTCCTAGAAGCTTGTTAATTTCTAATTCTACTGCTAAGGACTTAGGACTGTTGGTGAACAACTCTTAGTGATGTGTTCTCTAGTCTAGGCCCAATGGACCATCACCATCTGAAGTCTGCTGATGAACAAATTGGCCTTTGAATTAATTTTCTGGCAAAACAGCTGGAGTGAAATACAAGGTCCTTTACCACTACCATACCCCAACTTGTCCCCATAATTCAAGGAAGTTTTTATAGAAATGTCCCAATTGATGAGTAGTATCTTAGCCTCAACTTGTATAGAGGCAATGAGGTTTACTATCATGGTGCTCTAATTTGGCTTCAATGGGATTCAATGAGAGTCTTTAAAAAATTCCAATATCCTGCTTGCATATTAGATAAATTAAATCAAAACCTGTTCAGAAAATATGTCAGTATTTATGAACTTCCTTAGGTGATTCTCATGTACATTAAAAGTCAGGAGCCATTGATGTAATGCAGGATATCTCAACCTCAGCATTACTGATATTTGTGCCATATAATTCTTTGTTGTGAGGGGCTGTCCTGTGCCCTGGATGATGTTTAGCAGCATTCCTAGCCTTACCTACTAAATGACAGTAGTACTCTCCACCCCATAATATCAACCAAAAATGTCTCCAGACATTGTCCCCTGGGGCAAAGTTATTAATTCCCAGTTGAGAACCAAACTCAGCTATGTCTGAATCCAATTCCTTCCACCATGGGATTAAGCCCTCTCCCACTGATTAATTATCTGAACAATCTGAGGTCTTAGTTTGTTCATCTGTATTTTGAGAATATGGTTTATAAAGTATGCAAAGCACCTGCTATGCCATAGTTAGTGTAAGATATCAGTTATTATTCTGCTTAAAATTTTCAATGATTAAGGAAAAACTCAGTTGATATTTTGAGTACTGGATGATATTTTGAAATGTACACATTTTTAACCTTGGCAAAAAAAGAAACAAAACACTGTTCTGAAAATAAGCTAGAATTTTAAGATACAGAAATTCTGAAGTCACAGTCAGAGTGAATCCAGGGTAAACTGCAAGGCTACGCAGCTTTAAGACATCACTGCTATTACTGGAGAGTGATTCCCAGGCTAGCTTTATTTACCAACTATCAGGAACATTGTGAGAGCAAAGCATGCCTTTGTCAACCAGTGGTTTTACACTTGTTGGTCAAATGATATATAAACCATAATAGTACAAAATATACTTGCCACTCTTCCAGAGTAAAACCTTTTACAGGGCATACTAGAAGCACTAATTTTCCCAAGGTCCTTAGATAAATGGCTTGTGAGTGATTGTAACTGACTTGATTTTTGTCACCTGCATAACTGTAGTGGTTATCTTATTACGTAAAATGAAATAAGCAAAAACAGAGGACTGATTTGTTTAGAAAAGAGATCTATTTTAGCATTTTATTCTTATTTAAACCATGCATACTATGGTGTGGCTTATGATTGTTAATTAAGGGAATTCTTTTCACTTCAGATCAGGAAATGAGAGTGAATTTCATAAAAAAAAAGTATTAAACAGCGATTTTTTTCCCCTGAAGGTGGCCAAGGACATTCCAGTCTTATGAGGATATGATTGGTCTAGCATGCAATTGTGTTGCCATATACAAATTTCATACCACACTTTTAAAAAACTACTCTTTTAACATTTCTTCAATGCCTACCGAGTGATAGGAATCACTTTAGATACAGTGGATTCAATAAGGATGTTGTGGGATGACGGGGGAAACACAAATGTTTCTGTCCTTGTGAGATTCAATATTTTGAAGAAGTCATAAATTAATTAAATAACTACACAAATAAATGTGAAATTCAAGCTGCGTTATTTTTTAAATAACATTTTTATTGAGATATGGTTCACATACTATAGAATTATAATATAAATTATGTACTTTTAAAGTATGTAATTTAGTGGTTTTTACTGAACTCAAAAAGTTGTATATAACTACTGTCTAATTTTATAACACTTTCATGACTCCATTAAAAAAAAAAACCCATACACCTTAGCAGTCATTATTCATCATCCTCCCCTTTCCCGCTACAGCCTCTGGCAAAAATTAATATTCTTTTCATGTTTTACAGATTTTTTTTTCTGGGCATTTCAGTTAAATGAATTTATACAATATGTAGTCTTTTTGTCTTTCTTCTTCCTCTTAATATGATATTTTCAAAGTGCATCCATGTTGTACCATGTATCAATACTTCATTCCATTTCTTGGCTGAAAAATAGTAGGTTGTATGAATATGCTATACTGTGTTGATTCATTCATCAGTTTATCGATATTTGTGTTGTTTCCACTTTTTGGCTACAATGAACAGTGCTGCTATTAACATTGATGTAGATGTATGTTTTAAATTATTTTGAGTGTATTCCTATGAGTTCAACTGCTTAGTCATAAGAAACTCATGTTTAACATTTTTAGTTTTCGGAAATGAATGTGTCATTGCTAAGTCCCACCAGTAGCACACAAAGACTCCACTTCTCCACATCTTCACCAACCTTGGTCATCTCAGTGTGTGTCTTGTGGTTTTGTGTTGTTTTCTCTAAAGACTAATAATGTTGAGCATTTCTTCGTGTGCTTATTGGCTATTTAAATCTTTTTGGGGGAATATCTATTGAAATTGTTTGCCTATTTTTAATTGGGTTATTTATCATTTTGTCATTGAGTTGAAGGAGTTTTGTTCAATATTATTGATACAAGTCCTTTGTCAGATATATGACTTGCAATTTTTTTTCTTATTTGTTTGGTTGTCTTTTCTTTTTTTTGAGGGTATCCTTTGGGGCATAATATTTTTAATATAGATGGAATCCAATATATCTATGATTTCTTTTATTGCTTGTGTTTTAGTGTCATATATAAGAAAACATTGTCTAATCCAAATTTAAAATCAGGAATATTGTTTTCCCTCTAAATGCTGCCTTAGCTGTATTTCATAAATTTGTGTATGTAGTGTTCTGTGTTCATTTATCTCAAAATGTTTTCTAATTTATCTTCTCCTTGACTCATTGATTACTTAGGAGGGTGTTGTTGAATTTCTATGTATTTGTGAATTTCCCCAATTTTTTCTCATATTGATATTTCATTTTTTTCTAGTAAAACAACATTTTTATATTAATTCAACCACTTTTAATTTATTTATTTTGCATCTTATAGTGTATCTTAGATAATATTCTTTCTTCACTTGAGAAGAATGTATATTCTGCTGTTGAGTGTGGTGTTGTGTGAGTTCTGTTAAGACTAAAGGTTTTATAGTGTTGTTTAAGTCTTTTATATCTTTGTTAACTTCTTAGTATCTGTGGTATATGTTATTGAAAGTAGAGTAATGGTATCTTTGTGTGAACCTCTTTGAGTTATCTCACCTAAGGTCTGTGGAGCTCTTGGATATGTACATTAATGTTTTTCATTAAATGCATCAAGTTTTCAGAAATTATTTCCTTAAATATCTTTTCTGTTGCTTTCTCCTTTTCCTCACTTTTTGGAATTTCCACTATTTATATATAGTGGAAATTTATAATATATATAGTGGAAATTCATATATATATAGTGGAAATTTATATATAGAATTGTCTTTG
Organism: Hylobates moloch; assembly: GCF_009828535.3. Classification (NCBI taxonomy): domain Eukaryota; kingdom Metazoa; phylum Chordata; class Mammalia; order Primates; family Hylobatidae; genus Hylobates; species Hylobates moloch. The sequence continues at coordinate 97,130,447 of NW_026652281.1, forward strand.
AGGCTATTTTAATGGTTTGATGCTCTGCTCATTTGTTTTTCATTCTTTTTTTTCTGTTCTTTGTATTACATAATATCTACCAACCTATCTTCAAGTTCACAATCCTTTTCTCTGCCAGTTCATAACTACTATTGGGCCACTGTAGTGAATTTTTCATTTCAGTCATTGTACCTAATGAGTCTAGAATTTCCATTTTTTCTTTTTGGTTTGTAATTTATCTCTCTTTATTCATATTATCTATTTGGCAAGATATTGTTCTTGTACTTTAATTCTGAGACATAGTTTTGTTATTTTTAAAACATATTTACAATAACTTATTTAAAGTCTGTCTAGTAAGTACAACGTGGGCTTCCTCAGGAACAGTGTATATTGGCTGACTTTGTGTGTGGGGGCACACTATACTATTGTATTTCGTGTTTTATATTTTTTGTTAAATATTGAACAGTGTCATTAATATGATGCAGTAAATCTAAGAATTAGATTCCCCTCCCCAGTCTCCAGGGTTTGTTATTGTTGCTGTCAATGAAATTTTCATCTGAGGTGTGACTGGAGAAACAGGGCAGCACTCCAAAACATGGGGCCAAAATTCATTGTATGTGCACCATTTGTGTAGTTCTCTGCTAGGCCTTGTGAACATAAATAGGACTAATTTATCTAGGAATATAGTGATCTAGTGAGTTGAGAGGTTTAGAATGATTGTTATTCAGTCCGTTTGGTATGTGTCACCTTGAGAGAAAATGTGCCACCTTGGCATTTCAGATGCAGCCATCTCCATTTCTGTCTGTAGAAGTGTAGGCCGGGCGCGGTGGCTCACGCTTGTAATCCCAGCACTTTGGGAGGCCGAGGCGGGCGGATCACGAGGTCAGGAGATCGTGAAACCCCGTCTCTACTAAAAATACAAAAAATTAGCCGGGCGTGGTGGCGGGCGCCTGTAGTCCCAGCTACTCGGAGAGGCTGAGGCAGGAGAATGGCGTGAACCCGGGAGGCGGAGCTTGCAGTGAGCCGAGATAGTGCCACTGCACTCCAGCCTGGGCGACAGAGCGAGACGCGGTCTCAAAAAAAAAAAAAAAAAAAAAAAAAAAAAAAAAAAAAAAAAAAAAAAAGAAGTGTAGGTCCTGGGAGTTAAGAAAGCCTCTACAATGGCATTGTTCCCTAAGGAAAAACTGGATTTTCTGCTTGCACAGGAAACAAGGTATAATCAGTGTATTCAAGATAGAAGAGAACCATATATGTGGAGCCATAGAGGTAGAAGTGGCCAAGGGGTCACATGGAAAGAACTGAGTTTGGAAAAGGTGGAAATGGCAATTTGGGTTATTGCCTTGATATACTTTATGTAAAACTAAAATTCACTGGAATCCTTGTTTTATCATGGTGAAGCTGGTGTAGTAAATTGGACCAGTGTCTGTCTATACCTTATGTAAAACAGATACTTTTTGAAACTTAACTGTATTAAAGAAACTTTACATTGCCAATACAAAATAGCCACATAAATTGGAAAAGATGGCAGCTCACTCAACCTGCAGATTTTCATTTCTCTTTTTCATTGTTTTCTGATGATATAAAAGAAATGGCAGTGTCATAGCAATTGAGAATGTAACTGGCAAGTATAAGCAAGACAAAGAAGAGGCAAGAGAAATAGGAAGCTTTCAGTCTCAGGATGTAACAATTTTAATGAACTGATATTACGGAGATACAGAGATATTTTTAGAAAACTGAGTGGGAGTTCCTGACCTCTAATTTGCAGGTTAAAGCTATATACATATGTTTAGTAAATATCTAGGGAACAGAAACAACCAAAAACCGAAAAATTATTAAAGGTTGTTGTATTACATATGAAAATTATTGTATTTATAATTGACTTATTTTGTGCTGACAAGATTATTTATTATAAGATAGGTTTTCAGTAAATAAAGTTCAATGGGCTCAGTAAGAAAGTTAAACATAAGAAAAGCAATTATTTTTTCTTTGCATTAACTGTTTATACCTCCCAGCTTGCATGGAGTTGGGGAAGAAGCAGTCCCACAGAAACATTGTTTTAGGTCTGAAGAATGTGTGTGCGTGTGTGTGTGAGACCTCAGGAAATAGTTGCCTTTCTTACAGATTTTTTTTTCCATAATCCCCTTTTCTTAAGTACCGGAATCTGTTAACCTCAGACAAGTGTATACACCATAGCAAAAGACTCTAAGTTCTCTGCAGACTTAGACTGGATAGCAAGTCACTCTGACAACACAGGAAGAGAGAGCTGTACTGCAATCCTGAAAATAAGGTGAGAAGGAAGAATTGCCATTTTATAAAAAGTAAATAAGGTGGAGAAAGGACAATGATAGATGAACTCTCACACCACATCCAATCTCTAAGATCAACAGAATTACAGTTCTTATTGCAAGGTAGAAAATGTGTTTTTGTTAATGTTAAAATAAGTATAGGTTGGAGCCCAGTGGTTCAAGAATCTTAATTCCAATAATTCTAGGTAAGAACTTTATTCTGGAAGTAAATGGAGTCCCTGATAATTTTTTTTTAAGAGGAAGGATAATAATAGGAAAAAAGCAAAAAACATGGCCAGGCACAGTAGCTCATTCCTGCAATCCCAGCAATTTGGGTGGCTGAAGTGAGAGGATTGCTTGAGCACAGGAGTTTGAGACCAGCCTGAGCAACGCAGTGAGTTCCTATCTCTATAAATGAATGAATGAATGAATGAATGAATAAATAAATAAATAAATAAATAAATAAATAAATTAGCTGCCTGTGGTGGTGTGCACCTGTGGTCCCAGCTACTCGGGAGGCTGAGGTGGGAAGATTGCTTGAGTCCAGAGATTGCAGTTAGCTGTCACTGCACCACAGCACTCCAGCCTGGGTGACAGAGTAAGATACTGTCTCAAAACACAAAACAAACCAAACAAACAAAAAGCAACCTGTTCAACTTCTTTTCCTAAAAAAGTGGCTGAAGGGTCAAGAAAACAAAAATAAACAATCAACAGAAAAATCTGTATCTGATACTTTAAACTAAGCATTCTCAGTGACCTTTAAGCTTCCTTTTGTTTATATTTTATTAGTTAAAAAGTGGGAGAAAAAAATGAAAGAAAGGAAGGGAAAGGGGAGAAAGAGAAGGAGGAAGGAAGGAAAAGAGGAAGGAAGAAAGGAAAAAAAGGAAGGAAGGAAAAGAGGAAGGAAGGAAGAAAGGAAAAAAAGGAAGGAAGCAAGGAAGGAAGAAAGAAGAAGGAAAGGAAAGGAAAAGTCATTGAATTCTATCAGAATACAGAGAATTCACAAAAGAAAAAAAAGTTATTAGGAAAAAAGTAATTTCATTTTTATTCATTTATTTCAGCAGCATTGTTTCTTAGAGGTGTTGCAGGATAACAGTAATATGATGACTTTTGAGTCAGAAATACCTGTTGGAATTTTATTCCTAAGTTTTCTTATTTATATATTATAAATTAGTTAAAATCTGAATGTAGGAAAATTGCTGTACTTTTGTTATCCACCCCACCACCCATACATGTGTACACATCACACACCAATTTGACTTTTAAAAGCCTTATGTACAATGATTTAGTGAATAAATAGATTCAGAGAGGTTAAAAAAAAAAACCTGGCATAGCGTCAAAATAAGATTAACATTTAGTGAATACAACAGAATATTGTTTATTGTCTGTCTCTCTCACGATACTGTAAGTCCATAGATGGCAGACAATACGGCACTTTTGTTTAGGGATCTTACCCAAGTATCTAGAACAATGAGTACCACAGAGTAAGATGGCAACAAATACTTGTTAAACTAGTGAATGACTGGATATGTCAAGAGAATATATATTTACATCTCATATCTTTTTGCTCTATTACTATCTTTAAAAATAAATGTTAACAATTTTACAATGTTAAAATATGTAATATTTTGATTCAATGTTTAGAAAGCCTGTATTTTATGCTTTACTACAAGAAGAGAAGGAGGCATGGTTAAGGAAAATGCTCTCCAACTACACCTTAAGGTTATTTCACTTAAAGTCTATGTGAGTCTTGATTTTCAGTTGCCCTCTGACCTTTTAATTGGCCTTTATTAAAGAGCTAGATAGTCACGCATTCTTGTTATTGAGATAAGCTTGTCGTTTTTCTGTAGCTGGAGAGGAGAGTCAGCAAGACAGTGGATTTTCTAATAAATTCAAAATCATTTTTTCTGGAATGAGCCAATATTTTTTATTGGGTCGTGTATCTAACAGACATGGTAGCATATGATACCCAAATGAAATCTCACAAATCACCACTTACTGGTTCATGCAGGGAAAGCCGATTAGGATACTCTAAGTGAAAGATAGAAGGTGGAGGGAGAGGTCGAGGGCCTGTCTATGCTGCAGCACATTTCCAAGAGCCCACCTGGAAGGGAGATTAAATTAGGCTCCCTTTGGAGGAAATTACGATTCTTTAAGCCTCTAAATGTAGCTGGATATTAGAACGGAGGTCTAATCTTAAACCCAATTTAGAGAACATTAGTCTGCCTCTCTTGAGCCCACGTCTCCAAACGTGAAGCAAAGAATTTTCTGCTAATGAAGGCAAAGACTTCAAGCAGAGGTCATTTCAAATCTGCAGGCAGAGGACAGAGGGTTCCTTTTCTGTCTCCATCGGGCAGCTTTTGCTGGTGCTATTGTTCCCAGGCTTGCTTGACAGCCATCTGCATGGGACACTTCCCTGCAAAGGAAGGACAAGAGGGAATGGAAATCTCATTACTGAATGATCCTGTATTTTCTCAAGGTTTGGAAAATGTCAAGGTATTTTCTCTTCTTCATAATGCTGATGGGCTCTTAATTTGAGGCAATGGATAAGAGAAAGAGAAATTCATATAGAGAATTGCTCTTGACCACACTGGTTACTCAGATATTTTGTCTTCTGTTTTCTTTGTGATTAATTGGATGGGGGAAGGATCATGTAGCTTAGTAGCATCCAGGGCAAATATTTGCCAGACACAAAAACGGGAATGATAATCCTTGCCCTGATTACGACAATGGTTGTCATAGGATTCGGTAATTTAATAAGCGAAGTTCGATAATTAGGATGCAAAGCACAAACATCGAAATATACAAAACATTCCCATCTATTTGCGTCATGAATCAAAGCATCCTGAAAACCTTTGGAGCAAAAGCCGTCACTTTCAAGAACCAGAGGGGTGTGTATGAGAGAGAGACAGACAAGGGACTGAGGGAGGGAGATAGAGAGGGAGGGATAAAAGGAGAGGAAATATTTAGGGAGAAAGGCTGCATGCAAACCCATGAAAGCGTTTTGCAAGTCCTAAATTAGTAATAATTTCTATAACACATCAATTTTTCTTTAACCAGCCTTGGGCACCTAGAAGAATTTTAGTATCTTACTCCCCTGCATTTCAGTGAGATGCTTGTAAATTCATTTTGCCTTATTATGGATAATATGCATGCCAGGAGGGAATTTGTTTTTTAACTGCGGTTGGTCTTCCATTCAAAGTTATAATGCTGCTCTGATTTTATGGGCCATGAAATATAGTTTCCACAGCTACCTCCTGCCTCTCTCAGCCTCACTTACATTACTGGTCCATTTCTTTCTTGTTGGACATCAAAGAACACAGTTTTAAACCAAGATTTTGCCTCTCTTACATGTTTAAGGAAAAATAATATTTCTTAAGTCTTTATTCATTGACATTGCTTCCATACTCTCCATATATACAACTACCATTTGTAGAGCATTTGCAATGTGCCAGGCAGCACGCTGAAAATTTACAAAATTATTTCTTTAAATTGGTGCCGTTTGGGGCAGTAATCATTATTAAGCCTTAACTTACAAAGGAGAAAGAAACAAAGGGTGGAAGAGTTTAAATAAGAGTTTGAAAATGGCGGATAATGGCTTCTAATTCAGATCTAGCTCCACCTCCTTAGCACCTTACCATGCTGCCTCCTCTTACAATAAACCTCTTTCATGTACTGTTACAGACTCTAATTTCTCATCTTATATATTTTTTAATTTCATAATTCATGGTTACTGAAACTTGAAATCTCATATTTTCCTAAAAGAATTACTGAGGCTAATTTGTCCATAAATTCGTCTTTAGCTATATAAGAATAATTGATACCAAAATTTTTCCTTGTAGCTGAAAATCCACGTAACTATCCATTAATTCTCATTATAATTAATGTAAAAATGCAGTGTTACTATTAATGGATGTAATTACATACTGTAGATAACTGTAAACTCTATCATTAACTAATGAAATGTAAAACAGTCTCAAAGCAACTAGGAACTTGATAGCAGCTGAAACATCAGGTAACAGCATCTCACCATTTATTGGAGACTGGCATAATGCTTGTAATATATTTGAGAACCAGTTCTGTGCCAAATGCAGGTGATGTTTTTTGAAAGATTAAATACAGTATTGAAACAGAGACATAAAGGAGTACGCCATACAGAGTTTTACCTCAAAATACTCAGGGAAAAAAAAAATAGAAGAATCATTATGGGGCAAGACAAGGTTAAGTGCTCCAGGGTAGATTGCCAATAGATCCTTCCTTTTTTTTTTCTTTTTATTTATTTATTTTATATATATATATATTATTATTATACTTTAAGTTCTAGGGTACATGTGCACAACGTGCAGGTTTGTTACATATGTATGCATGTGCCATGTTGGTGTGCTGCACCCATTAACTCGTCATTTAACATTAGGTATATCTCCTAATGCTGTCCCTCCCCCCTCCCCCCACCCTACAACAGGCCCTGGTGTGTGATGTTCCCCTTCCTGTGTCCAAGTGTTCTCATTGTTCAATCCCCACCTATGAGTGAGAACATGTGGTGTCTGGTTTTTTGTCCTTGCATCATTCTCAGATCCTTCCTTAAATAAGCTAACATCAGAGTCTTTTTAAAAAATGATTTCAAACCGTAAGTAACTGCAACAGTGTCTGCCTCCTGCTGTGGTATATAAATGCTTTTGTTTAGGGGCAGCTCTGGTGGCCATACCTCTCCAAACCCCTCTCCTCTTCGATTCTTTGCTTCTTTGGCAGGATTGTCCTTCAGATCTGGAACAGCTCATACATTCACTCGGGTCTCTGCACAAACACCCCCTCTTCCAAGAGGATACTGGCCTCCCTTGACTACTCTATCTAAACTCCCCTCCCTCCCCTCATCACTCTCACTACATTTAACCTCATTTTTTGTTTTCTTTGCTGTTGCTGTTGTTGTCGCTTTTAGAGACAGGGTCTTGCTCTTTCTGTCACCCAGGCTGGAGGGCAGTGGCACAATCATAGCTCACTGTGACCTTGACCTCCTGGGCTCAAGTGATCCTCCTGCCCGAGGAGATTACAGGTGCCCGCTACCAAGCCCAGACCTTTTTGTTTTCTTTAAGTCATTTCATTTTACTTTGTGTTTCATTTGTTTGTTTGTTCATTCATTGTCTGTAACCTGTGCTTCACTGAAAGCCCCACAATGACAGAGACCATGTTGGTCTTGCTCACCTAAGCATGCCCAGCCTTTGGCACAGTGGCTAGACCATAATGAAATTAACAAATACTGTCATTTTTTTTGTTAGAATGAATGAATGATCCATTAGTTATTCCCCCTTATTACAAATGAGAATATGATGCAGAGTCAAAGACCAATTCCTCTCCATCTTCTCTGGACTACAGCCTCTCCCCACCCCTTCCACCTGCTCAGGGATTTTGATCCTACAGTTCGGCCATCTCTCTCAATCCCCAGTTATCAAACTCTCTTTATTTACTGGTCTATCCTAAATAACATAGGGCATGATCCCATTTCTCTAATATATACAAATATAAACATTAAAATATGATCCTATGGTCCCATATATTTTTATAATCCATTATCTGAAGAAATTTGCTTCTGAAGGTAAGCTAAAATATGTGTATAACTACTGCCTTATTTCCTAAGATCCCATTTTTTTCTTTCATCCACTTATTTGGTTTAATCTACTTGGTTCAATCCAGTCTACTGCTCTGACTATGTGATTGCAAGGGTCACTGGAGGCAAATTCAATAGATATTTTGCGTCTGCACCTCACTGGATTATTCAGGTCTTTTAGCCAAGTAGACCTTTTTTTTTTTTTTTTTTTTTGAGACGAAGTCTCGCTCTGTCACCCAGGCTGGAGTGCAGTGGTGCGATCTCGGCTCACCTCAAGCTCTGCCTCTCGGGTTCATGCCATTCTCCTGCCTCAGCCTCTGGAGTAGCTGGGACTACAGGCGCCCGCCACCGTGCCTGGCTAATTTTTTCTATTTTTAGTAGAGATGGGGTTTCACCGTGTTAGCCAGGATGGTCTCGATCTCCTGACCTCATGATCCGCCCGCCTCGGCTTCCTTCCCAAAGTGCTGGGATTACAGGCGTGAGCCACCGCGCCCGGCCGAGTAGACCACTCTTGAAACATTTCCTCTCTGGGCCTCCAGAACAGCCCCTTCCCTGGGGCTTCCTTCCACATCTCTGAACTCATTCCTAGTGTTTTTGCAATCGTCTCTTCTACTCTAATTCTTCCTCAGTACAGTACCTGGACCTTCTTTCCTTCTCTCTCTCTCTCTCTTTTTTTTTTCACAGTAACCAATTTATTTTTATTAAAGGTCTTCACATAACATACTAAATGTTTTTCAACTGTTACTACAATGACCACTTTTAATGGCTATATATGAGAAAATTGTTTGGATGAGCTAAGCTAAAGCAAATTTAGGAGATGGCACTTATTCTTGCTTTCATTTGTGATTACTTTATTCCAAGGACAAATTTTTAAGAGGTAATAGTACTTAATGCTGTTATTACTGAATTCCTTCTGTGTTGTAGACCCTACACTAAATGCATTACAAACAGAGACTTGAAACAATTTGAATCAAAGTGTGTATAATTATCCTGTATTTTGCTCAGTTAAATAAGTAACATCCGGAATTTGAACTCAAGACTGCCTGATTCCAAAGGATGATTTTTATACTATGCCCCATTGCTAACATTTTGAATGGCAGCAATGAGAAAGTTTGAGGAACAACATGGGACATGCATTCCAGATGTAGTATACTATCAAACAGATTCTAGAAAATTATCTCACAAATAATTTTTTCCTGATTTAAGCATAAAAAAATTTTTTGAAAATAATAATTTTCAAATAGTAAAATGAGAGAAGAAAAAAGTAAAAGAAATAAAAATGAACTTTTCTATAGTTGTCATTTTCAAACTAAAAATGGCTGTCATTACTTTTATATGACTCTAAAAGTAATAAATATATTATCTATGTGAATGAAAATCCAATAGGGCACAGAGAAGTTAATATCGTTTATAATAATAGTAGGCTTAATCTACATATGATATTTTATAATATGCTTTTTAAAATTAATGCATGATATAAAGCTTTTCATATCAATAACTATACGACTACATAATCTTCTCATTATACAAACATACCATACTCTATTGCTATTTGCACCATTTTTGCTTTTTGCTATTATAAACAATGCTGTGATTAGCATCCTTCAAACATGTCCTTGTGAGCCTATCCATTAATTTACTTAGGATATACATTTAGCAGTAAAATTACAAGTTCAAACAATATGCTCTTAATTAAAACTGTACATTTCTTATTTAAAGTGAAGACTAAAACACTGAAAGCAATAGCAACAAAAGCCAACATTGACAAATGGGATCTAATTAAACTAAAGAGCTTCCGCACAGCAAAATAAACTATCATCAGAGTGAACAGGAAACCTACAGAATAGGAGGAAAATTTTTGCAAACTATCCATCTGACAAAGGGCTAATATCCAGAATCTACAAAGAGCTTAAACAAATTTTCAATAAAAATAGAACAACCCCATCAAAAAGTGGGAGAAGGATATGAACAGACACTTCTCAAAAGAAAACATTTATGCGGCCAACAAACATAAGAAAAACGCTCATCATCACTGGTCATCAGAGAAATGCAAATCAAAACCACAATGAGATATCATCTCACGCCAGTTAGAATGACGATCATTAAAAAGTCAGGAAACAACAGATGCTGGAGCGGATGTAGAGAAATAGGAATGCTTTTACACTGTTGGTGGAAGTGTAAATTAGTTCAGCCATTGTGGAAGACAGTGTGGTGATTCCTTAAGGATCTAGAACCAGAAATACCATTTGACCCAGCAATCCCATTACTGGGTATATACCCCAAGGATTATAAATCCTTCTGCTATAAAGACATATGCACATGTACGTTTATTGCAGCACTGTTCACAATAGCAAAGACTTGGAACCAACCCAAATGCCCATCAGTGATAGACTGGATAAAGAAAATGTGGCACATATATACCATGGAATACTATGAAGCCATAAAAAAGGATGAGTTCATGTCCTTTGCAGGGACATGGATGAAGCTGGAAACCATCATTCTCAGCAAACTGTCACAAGAACAGAAAACCAAACACCAGATATTCTCACTTATAAGTGGGAGTTGAATAATGAGAACACATGGACACAGAGAGAGGAACATCACATACCAGGTCTTTTGTGGGGGGTGGGGGGCTAAGGGAGGGATAGCATTAGGAGAAATACCTAATGTAGATGATGGGTTGATGGGTGCAACAAACCACCATGTCACATGTATACCTATGTAACAAACCTGCACATTCTGCACATGTATCCCAGAACTTAAAGTATTAAAAAAATACAAATGCCCAGGAAATATGAAAATATATTGGACTTCTCTTTCTTCTTTTTATCTTTTATTTTAAGTTCAGTGGTAGATGTGTGGGTTTGTTATATAGGTAAATGCGTGTCATGGAGGTTTGTTGTACAGGTTATTTCATCACACAGGTATGAAGCTTAGTACCCATTAGTTACCTTAATTGCTATGTGAATTCGCTCATTAAAAAATAACAGCTAGAATTCTATCTCCAAGAGAAAATGTTTTTGTTTCTGGACTTGTCTCTTCATTTGCTTTTTCCATATCAGCACTTACAGTCATCCTGCCATCAAGGTGTGACCACCCAATTGAATAACAATGAAAATCGATATTCACCACAATAGTCTACAAGATCCTGTATGATTTTTCCACTACCTGTCTCTCCAATTATATCTCATGTTAAATTTCCTTTCTCCCATTGCAAGCTGACAACAATTTAATTTTTTCCAAATTAATCAAGCTCTTTTCCAGCATGTGGATCATCTGCCCTGTGATCCTATGTTAACTCTCTTTATTTCTCTCCTGACCTGGCTAATTTTTTCTTGTCCTTTAAATGTTAGCTTAAATTCCTTTTGTTTTTAGTTTGAGGACCTTCTGGCTAACTCAATGAAATCAGGCTTCTTTAACATTTCCTTTCATAGAATGTCAAAATGTTTCCTCACAGTAGTTCAGACGTCTTTATTTCTTATAGTGTCTCTGCATGACTTAGAAAAATATTTCTCCTCTAAAAGATGCATTGAAAAATGTCACCCTCTCTATTGTGAACAAATAGTACTTTTTTCCTCCAAACTGCCACAACTCCACATCATGACACGTGGCTTGGCTATGTAGTCAGCTTAGATTTCTGCCTCCACTTGTGCCCTCTTGCCCAAGCACCTTGTGCAGGACACATTTGTGATGCTTTATACTGATAACGCTTTTCTCTCTCTCTCTCTCTCTCTTTCCATATATGTGTGTGTGTGTGTGTGTGTGTATACATATATATACACACATATATACACATATATATGTATGTGTATATATGTGTGTATATATATGCATTTAGGCTCTCTCTCTCTCTCTCTATATATATATATATATGTGTGTGTGTGTATATATATATATATATATATGCATTTAGGCTGTTTCTCCCCACCCCCTACTCTGTTAGATCCAGGAAGTCAGAGACCATGTCATTTTCATTTGGTGTTGTATACTCAGAACTCAGTATATTCTGTAGCAGAAAAGGGCACCCAATAAACATTTGCTGAATAAGTAACTCTATGACCCGAGTTTGTGAAAAGATTGAGATTATTTTTTCTTCTTTTTCTTTTTCACAATAGACAGTCTTTCAGCACCAAGTGTGTAAGGAGAGGATGAGTTCACATGTTTGCTAAATCCCCTTCTATGAATGATAATTTAATAGTCTATTATCTCCTGGAATCATTGCCTGAGAAACATTTCTTCTTTTCTTTCCAGGTGTATTCAGGAAACATAATTTTGTCCTGATAGTTGAGGACAAGCACAGATTCATAATCTCTGGAAAACATGAGGTTGCTGTTGGTTATTATCTATGTCGTAAGTAGAAGAGGTATTGAGACATTCCAAAATTATATATTGAATTTAATTCTAATGGTTACAAAAAAAACTTCCAAATGTATGTTTAGGAGAAAGGGCAGTGGGGAACACATTGGAAAGTTATTACTTATCCTTATTAGGTTCTTTCATGAAGGCCCGGAGAAGACCCTTCATCTTTCAATATGGCCATGTCATGAATGTTTGTGTTATAAGTGAGCTGGGTAGTTAGAAGAGACCTTCCCAAACATATTGGAAATCTTATTTCTAAACATATCTGTCTTGTGAATATAATAAAAGCCTCAGCCTAAAGTGATGTTTCCCAAATTGTTCACAGGGAATGGAAAAAGCCTTATTTTCTGGACATGAGCAAAAATAGCAGGCTAAGGATTCCATGAAAATTAAGAGATGTTTTGATTCTCTTTGAAAGTAGAACTTTATAAGACTTACCGCCACAAGGGACATGATTTGAGAATCTTGCAGAAACACTGTTGGTACAAATAAATGGGATCATGTTTCTGGTCCTGCCTAGAAATGTCATTAGACAGCAATTCACCACTCAAGGGCTATAAATATCAGCCTTTATAATCAGGAGAAAATATGTGATTTTGATCTAGTTACTTCAGATTTCAGATTCTTGGTTTCTTAATATGTAAAATGATGATAAAAATAACATTTATTTGATTAGCATTTCATAGAAATTTATGAAAACAATATCCCATAATACCTAATCAATTAACAAAGTTCAACAGTATTTCACTTCTTTTATTCCTGCCTAATTCTTTCTGTGTCCTTATTTTGGCATCTCATAATCAGTGGACGAAATAAAAGGGCACAGTCACCTTTCTTAGCCATAGGTCCTGCTTCCTATTCCACAGATAAAACCTTTAGCTTCCTTTTCAACTTCCAGCAACCACTTATTCTTGTTTTCCAGTCAGGACTGGGAAACCAGGACAATATTAGCCGGTTCCTTTCTTTTGTTAGCTTTTATATACTGCATACCTTCTTGGTTTTCCTCAACTATACCCATACATGTGAAATTATATACTCATTAAATCATCCTTAATTTCTTAATTTCAGTGTAACCTGTGCTTGACTGAAAGCCCCATGGTGACAGAGACCATGTTGGTCTTGCTGGACCAACAGTCCGTACAGTTCCTTACAGTCCTGTCAGGACACTACCCACATCCCCTTTTCCTAAAATTTCAGATCCAATAAGAATAAACTAAACTTTCCTTACTCAATAGTGCAATACAGAGGAGCTACTTTGCAGAAACTGATAATTGAATATTTCAATTCCCCAGATACAAACCTTTTAAAACTCAAAGACCAATTTCTATATCCAATGGGTCACCCAAGAAGAGGCCAATAATTTTTTTAAAGAACTGGACCCTCCAGTCTTAAAATGGGAAGCAAAATAGAGTGCATGAGTCAAAGCATGGCATCAGAGGAGGTCAGCCCATGAGGAAGTGGTCAACAGGCTAGGCCATAAAGGAAATACTCAGAAACAGTGAACAAGGAAGAATTTCAGAGTGGGATCCCAGAAAGTTATTACTTATCCTTATTAGGTTCTTTCATGAAGGCCTGGAGAAGACTCTTCATCTTTCAATATGGCCATGTCATGAATGTTTGTGTTATAAGTGAGCTGGGTAGTTAGAAGAGACCTTCCCAAATCACTTAACTTTGTGTTGGTTACCACATTCTCCTTTAATTGACCAGAGGGATTTTAACAGGCTTGATTTTAGTGAAGAGTTGGTGGGGTACAGTATGGCAAATTGATTTAATGATCTTATGTATATGTCTCTGTCTAAATAGGGAGTATGAATCTTAGAAAACAATCTTGAGGACCTCTTCATCATTATCCCACAAGCACATTTGTGAGAGTGTTTATAATGCCTTATTAAGGAATTTGGTGCAGAATGTATGCCATCCTTTGACATTATCGGCATTGGATAAAAGAGAAGAGAGTGATCATGTTGCAGTGTGATTACAAAAGCATCATTGGTTGCAATCATCATGGTGATTATAAAACCACCCTATTGCTAGAAAAATTGGTTTCTACATTCTTCAATGTAGAATATGCCCAAATATTATAATGTACAAATTTACAAATAATATGAGCCCAAATTACATATTTGATAGACTATAATAGTCTAGTACTTCATCAATTCAACATGGGACTTTCAGGAACATCCCAAGTAGTAAGAAACACAAAGACATGAAAATGCATTTTCCCTGCCCGGCCGCCCCGTCCGGGAAGAAGTGAGGAGCACCTCTGCCCAGCCACCCCGTCTGGGAAGTGAGGAGCGCCTCTGCCCGGCCGCCCCGTCTGGGAAGTGAGGAGCGCCTCTGCCCAGCCACCCATCTTCTGGGAAGTGAGGAGCGCCTCTGCCCGGCCACCCATCGTCTGGGAAGTGAGGAGCGCCTCTGCCCGGCC